>NC_134532.1:111738069-112041099 GCF_050624435.1 Tenrec ecaudatus
CTGAGATTTTTGAGGGGGAGGTGGGCAATTCATCTGTAACGAGGTCCTAGTCCACCAGTGCCCTCATCAATGAGGGAGACTCGGGTCGCACTGTGAGTGGGATCCTGAACTCGGTCAATGGCACACACTGCCCCTCCGCAGCCCGTCCCTCCTGCTAACAGACGCTTCTCATCTGCCCAGATGGCTTACTGATGAGGCCTGCAGAAGGGCGGTCAGAGTGCTCCTTAGAGGCAAGGATGGCTCTGCTTGGTCTTCAGTGCGTTGGACCCATTGTCAGGAGAGACCAGTCCCTGGAGGAGGACATCACGCTGCATAAAGGAGAGGGGCAGCACGAAGAAGGAATGCCTTCAGCAGATGGATGGACTCAGTGGCTGTAACAATGGGATCAAACGTGAAGAACAGTTGTGAGCTTGGCACGGGACGTGCCAGGGCTGTGCCACAGGGTTGGCAGGGGGTGGAACCGACTCAGTGGCACCTAACAAGAGTCCAGCTGCCAGAGCCTGTTTTCTGAAAGGCATGTTGGTGACTTGGGTGACTGGTCTCTTACATCACATTGAATGAGAGAATTTGGTGCAGGAAGGTCTTACATTCTCGTGTAAGGTTTGGGTGGCTTGTTCGGTATTGTCCATGTTTTAGGGCAGAGGCAAAAGTTGTAATGTTGTCCCCATCATTACCCAGGAAAACCACCTACAAACTGACTGCCATCTCAACTGCTCATTGCACACACACACACACACACACACACACACACACACACACACTCGCACCATGCATGTACACCCGAGATTGATAAAGTAATATCATAGCCAGTTAAGAGTAATCTGAACTCCTTGGTGTGACATATCTTTCTAGTGTCTATGTGATGTCTTTTAAAAAAGAAAATAAAACCAGAAGCACACACACAAAGCACTAAACAGAACAATATGATTACCCTTTACTGTCTGTTCTTACTACCGTTAACATCATATGTGTAACTATTGTATGTATATAATAACATGAATGTTTGCATGCGTTTTGTTTGAATCATTTGCTCGGTGGAATGGCAAGGCTGTAGCCTTGGTGGAGTAGTGGTTCCTTGCTGGGCAGACGGTGAAAACTCAAACTCCATCTGTAGAGTCCCCAAATGGAATAAGCCCCCACTGAATTCTCTCCAGAAGCCCCGGCGAAGGAGTGGGTTACACGTTGGCAGTGAGCAGTTCTAACCCACCAGCCGTCCCCGGGGAGGAAGACGAGGCTTCCTATTCTTGTGAAAAGTCACAGTCTCAGCGACCTGCCCCCTCAGGGGCACTGTGGGTTGGAATTGACTCGATGGCAGTGAGTTTGGTTTGGTTTTGAGTCGTGTCTCTCTTTCTGGTGGTGGCTGACTGGTGGAATAGTTATGGTGCCCCCAGCACTTTTTGGGGGTAAAAGCTAGCTGAAAAGGAAGCAGAATGCCTTCAATGAGATGGATTGACACAGTGGGCTCAGGCATAGAAACAACTGTGGGGATGGCACAGGACTGGCAGCGTTTCACTGTGTTGTTCATAAGGCCGCTATGGGCCGGATCCGACCTAATGGCACTTAACAACAACAGCTAAGCACATTTTTTCAGTTAAAGCTCTTGAAAAACGTTCCACTCTAAGCCCAGTGAGTTGGAGAATACGTTTTTCAAGAAATTCCAAGACTGCAGAGGCACCAAGTGAGAGAGAGAGACCCAGGGACTCTCTCGGGGCTGTGTTAGCTTTTATGCGTTTCGGTTCCAATGATGCACGCTGATACCCTGAGGTTTTCCCGTATCTTGTTCTTTTTAAGATTCCCTAACGCATTGTGGACATTTTTCTTCAATCTCATCTGGCACAAAACCCAAGTAGAGGTTTTAAGGTGATGTGAAATCAATATTTTTTATTCACAGGTGATCTTTCTTTAACCAGAGCCATTTACAGCTTGGCTGCTTTGAAATTTTTATCAGCTTAAGCCACAGAAGTGACATTTAAATGAATTATATAGTCAGGAGGTTATCTAATCTATTGACTGTGTGTGGAGTTATGGTGCACTTGATTGAATCACAGACCTCTCATGTCTTTTTAAATGCTCTTGGGTGGAATTCTGCCAAGTAAAACTATTTTTAAGAAAAATTAACATATCACATTGTTGAAGCAATGAGACATTCAAAGACACTATGAGTTCTGGAACTGAAATATCTGCCTCTTTTTCTTTGTATCTTTGAGGTTGCAGTTTGTAGTCCTAATGAGTGCGAGAAGACTCGCTTTCTAAATAAGCCATGCCTTAAGAACTCTTTCGCTTTCTTTTCGCTTAAATTCTTGTGCCTTACTAGAACTCTGGAGTCATCTTGGAGTTACACGTTGCTTTGTTTTTGCTGTCCTTAAGCGGCATTGAGTTGAAACAGAATACAACTCAGTCTTCCACTATCCTCAGGGTTGGATAATCTGAGCCTATTGCTGCAACCACTGTGTCAACCCATGTAGTTGAGAGACTTCCTGCTTTTCCGCTGACCAAACATGTCTTTTCCAGGGACTACTCTCGCCTGTTAGCATGTCCAAAGTACATGAGACAAAATATTGCCATCTTCACTTCTAAGGAACATTCTGGCGGCACATCTTCCAGGACAGATTTGTTCTTCTGGCAGTCCACAATAGATTTGGAAATCTTTCCCAACACCACCATGAAGGGCATCGATTCTTCTGTGGTCATCCTCGTTCCTTACCTAGTTTTTGCATGCATCGGAGAAGATTGAAAAGACCACAGGTTGGGTCAAGTCAGAAACATCTTAGTCCCCAAATTGACATCTCGGCTCTGTAGAGGGTTCTTTTGCAGGAGATTTGCCCAGTGTCAGACAGAATTTGATGTCTTGCTGGCTGCTGCCATGAGCACTAATTGTGGATCCAAGCAGAAGGACATCCTCAAAAACTTCCATCCTTTCTCTAATGGTCACCATGCTGCCTGATGGGCCAGTGTGAGGGTCCCCGGATCTACTCTGGGTTGAAGGGTAATTTGTATGGAAGTCTGCAGACTTTGGTTCTCATCAGCAAATGCTTCGGAATTGTAGATAAGTCACCTAGAGTGAAAATAATGGGATGTGTTGACAATCATTAAAATCACAAACTGAAAATTGTCAAATAGATTGTTTTTTTTTAATTTTTATTTTATTTTAACAATTTATTGGGGCTCATACAATTCTTTTCACAGTTCATACATATACATACATCAATTGTATAAAGCACATCCGTACAGTCTTTGCCCTAATCATTTTTTTCTCTTTTCTTCTTTTACATTTTATTAGGGACTCATACTACTCTTACCACAATCCATACATATACATACATCAATTGTATGTTTTTTAGGAATATTGTTCAAAGATTTTTAGAACTTCTTTAAGTTTGGACATCGAAACCATTTACTCTAAAAACAAGTGTTAAGAAAGGAAAACTGAGTTTATAATTGCCTTTCTCTCTTTTTTTCAGGGACAGCCTGGTCCACAGGTAAGTGAGCTCTTTTCTACTAAACTAATTCCAATACAAAATTCTCTAATGTCAAGGATTTTTTGCAATTGTCATCCAAGAATTTTAAAAAGCTACACAGTGGTCATCGTGACGCCACACAGTAAACCAAAAACTCCCCAGGGGGATAGCCTCGGGCTCTACAGGGGTACAGAAGCCATATCAGCTGCTGGGCCAGATGGTGAGTTTAACAATATACTATCGTAGGAAGCAAAACTGAACTGATCTGAAAGAGTGCCACCGAGCGTTAATGTAAGATAGAATGACTCAGTCACTGTGGGTAGGCCGAGGTTGCATGAGAGACTGATTAATCACAAGCTCAATAATGTTGTAAATCCATGCAGAAGCTGATGATTTAAGCTGTGATTCTGGGGGCCACTTGTGATTCATTATAGGTGGGTGTTGCATTTGTTCTGCTTCCTGAATATAAATCAACCGCTGAAGGTATGCTTTAAAATTAAATGTGAACACCATCCACGGAAGATCTTTGACCCATCAGTTCTATGGATGAGAAAGAAAAATTTAGGATACAGAGGAGAATATGTAAAGGTGAAAGTACCATCTAACAGGCGAGTTGTTCTAAATGAAGACTTGGTAAAAAAAAAAATACAGAGCAAACAACATCAGCACTGATTGTGGTGTGGAGGAAGCGATGAGAAGGAAGGAAATAAAGTTATTAATGATTGCCTTTTGACAACATTATAGCTGTAAATGACATCACTTTCATTGAGCTTTCCTGGTTGTTTTTTTTTTCCTTCTTGATGTTTCTATTTCTGCCCTAGGATAGTTTGTGATAAGGCAGGTCTTTTCACCTTAATTTCAGGAGAAAATTTTTCCTGTTAGTCAATTTTTATTTGATATCTGAGAATACTCTCGTTGTTTATGATTTTCACTCTTATATTCCAACTTGGATCAAAGAGATTATAAAAGAGGAGGGAAGCCTACAGAAACAAAAAGTTCTATTTGTTCCCTGAATTTGATACTGGTGCATTATAATGGGATGCAACATGATGGGGTGAACACAAAATAAACGTCCTGGAAGGTGTTATTATCATGTATGTAGAAACCCATGAAGAATCAGGTGGAAGATGTAGCTCACCCTCGGGGACACATAGACCAGCGAGCAAGAGCCAAGTCTGTCTCTCAAACACACAGTACACTCTAGAAGCCAGCTCTCCAAGAAAAGGTAAGTCAGTAGATGATGAAAGAAGCTGGAGTGCCAGCTTTGAGAGATGATGGTTTTTAACGTACTGGTTGCTTTACTGGGAGTCCTGTTTAAGTTTGGATCTCCTGTCCCCTGATGAGGACCAGAGATAAGGACTTGGGTATACACGGTGTCTTTGGGAAATGATCCCGGGAAACTTGAGAAGGTCTAGGGAAGTAACAGAAAGTTCAGGGAAACAAAAATGGATGCATTAATGATTGGGTACAACTGGGGCTCTGGTGATGTCTTGGTTACCTGTGTGGCTGCGATCAACATTGTCGGCAAGTGGAAACCACCAGCAGCTTCACAGGAGAGAGATCAGATGTTCTGCTCCAGTAAGCAGGTCTTGCAAACCCACGGGGGGTCGCTATAGGCCAGCATTGACTCAATGGCAGTCAGGTTAGGTTTCTTTGAGGGGCTCAGTTGTACTGGGGAACCCGTGAGAGACCGTAGAGTGTGCCTCAGAATCATCACGCTCCAGACTGCATAGTTCCTCTACTGACATCCTTCCCTTCCTTGCTGAGAGGTGTCTGAGCGTTCACTGCATGCCACTCCTGCTCTGCCGCGGGCAGAGGTCTGACACAGACAGGCTGCCAGACGCCTGCAGGAAGGCACAGGAACCTCGGCATCTCTACCGTATGGGGCTATGAGAAGGGCGCCTGCCTCTGCCACAGCATGCAAGTGTCCTATAGACAAAATAAAGAGCGGAAAATGTGTACATGGATATAAAAAAATTGGAGAACTGAACATAAGACATGAGATGCCAAAGAGACTAACTATAAAAAGAAACTGTTACTAAATAGAACAACGCTGCACACAAGCCCAGAATGGAAAGAGCCAGAAAGCCTCGTGGGGCACGAGGGCTCAGATTCAAAGTAGTCCATGGCACTTCAGAGTCTCTTCACACCAAGGTTTGTCCTCTCCATCGCTCCCCAACGGCCCCTACCGGAGAAATATTGCACACTGGCATGGCCAAGTGGTGACTTGTTCTTGTTTGCCTTCATTTTGACTGCCATTTTTAGTGGCCACTCAGATCGCATGATCGTTTAGTTTAAAACACCTTCCTGATCGTTGCAAACGGAAAGCGATGAATTCAGAAAGCATTGGCATGAGAGCAATGCGAGGTCAAGGAAATAGTCTCGTCACTATGCCTCCCATCCTCCCCCGAAAGGATGCCTCGCCTCTTCCAACTAGAGTATCATCATGACATTTTTGCAATGAAACTTCTGTTTAAAAATTTGAGGCCATTTTTACTGAAGATTTTCATCTAGCCTTTGGTGACCATTCACTTTGCGTTGAGATTTTTTACAAATCACCGGTGAATTTTCAAATTTGCCCATCTATAGATTTTGTTTTCCACAGTGCCTATTGCAGTTCATTGACAAATCCTAATTCCACTTGTGTTAAAGTTGTCAAGGATTTCATTCTACTTGGATCCACAGTCAACATCTATGGAAAAAGGTCAACAAATCAGATTTCACATTGCAAAAGACCTTTTCAACCACCTTGTCTTGGATTGAAGTGTGTTCCCCTGCTCCCCTAATAGATGGAATTTTAACTGACCACGATTCTCAGTGGCTTGGCAGTTAACATAAGCAAGGAGAGCTGGTGGTAAAAGTGGTTGGCTGCTATACAAAGAGTTGGTGGTTTGAACCCACCAGCTTCTCCGAGGGAAAACAGAAAGATGTAGTGGTCTAGTTCTACCAAGATCCACAGCCTTGCAAACACCCCGGGGCTTCCTGGTCTTACAGACGCACTGTGAGTCGCAGTCAGCGGTGCAGTTGTGAGTTCGTTTGTTGGCTTGGGTAATGATATAATCATTCCCTATGATGTGATCACCCAATTAGTCTGAAGGAGTTATGATGGGCTGCAACTGAATCAGCTCACAGTGCAGATTTGATGTAAGGGAATTTCCATGGAGGATGGCCTACAACCCCATTTATCTTTAGGAGAGAAAAGGAGAGAGACGGGAACATAGAAGGAGGGGCCTGATTACCACCACACAAGAAGAGCTGGGAGCAGCATTCTCTGGACCTGGAATCCCCCATGATGAGCACCTGTAGGTTCAGGGGAAGGTTGATGGGAAAACATGGACTGGACTCAGGAAAGCGGGCCTATGGATGTTGAAAGGGGACAAGGGCTTTCTTGCAAATCCAGCAGAGAGGCCATCTCTCAAAGCTGCCACTCTGGAGTTGGACTTCCAGTTTTCTGAGCTGGGAGAGGATGCACGTGGTGAAACCCCTCACTGGTGCATTTCTGCAGTCACGGTGTAGTACTCAACAACCGAAACAGACCCCATGTGCATGTGAGCACCAGGCAGTGGCAAAAATAGAAGTCGGAAGAGAAATGGATACATTTGCTTTGTGGTGTGGGAGAAGAATAGTGTGGCTGATGAGAAGAATGAATAAATCAAGCATAGAGGAAACGCAACCGCACTGCTCCTCAAGAGCCAAGGCGAGGAGACGTGGCTCATTCTGATTGTGGCTTCAGGAAAGACCAAGTGCTAGAAAAGGACGTCATGCTTAGTAAAAGCTGAGGCATCCACTGAGATGGATGTACACAGTAGCCAACAGTGGACACAACATTTCAGTGGTCTCAAAGGTGACATGGTCCTGGGCAAGGTTTTCTTTTCTCCTATTGAACTGAAGGGTATGTGTCAAACAGGTGTCATGGTAACTGAAATAGCTGACAACAACATTGTCATGTATTTCTTTCCCTCATTTGGAGTTCCTTTTGTAGAAGTAGGCTTTAAACTGACTTTTAACTCCAAGAACAAATTTTATCTCTTCAAATATAGACGTTTAGAAATGTCTTAGGTAGTAGATTATTAATATGCGCAGCAGAGTTAATACCCTATTATAAGTCTACTTTTCCTTGAATACATTTATATAAGCTATACATTGTATCTCTTGAACACACATCTGGTAAGGCACATATAGAGAACAAATGAGCTTTGCACATTTAAAAGACAAATTAGGTAATTGTTGTGAATTTATAAATGGCTGAAAGGGCTTTGATTATATTCACTTAATATTTATAATAATAATATTGACTTGTAATTTTAGTTTATCTTTTCCATTTTACTTTTTTCTCCTAGTAATTTTGCTTTGCTTAAAACACATATCCCCATTCATTTCTTTAGAATGTCAACTTTTCCAACTTACCCAACCCTACAACATTTCGGAGCTAAAATGCCTTTAGAATTTATATTTTCATTGTTTATGTAGCACTCAAAATCACTAATATACCTCCATTTCTTCCTTGACCTTGACCCTCTCCAGCTCTGTTTTGATCTCCTTCGCACATACAGCTGGCTACTTGGAAGAGAAAGGCATGGATGTAAAACATTGTTGTCACTCTTCCTTCTTCATCTCTTTAAATGAGGGAGAGGAAGAGCTTACCACCTGAACAAGTGTCCCCAAATGTCCTAACCTGAGTCACCGCTCCTTCCTCCGGAGGCTGTCACCCACCCCACTGGAAATTTGTCCCTTTTGCCTCTGACCCAGAGGACCTTGATGAGAGCTGCTTTCCTATGAAAGTGATTGATTTCCTATGAAAGTGATTGATTTCCTATGAAAGCTGCTTTCCTATGAAAGTAGCGATTCCTATGAAAACAGCATTTTACCAATAAGGATTGCTTTCTAGTGTTCAAGGACTATCCCGGATACATGAGGAGTTACATGGCTTTGGCGTTTGGGCTACTGAGATGACCATAGTTCGATTAACATTCCTATAGACAGAAGAAATCGGGGTTCCAAGGCAGCAACATTCACGCAAAGAATCCTAACTTGTGTAACTTCAATATGAATTAAAGGGTTGGGGCAGAATTATATTTAGGAGGGTTTGCTTTACGTGCAGATGTTTATGGCGATGAGTTTTTGTGCTCTAGTTAGACATTTCCACATCATCACAGCCACAGCTTTATAGAATGAAACACTCTTCTTTTGAGAGTGAAAACCTTTGATTCATACTATTTAGTAAGGACTTGCAGAGTAATAAGGTTTTATTTTCTTGGACTCTTGGTAAGAGGGCACGTGTCTAATGTATATTCATCGAGTCCTTCTGGCACCATGGAAAAACTGGTGAGAGAGTAGATGGATTCAACTGTGCTTGTTAAGATGGTGAGGTGAAGACTGGAGCGTGCAATGGCAGAGAACTCTGCAGAGAGTACAGACTTGAGAAAGCATAGACCTGAGGGAGCAGCAGCAAGTCTTTGCACTTACTTCACTGTGTGGGAGAACGGTTCTTAACAAGGAAAATAAGGTGGTGCGAAGAAAGTAGATAAAAAAGAAGGCGATTCTAGTCGTCATGGGGAAAAGGGAAAAGAGCAGATAGAAATGAAAGGAGAGGATGTCGTTATGATCAACTGCAAATCCAATGCTTGGAGTGACAAAAGGGTCGAGAGAATAACAGCAGAAATGCTCGGAAATAGTGGTCGGGTAAAAACGGGGGGAAATAGCCAGTGATGACAGTTTAAGTGGGTCTTAAAGAAGGAAAGAAAATATTAGGCAGTAAACCACACCCCCCCAAAAAAAACAACAACAAGCCAACCAAACAACCAAGAGTGTTTCATACTAAAGATAGTGAGAATTGTTTGGTGGTATCTAATCTATTGTATTTATTCATTAACTAATATTAGCATAATTCAATCCAGTCCCTCACCAAGCCTTTATTAGCTCCACCTATATCCAGGTCAGTTTCGTATGATTTAGTCTAATGTAGATTCGTTTGAAGTGTGTAAGGGAAAGAGAGAGGAGCCCTGGGGGGTAGTGGTTACGCATTGGGCTGTGATCTGTGTGGTCAGCAGTTCAAATCCACCAGCAGCCCCCCGAGAGAAATACTAGGCTTTCTCCTCCTACAGAGAGTTACAGTCTCGGAAACCCATAGGGGGTCTCTATGAGTCAGAATTGAGTTGATGGCAGTGAGTTTGGTTTGGAAGGGAAAGAGGCATTGGTGATTCAATGGTAGAATTCTTGTCTGTCATGAAAACAGCCCGGGGTTAGTCTCAGCCCATGTACTTCATGCATAACGACCACGTGTTTGTCAGAGGACACTAGAAGTGTTTCTGTGATTCTGAACCAGTTTCAGCCAAGCTTTCAAACTAAAGCTGATTGCGAAGAGAGGCTTAGTGATCCACCTCCAAAAATGAGCCAAGGAAACCCCTTTGGGTAAAGGTGGTTGGTCAAAACCAGGCAGCATTTCTTTCTTGTGCATAGCAGGTCGCCATGAGCTGGGGGTCAGCACAACAGATTTGAAGAGCAACAGTGTACACAAGGCCTTGTCATGACTGGAGTCATGGTAAATAAGGAAGACATGGGCTGTCCTTGTGTTCATAGCCCACTGAGGGCCACGCTTCTGTCAATTTGGCAGACTGTCACTGCTGGGGACCACTTCAGTGTCACTTGGGAGCCCTGTCCCACATCACCACTACGATCCACATGAACCTTAAAAATGAGTCATTTTACAGAGACCTTGAGATTTCTCTGGGTGCCGCGGCGTAGCACTTGGATGGCTGCTGACTTAATGGTTGGTAGTTCAAACTCATCAGTCACTTTTCAGGAGAAAAAGATGAGTCCGTAAAGATTGTTGTTGGGTGCCAAGTTGTCTGACCTGAAGCATACTGACCCTGTGTACAACAGCAGGAGACACTGCCAGTCCTTCGCCACCCTTCCATTGTTGTGTCTGAGCCCATTCGTCGGAGGTCTTCCTCCTTTTCACGGACCCTCTCCTTTACCGAGTGTGATGCTACTTCTCCAGGGACTGCGCTCTCCGAATAACACATCTAGAGGGGGTGAGAGGAGTCTCACCCTCCTACGTCCTTCAAGAAAAACGTGTCGATTCTCCTGGAAGTCCACGATCATTTCAATAATCCCTGCCAATGCCAAAATTCAAATACATCAATTTTGGGCTGGTCTTGCTTATTCATTGCTCAGGTTTCGCATGCATCTGAGGTAATTAAAAATGCCAACACAGACTTAGTCCCCATAGTGAAATCCTTGCTCTTCAACACTTTCAAGCAGTCTCACGCAGCAGACTTGCTGGGTGAAAGGAGTCATTTGATTTCTTGATTATTGCTTCTATCAACATTAATGGTGGATCCAAGTAAAATGAAATCCTGGACAACTCAATCTTTTTTTTTTTTGCAACTTTTTATGGGCAAGTATTTTACATATCATATAATTCAATAGCTCAATAATTCAATCATATCACAGGATTGTGCAATCACCCCCTTATTACTTTTAGAGCTTTTCCCCTCCCCCATAGTTAAATCACCTTTAAGATGATTTATGTAATCACAATCCATTCTAGTGCTCCCTTCCCCCTCTTATCTTCATTAGTTACTCCCAAAATACCCCCCACTGTATTCCTTATATCCCTTTGTATCCATAATTATCATTATGCATCCACACCTGTGCTTCATAGCTGGGAGACCCAATAGAAAACAAAATCATACTAAGGCGGTAAAGGTAGAAGCATAATAGTACACAGACAGAACTATTAATAATGCGTAAGAAGTAAAAGACCCCTAACAAGAATCACAACGCCAGGGAAGAAATTTCTGTCATGGGACCAATTATAGATACTTGCACCCAGAACAAATTCAGGTTACATCTATAGGGTGGTCAGTTGGCCAAGTATCAAGTTCGATTCAGTATCATCAAGTTCACAGTGGTCTCTTGCCTGTGGTGAGAGCGGATCTGCCAGGGGCTCAGCCTCTCCAGAGTCTCTGCAGGTGGGTTTGGGGTCCTCACTGTCCCCCACGGCCCTCCACAAATTGGGGGTTCAGAATGTTTGCTCTGATGCTTTTCTCCTCGCTGTAATTGCGTTTTGTAGTTGCCATCTTTGAATCACACAGGCTGACAACTTCAGTCTTTTCTCCATTTATCATGATGTTGCCTGTGGTCCTTTTGTAGGGATTTTAGTCTTTAAAAATTAATTTATTGGCATATAATTAATAAATTGTACAATCCAAACATCTGATCCTATTAAGAAGAATTGTGCAATGATTACCACAGTCAGTTTCAGAACAAGAACATTTCCTTCTAGTACTCATGTTAGCTCACATTTCCCCCAATATCCCCTATCATGCCCATAGGTAATTATTAATCCAATTACTCTCTATAGACTACCTATCCTGGATTTCATGTACAGCAAACCACACAAAACCAACAAATCAAGAGTCAAGCAAGCAAACAAGCAAAAAACCCTCAACAACCATGACAAAACAAAAGAGAGCAAAACCTCAATCGAAAAGAAAGCAGAAAATATTAAAAATGGAATCAACTTTAAAATAGATCCATAGGTGAATCAAGTGATAAGGTGTTAACATTTTAACCTAGCTACCTCTGCCATAAAGGATTTTATTTTTCTGAACACTGAAGTATCATCCACACTGAAGGCTCTCTTCTTCCATCTTCATCAGTGTGTTCATTTGCTTTGTTTTGAGCAAGGCTGTGTCGTCGAATATTGCGGGTTGCTCGATCGCCTTCCTCGAATTCTCAGACACCTTATGAATTTTATTATCTCACTTTCTCGCGATTTCAAGTGCTTAGATCCTCTGTTTCATTTCATTATTGTAGCTTATGGCACAAGTGTTTGAATTTGCTAAAAATAAACATGTCATGTTAACTCAGAAATATATAGTGTTTTATTTTATTTTCTAGCTATTTATTTTAAGGGTTCAGAGTTTGACTTCGATTCGTAACAGGATGATTATAGAGCAGTGGTTCTCAACCTTCCTAAAGCCGTGACTCTTTTATACACTTCCTCATGTGTGGTGACCCCCAACCCAAACCATAAAATTACTTCATAACTATATACTTTTGATACAGTTATCAATTGGACAACCTCTTTGAAAGGATTGTTCTACCCCCAAAGGGGTCACAACCCACAGGTTGAGAACCACTGTTATAGAAAGTAGCATATCCCCTCCCCCCAGAAGAATTTATTTCAGAGGACAGCACTGAATCTGCTGCTCTGGGAGAGGGATAAGTCTGATCAGAGCACATGGGAGCTAATGAAGGGGGAGGAAGAGAGAGTGGAGCACATCCTGGCCCACCAAGCCTTGAGGACGATATTCCCACTCAGAGCAGCCAATCCAAAGAGAAGACCACACGGCCGGCCCCACTATGAGACACAACATCCCTCACTGATGCATAGCCCTACAAGAGACAACACTGGAGACACAGTGTGGGAATTCTGCCCGATCTGATCCCACCACACCGAGGCAAAACACTAAAGGCATGGAACAGAACAGCAAGAAGAACAGAGCAACGAAGTCCCCAGGAAATACCAAAAATGAACTTTGGGGCCAGGGCTTGGTGCCCCATCAGACTCTACTGAAAAACACTCCTAAAGGCCAACAAATACTCCTTGAACTAACTGCAAGCTTTTCTTTCTTGTTGTTTTGTTTTGTCAATGGCTTGTTGTTGTTTTGTTTTATTTTGTTGCTTTGTTTTGCTCTGTCTTGTGTTTGTGCATGTTATTATCTCCACAGATCTGTCTAAATAAGATAGGCTGGATGAACAATCTGGAGGAGAAAACATGGGACTGAGAGTTCCAGGGGACATGGAAGATGGAGTGTGGGGGTGGGGGGTGGGGGGTGGGGAGACAGTGGTGTTAACAAACCCAGGGACAAGGGAACAACAACTGATCCAAATCGGTGGTAGGGGGTGTAGGAGGCCTGGTAGGGCATGATCAAGGATAATGTAACCGAGAAGAATTACTGAAACCTTGAGCATGATAGTGGGACAAGAGGAAAGGGAAATGAAATAGAGGAAGGAGCTAGGAGGTAAAGGACATTTATAGAGGTCTAAATAAAGGCATGTACATATGTAAATATATTTATAGATGTGAATGTGGAAATAGATCTGTGTGCATATATGTACAGATTTAGTATTAAGGGAGCAGATGGACATTGGGCCTCCATTCAAATTCTTCCTCAATTCAAAAATACTTTGTTCTATTAACCTTGCATTCCATGATGCTCACCTTCCCAACCCAAACACTGAAGACAAAGTGGGTGAATAAGCAAATGTGGTGAAGAAAGCTGATGGTACCCGGCTAGCAAAATATATAGCATCTGGGTCTTAAAGGCTTGAAGGTAAACAAGCAGCCATCTAGCTCAGAAGCAACAAAGCCCACATGGAAGAAGCACACCAGCCTGTGTGATCACGAGGTGCTGAAGGGATCAGTTATCAGGCATCAAAGAACAAAATTTCATATCATTGTGTGCTCATCTCCCTGATACAATTGCTGAAGACAAATAGGGCATAAGCAAATGTGGCGAAGAAAGCTGATGGTGCCCGGCTATCAAAAGATATACCATCTGGGTCTTAAAGGCTTCAAGGTAAACAAGCAGCCATCTAGCTCAGAAGCAACAAAGCCCACATGGATGAAGCACACCAGCCTGTGCAATCACAAGGTGTCGAAGGGATCAAGTATCAGGCATCATCAGAATCAAAAAATCATATCATAGTGGACGATTTGGGGAGTGTGGAGTGGAGACCCAAAGCCAATCTGTAGGCCACTGGACATCCCCTTATGAAAGGGTCATGGGGAGGAGACAGGCCAGTCAGGGTGCAGTGTAGCCACTATGAAACATCCAACTTTCCTCCAGTTCCTAAATGTTTCCTCTCCCCTCCCCCCACTATCATGATCCCAATTCCACCTTACAAGTCTGGCTAGACCACAGCATGTAGACTGGTACACAGGGAATCTCGGACAGATGATCCCTTCAGGACCAGTGGTAAGAGTGGGAATACCGGAAGGGTGAAGTGGAAAGAGTGAACTGATTACAAGGATCTACATATAACCACCTCTCTAGGGGATGGACACCAGAAAAGTGGGTGAAGGAGACTTTGGGCAGTGTAAGACATGACAAAATAATAACAATTTATAAATTACCAAGGTTTCATGAGGGGGGGCGGGGAGGGAGGGGGAAATGAGAAGTAGAAAGAAAATGTTTTGAGAATGATGATGGCAACAAATGTACAATGTGCTTGACACAATGGGATGGATGTATGGATTGTGATGAGAGCTGTACGTGTCCCAATAAAATGATTTTAAAAAATAAAGTATCATATCATGGTAGTTGTGTGCAATGTCATGGAACTCAATCCTTAATATACTTCCAGTAGGAAATAATTTAAGAAGTCGTGGTTCCTCTGAGGGCTGGGCATAGGTCTGCTAGCCCCAGGGTCAGCAGTTCAAACTCATGCAGGAAGGAGATGAGACTACCTGCTCCTGTATAGAGTCTCGATGACTTGGAATCAACTTGACGACATTGGGTTGGTTTTTTTAAAAGTAAATAATTGAATACGAATTATAGAAATTAGTTATTCACCATTCCGACTTGCATGATTTACCAAAACACATCCGTTTTTTCTTTCTTTGCCCCCCCCCTCTCCTCTGTATCCCATCGGTGCCTTCCGCTGAGGACAGTACAGTCATGGCACCACTGTGTTATGTAGCAAGTACTCCTCCACTCCAAGACTGCTCTTACCACCTATGAGCTTTAGCGTTTCAAAGCTCTCCTCATGACTACTCCTTAGAATTGCATGTGAACATAAAAGAGATTTCCCTTGGGAATTGGAGGCCTACAGTGGCATGTGTGTTGTAATTCTCTATTACTCAGTGAGAAAGAAATGTCGGAGAAAACCACAAGCAAATACCATCAGATGACTGCACAGAGAGGCGGGGGGCTTCCCTCGGTATGTTTTCACGTGCACTTGCAAAGCATGGAGGACAGGGGGGAATGGTATTAGCGCGTTGCCAACCCCGCAGTCCCTCCCCTTTTGTTCTTCTTTTCTGACATTGCCGTTGCCATCTCACAATGTCTCCCTAAAATTTAGAAACACCTAGCTATGTGTGCCCTTAAGGATTCATCCCTGAATAAAACATTGTACTTGGGGAGTTTATACAGTATATGTCTTTCTGTCCATATGTTTTTAATGATGTACTAAACTCTCTCTAACCTAACACTTTAGCAATTCCCATATTTCATGTTCGCGTTTCCCTCCAGTGTTTTTCAGATCCATATAATCTAACAGAGGGGCAGCAGGAGGACAGGCACATGCGCCAAGAAATCAGAAAAGCGTGTGTGTGTGTGTGTGTGTGTGTGTGTGTGTGTACAGAAAGTCTTTTGCTCAGTATAGAATTAAAAAAAACAAACACAAAACCTGTTGCCGTCTAGTCAATTCTAACTCATCAGGACCCCATAGGGCAGAGTATGACTGACTTCCAGGGTTTCCAAAGCTGAAAACCTCTGTAGAAGCAGACTGCTGCATCTTTCTCCCACACAGCGGCGGCGCGGTTGAGCTGCCTACCTTGCCTTCTGGTTAGCAGCCAAAGGCTTCAGCTCTGGCACACTCAAGCTTCCTCACTATATAAGAGGGATTCAAAGGTTCATGGAAAAACAGGATCATTCAGTTCCCTTTTTCCACAATGTTTTAAAGCTCCCTCATAAACATTGAAACCCGTGAGAGCTGGTCCTCAGTAAGACTGTGTTGCTTTGCCAGGTCTTGCAAGTTTCCTACCTTTCACATGGTGTAGGCCTACCACAATTCTATTCTCTGGACTAGTGGACAGAATCTGCATTTTCCTTCTCTGACCTGTTTGTGCTGTATATGACTCAGGTGTCCACAGGTTTTACTGTAATAGAACTGTTCGCATTGAACTCATTAGGCCTGATCTGGTTTTCAACACTGTCTACATGTTGTTGGTTTTTGTTTGTTCATGTTGGGGTTTATCTCAGATGTGTTATGTCACTGGGTGTCACCCTCTTGAATTTGTGTTATATGTTTTTCAGTATATGAAACCCTGGACTGATGAACCTATAGGGATATCAAGTAGAATAAGGGGTTTGAGGGGTTACAATGTATGTGGGGGGGGGGGGTAAAGGGGAGCTGATTTCAAGATGTTCAAGAAGGAAGAGAATGATATGAAATGTATTGTGGGAGCAAGTGTACAATACTGCTTGATGTAATCGAAGTAAGGAATGATATATCGATATTAACTCCAAATGAAAGGGTTTTGAACAAAACTAGTAATGTATCCTGCTAGATTTGACACAATATTATCACCCCCCATTAGCTACATTTGATGTGGTGGCTATATAATAAAGGGAATGAGTGTAAACTTTTTAATATGTCAGGGTTTTTTTGTATCCGGTTAAGTGGTTGGTATGATTTGAAACAGTGAAAGCACTGTAGTGTGACAGTTCGTTTCTTCTCCTGTAACCCATACCTTTTTGTTTTCCAGGGGCCATTTGTATATTGATAGTGTAACATCATTTCAGAGTTTAACTTCACTATAGCATTCTTTTCCATTGAAAGTAATGGAAAGACTTTTACTATGCAACTTTGTTATTTCTCTGGAAGATTATTCCTCTTCATTCTGTCTGAAGAAAGGTGAATAGCAGATAGAATTTCATGATTTATTAAATATAACTTCATTGATATATATCTGAAAGTTACCACTCAGCTGCTAACCAAAAGGACTATGGTTTGAACGCACCAGCCCCTCAGGGGGAGAGAGATGCGACATTCTACTTCCATGAAGATGGCAGCCTTGGGAAGCCTGTGGGCGCAGTTCTAGTCTGAAGCAACTCAACAGTTAATACGCTTTCCCGGGCTTCCACAGGGCCTCTATCAGTGTCATTGAGGATATGAAACATACTCATTTTTATCTCAAGTTTCCATGTATGTTGTTGTTGCTATTATTATTTGGTACACAACAGAACAAAACACTGGACCACTCTCACAACCGTTGCTATGCCTGAGCCCATTGATGCAGCCACTGTGCCCATCTATAGCATCGGGGACTTTCCTCTTTTTCCACTGCTCTTTCACTTTACCAAGCATGATGTCCTTCTCCAGGGACTGGTCTCTCCTGACAATATGTTCAAAGTATGTCACACTGAGGTTTTCCACCCTGGCCTCTAAGGAACACTCTGGCCTTACTTCTTCCAAGGCAGATGGGTTGTCCTTTAGTAGTCCATGGTATTTTCAGTTTTTTTTTCCAGCCCTGCAATCCAAATGCATTTGTTCTATGGTCTTCCTTATACAATGTCCAAATTTCACATGCATGCAATGCCATGGAAAATACCATGGCTTGGGTCAGGTGCACCTTAGTGCTCAAAGTAACGTCCTTGCTCTTCAATACTCTAAAGAGCTCTTGTGCAGCAGACTTACCTAGTGCATTATGTCTTTTGATCTTTTGACTTCTGCTTCCATGAGCATTGATTTTGGATCCAAGCAAGACAAAATCCTTGACAACCTCAACATTTACTACATTTATCATATTACCTATTGGTCCAATTGTGAGGCATTTGCTCTTCTTTACCCTGAGTTGTGATCAGTACTTCATCAACAAAGGCTTCAAGTCCTTCCCACTTTTGGCAAGAAAAGTCATGTAATCCACATATTGCAGGCTATAAGTAAGCCAATCTCAAATCCTGATGCCACATTTTTCTTCTTATAATCCAGCTTCTTTCATGATTTGCCCAGCATGCAGATAATACAAGTGTGGTGAAAGGATAAAACCCTAATTCACCCCTTTCCTGATTTTAAAGTGTGCATTATTCCCTTGTTCATTGCCTCTTGATTCATGTTGTTATTAGGTATCATTAAATTTGTTGGCACCACACAAATAAAGTCTCTGGGCATTTGGCAGATTTCTCTCTCTCTCTCTCTCTCTCTCTCTCTCTCTCTCTCTCTCTCTCTCTCTCTCACACACACACACACACACACACACACACACACACACACACACACAATGAGTCACATGGTGATCTTATGCACCACAGAAGGAAACATTGCCCAACCTTGAGAGCTCCTCAAAATCATTGCTGTGTCTTGAGCCGGGGGTCATAGCCACTCTGTCAATCCATCTCGTTGAGTGTCTTCTGCTTTTAAATTAACCCTTTATTTTACCATTCATTATTTCTCTCTCTAGGGACTGTTCCCTGCTGATAACATATCCAAAGTTCATGAGATGAAGTTTCTCCATTTTTCTTCCAAAAAATATCCTCGCCTTACTTCTTGCAAAGCAGATTCGTCCATGCTTCTGGCAGCCCCCAGGACCTCAGCATTCTTTGCCAGCACAATGCTTCAGAGTCACCTGCTCTTCTCAGTCTCACTTACTGCCAGCTGCTGTATGCTTATCAAGCCATTGAAGCCCATTGGTTGAGTTGAGGGCACCTCGGTCCTCAAAGTGACATCCTTGCTTTTTAAGGCGTTCAGGAGCCCATTTGCAACCGAATCTGCTCAATGCGATACAATGTAAACTTTCTGTAACTACTGCTTACAAAGACACTGATTATGGATCCAAGGAAAAGGAAATCCTTGGCAGTCTTTTCTTCATTTGGCATGGTGCTGTTCGGTGGGCAGCTGTGAGGATGCTTGTTTTATGTTGCGGTACAGTCCATTCTGAGAGCCGTTGTTCTTTTATTGTCCTCAGAGTGCTCCCAGTTCTCTTAGTTTTCAGTGAACGGGGTTATGTCATCTGCCGATAGTCGGTTGTTCAAGAGTTTTCCTCTCTGACTTGGATGCTGCATTCTTCTTTACATAGTCCAGCTTCTCAGACTGCGTAATATGGTGGAAAGATACAATTATGGTGCACACTTTTTCCTGATTTTACCCTTGTTTGTTCAAATGGTTGTCTTGGGTACAGGTATAGTGCTAACACTTTCCCTGAATAGTGGCTGACATAGAAAAGATGTACCATAATTCATTTTATTTTAAAAAATCATTTTATTGGGAGCTCTTACAGATATCATAACATTCCATAGTTCAGTCTCATCAAGCAGGATTGTATAATTGCTACCACAATCAATGTCAAAACATTTTCTGTCTTCTTGAAATCCTTGATATGAACTCCCCTTTATCCCTGCATCCATTATATCCATTTATGTATAATTCTGTTGTTTGCTTCCCTCAAGTGAAGTTATACAGTCATCAGTGCTATCAGCTGCCCCCCCCCCCCACCGCCCTCGCCCTCACTTCCCATTCCCCCAGGGAACCATTACTCCTGTTACTGTTTCTGAAGGGTTATCTATCTTGGCTTTCATTTACCAACCACTCTTAATTATACTCGTGCACACGTGCAAATCTAACACGATTAATGAGGTAAAATAAAGAAAAACAAAAACAGTAAGGGGAGGAACTATTAAAGAACTAGAGGATAGTTATGTGTTTTATCAGTGCTGTACCACCCTCTGGATTTATCATCCTTTCCATGTGGCCCTTCTGAAGAAGACTGTCCAATTAATTTGCAGGTGGGTTTTGGGTACCATAAATTTTTGTCAAACAAATGTTTATAAGCTCTCCACTATTTGCTATATATCATTCCCCAAGCAATAACTCAGATGCTAGATATTGAATAATTTTGTCCCATAACAAAATATAATAATAAAATAAATGCTTATATTTGATTATTCAAATTTGAGGTTAAGACAATAATTGTGCAGTGATAAAAGGACTCATCCTGTTGAAACGCCATCTGTTGCTGGCCTGTTGTTAAAGTAGCAAGTCGAATATGTGAACTGTGTTAAGGGGCTGGTCTAGCACTTGTGAATTATAGGTGATTATAGTTTTTCTTTTCAGTTTTTCACATGTAAAATGATAACTGCTTTGACTTAATAAAACACTTAGGACAATGTATTTCATATATAAGATTATTATTAAAAATAATTTCTATATGTATCAGCACCCTCTTAGGCCCTCCCCACATTAGCACTCGCACTGAGACAAAGCCAGAATTCATCTTGTCATAGAAGTGAGTAGGAATCCAAGAGAATATATACCTCAAAGAGGTTTAGGGTAAATCACGCAATCTTAAATTTATAATGAAAAAAAGTTTGTCATGGACATGAGTATACAGCTTCCATGTAAAACAAATACCCCTTGTGCACGTTTGTAAGTGTGCATAATTCTCTTGAAGGCTAGCCAAGAATTTTAGTTCAAAATATTGTTCTTTATCAAAGTAAAATTAATTTGAAATATTTGAAACTTTAAGATTTTCATTATAGGTTTTCAAAATATGAATTTGTACACATGCATCTAATTATACTTATGTGTATATAAAAATATATATATCCATATATATACACACACACAACTAGTTCTTATATCCTAGAAATGGATGACTTTGTCATACAGGAGACTAGAAATATGGTCATGTGTTGGGCTGCCATCTGCAAGATCAGAAGTTCAAACCACCAGCCACTCTTCAGGAAAAGGATGAGGTTTTTGAGTCCTGTAAAGAGTGACAGTCTCTAAAACTCACAGGGGCAGTTCTCCCTGTCCTGGTGGGCCGCCATGAGTTGGAATCGACTTGATGGCAGTGGGCTTGGTTTGGGTTATGGATTTCATGCAGTGTTGCTTGGGTAGCTTCCTCCACCTCTGCTTGCTTCAACTGCTCATTTATATCTTAAATGATTGTTTGAAACCATGCTCGACACTCGTGTTTCCCAAAATGGATGATACAACCACCTGGGGAGTGCTGGAATGATCGGGGCCGGGCGGGGGGTGGGTGCTGAAAAGTAGATTCCCGTGCAAACGTTTTTCATTGCTGGGTGTGGGTGCCGAGTAATATTTTTGTCTGAAAAGGTGGCAGTAAGACAGATAAGTTTGGGAGCCTGTGCGCTACAAGAATACTACCATGTTCACCTAACTAAAGAAATCCCATTCCCAAGTGGGATTTTAACCGTAGATGTAGGGGTTAGGATTTACAGCAGAATTGTAAATCCTAGTCTTGGGAAACACAATTTAATTCATAATACCTGAGCTACAGACCTACTGGGGAGAGGGGAATAAACATACTAAAATTCTGAGTTTCTAAGAGAGTTATTAGTCCCTGCAGTAATGTCAGGGCTGCTGTGTGCATTTGTGCAGGGGGTACACTGTCCGTGCAAGGGTAGGTGTGGTCTGAAAACGTCTGCTTACTGTACTGTGAGCTCTGACCACAGGTCCCTAGAGGAAAAACCTCTCAATCTAATTAGCACAAGCTATCAGTTTGCACCAGCAGTGTCCTGAATGAAGTACATGTAATTTACTCAGGAGAAAACCAGCCAGAGTATGAGTGGTGTACACAGAGGTCAGAGAGGAGAACAACATGCCTACAGGAGATGGAGAATGGGGAGTGGACCAAATCCCGGAAGGAAGGTGTCGCTGGAGATTGACAAGCAATAGATATAATCGTGGAAATTAATTTGATCTCTCAGAGTATTTAGAAGGGAAGAGAAGTCTGGGCTTGAATGGAATTAATTGTCAGAGGCAGAAAAGAAGATCAAAGTCCAAGAAAGGAGACTAAGAAAGGCCCATCAGGTGGGCAAAACCCAGAAGAAAGTGGTGCCAGGGAAGAGGACCCCTGGTGCGGCAGTGGTTACACTTCACTTGAAGCCTCGTTGAAGGCTGCTACCTTCAAGGTCAACAGTTTGAAATTGCTTTCTCCTCCGATAAAGAGGTACACTCTCAGAAATCCACAGGGGCAGTTCTACCCTATGCCATGGGGTTACTATGCTTCATGGCAATGACTTTGTTTTCGGTTTTGGGTGTGTAAGCAAGAAATGAATGTTAAGCATCACCTCTAGATTTCCAACCCCAAGACCATCCAGTAACTTCAAGCACCTGATGATTTTCAAAGCCCAATGTCTCTGGTTTTCTTTCTTTCTTTCTTTCTTTCTTTCTTTCTTTCTTTCTTTCTTTCTTTCTTTCTTTCTTTCTTTCTTCATTTTCCTTCCTTCCTTCCTTCCTTCCTTCCTTCCTTCCTTCCTTCCTTCCTTCCTTCCTTCCTTCCTTCCTTCCTTCCTTCTCTGGTTTTCAAAGCAGCATTGCCACGATGTGATTCTGTTTGGAACATATGAAACTCAAACCAAACTGACTACCATTGATTGAGCTGATGTCCACTCATAATGACCCTTTAGGACAGGGTAAAACAGCCCCTGTAAATTTCTGAGACTGCAACTGGTTACTAGCGTAGAAAGCCCTGTCTTTGGGAGAGTGAAAATCAAATATTCTTTCTGCAAGTTTGGAGTCTCAGACAGGTGGGGAATGAGGTGGGCAGGAGGTCTACCTGTGTGTGAGATGTAAGAAGAAAAACTCTCATTGAAGTGTTTATTTCATCGCCAAGAGGTTGTGCAAAGTTGTTTGATTCTATTTGTATTTGTGTTAAGTCTTCTGAAATAGTGTTATGAATCATCAAATGAGAAAGTGTAATCACCCCAGAAGGCACAGTTTCTAGGTGAAAGCTATTATTTGTATTAATTAATATCTGTACAATTAACATCTGTACTTATAATCCTAAGTATTAATTCAAAATTTATGCAGATATCTGGCAGACTATTCAGAGAATACTGATTTTAGCCTTGCTGTCTTGTCAGAAACCTATATTGCAGGAAATCTTCTCATGTGTTTGTTGGATACTTAACATTCCCCCTAAAAACCGACAAACCAAACTCACTGCCATCTGGTTGAATCCTGTTCACAGCAACCGGACAGGATAGGGTAGAACTGCCCCTGTGGGTTTCCAAGAAGATAACTGGTTTTTTATATATTTTAAATCATTTTATGGGGAGCTCTTACCCAGGTCATAACATTCCATAATTCAAATGAATCAGGCATAATTATACAATTGCTATTAAAATTTATTTCAAAACATTTTCTTTCTTCTTGAATGCTTTGATATTAGCTCCCTTCTATCCTCTCCCTTCCCCCAACTTTCCCCCAGGAACCCTTATTGTTATTGTTAATATATGTATCCATATCTTACCCCATCCAATTATGCATTCACCTACATTCTGTTATTCGCTCCTGTCTAGTAGGGTTATTCAGTCCTCATTGCTATCAACTCCCTCTGCCCCCTCCCTCTCTTCCCATATCCACAGGGAATCATTGCTCCCATTGTTCTCCCTGAAGAGTTATCCATCCTGGCATTCCTTCACTGAAGGATCTTAATTATACAAATGAACATACATAGGTCTAAAAATATTAATGAGGCAAAATATAAGCCTTAGTAATAAGGGGAGGAAATATTAAAGAACCAGAGGATCGTTCTGTGTTTTGCCAGTGCTATTCCACACCCTGAATGTGTCATCCCTTCTAAGAGGGAGTGTCCAATTATCTTACGGATGGGTCTGGGATCTCCAATACATCCATGCTCCTTCACATCGATTTGGTTGCTTCTGATACCTCTTCCCATTGACACCTCGGGATTACACAGACTGGTGTGCTTCTTCCATGTGGATTTCGTTGCTTCCCTGCTAGATGGCCCCTAGTTTAACTTCAAGTCTTTAAGATCCCAAACACTCCATCTTTTCATTGCCGGAACCACCAGCTTTCTTCACCACATTTGCTTATGCTCCCACTTTGTCAGCGATCCTGTCCAGGTGAGCATCATACAGTGCGACATTATTAGAACAAACCGTTCCGATGTGGAGGGAGTACTTGAGTCGAGGCCCAAAGTCCATCTGCTTCCTTGTTGTATTTACATGTAGGTACATGTATAGACAAATACACCTGTATATATGATTATGCTTACACATGTTCACTAGTTTATCTGTATTGATACATATATATAATTTTACTGTCTTGCTCTTTCCTTTTCTTTTCTCTTTCCACCTGCCCCACTATCATGCTTACCCATGTTCACCTCTCAGTAATTCCTCTCAGTCACTTTTTGATTGGTCAAACATCTGCAGGAACGCTACACCCTCTTCCTCATCAATTTTATAACCCTTGCGGTTCCCCTGTGTCTGTCATTATTGGCTCACCACTCCCCCTGCCTTATCCCCTCCCAGCCCCACCCCTCCCCCAATCCCCGGAACTGTCTGTCCCATCACTGTCTCAATGGGATTGCTTATCCTGCCTTTCTTATATAGATAGACATATATATGTGTGCATATATATCCCCCAAACAAAGGAAATCCATATAAATAGTTCCAAATCTAACTCGTATCCTGACGTAGAGTAGAGTAGACGGGTGTCTCTGTTAAATAGCGAGCGGGACTTGTTATAACCCATCAGCCAATCCTCTTTTCCTTCAGGAGTCCCTATCCCAGGCAATGGGTGTGGGCGGGGGTGGCGCTTACCTAACAGCTCTTATACCTTTCAGTCCTCAGCACTCGTGTCCGAAAGGCGTGCCTCGTACGAGTCCCCGTTGCTCTTCCTGCAGTCAGGGATGGAGCATCTAGTGCGGTGTGTCGTTCCTGATGCAAGTAGTTCTCTTCACAGAAGTAGAAAGCCGCCTCTTTCTCTCAAGGAACTGCTGGTAGTTTCAAATTGCTGACCTTGCAGTTAGCAGCCTAACACCTAAACACTGGGCAACCTGGCCTCCTCCTTAGCATTAATTGGCCCAAGATAACTTCCTTCTAGGGACCAGAAAAATAGCTCAGATACCTCCCATCCTAGAGCTCAGCCCTCTTCTTCATAATGGAAAGAAATGCCCCGAAGACCAATATACATTTCAGTTCATGTTTCGTTACTTCTTTCCCCATCAGCAGGCTGTAAAAGTAGGGCTTTCTTCTTCTACCTCTGTCCCCATTTCCCAAATCCCCTGTCCTCTCTACCTCTGACCTCTCAGGGAATATGGGAGATTTGGTAGAAACAATAAAGATGAAGATTAAAATAAGAGAAGAGAGGGAAGAGGCAAAAAAAGAGAGAGGGAGAATTAACATGTCTGGAGGCCAAAAAGCAGATTCCCAGGGAGTTGTAATGGTTGAGGAATCAAGTGAGAGAAGTAATAACAGGACAAGGCTGGAGCGAAAGCAATGAGATGTTGGGAAGCACAGGTTACAGAAGCCCATATTTAAAGGTTTTGATTTTCTCAATCTTCAGGTGAGGGTGAGGGAGGTTCGAAGTAGCTTGGAAGTCCTAGGATCATGGACGAGTTAGGAGATTCAGACTTTCTTAGCCTCATCTGACTGTCAGTTTTGTTCATCCCTGTGAAATGTCTCCTTAGACCCACTGTGCTGTGCTCAGTTGTCCCTCACAATACCTGATCACCCTATGATAAACCAGAAAATACCCAACTCTCTACCATGGCTTCAATGCTGACTCATAGAGACCTAATAGGGCAGGATAGCACTGCCGCTGGGAGTTACTGAGACTGTAGCTCTTTACAGGAGTAGAAAGCCATGCGATTTGTCCCAAGGAGTGGCTGGTGGTTTTCAACTGCCGAGCTTGTCGTTGGCAGCCCATCGCTTAACCACTGTGTCACCACACCACTCTCATCTATTATAAACTGCTGCAAAAGAAGCCAAGAATAAAATGGCCTAAACATCAAGCCTTCTAAACTCGCCAAAAGTCCAAATGATGTTGCGACAGTACTTAGAGGAAGCATGCTGAAATCCACAACTGCAATTTGAAGCTCAGGTTTTAAAAATGGACGTCCCCGCATGCGCTAGAATCATTAGTGAAAAAAGATTAGCTGGGATCATCAGAACTACTGTGGGCGTTTAGGTTGTGAGTTGAGGGTTTCTGTCGACAAAGGAAATGTTTAGGATTCCAAGTCTTTCACTGTGGAGTTCATTTAATTCTGACCTCTTAAGAATAAATTATTTTTAATGCAAAGTTAAACAAGAAAAGTTGGAGCAATGACTCAACGCATTTAGAGGCAAGGAACAATGAGGGAGAGGGTGGGGTGGGGGGACTGGAGGGGGCTTGGTTGTGATGGGCAAAAGCAGTGATTTGGCTGTACCTAATTTGTATTGTGTTAGAAAAGAAAGCCAGAATGGGCTTGCCGTGTCCTGCTGTTTTATAAGCCTTTAACTCCATTGAGCCACATCAGTCTCACTTCTAAGGCTGTCTTTTTAATGTTTGCTTTTGCTAAATTTTCTTTTCGTGCTAGACCCTACTAATTGCTTCCTTATGGCAGCTGCTGATGATTTAAGACTCTTCATGGGCACATGCAGTCCCTTGTTCCGGGCTCAAATGCATATCACAAAAGACCGTCTCCTTATGATCTCACAACAGAAAAGACCCGGAAAGCAATAGCTATGGATAGTAGTTTTCTCCGAAGTGAGGCTGGTTTTGATATTTTAAATGTCTGGTTGTACTAACCCCCTCTTTCACCTGGCTTCTTTTCATCTGCAATGCAAAAGGAAAGGTGTAAAGTCCGAAGCTATCAATCTGGTCATAGCTATCACCGCCCTCCCCGCCGTCGCAGAGTTTGACACTGTCATAAACACAGCTCCTCCGCAGCGGCACCGCATCTGGTGCTCATGTAATTCTCTCCATGCCACTGCTTTGAACACGGAGGGCTTCATGCGTTCTTTCTACGCGGGCGGTTTCAGTTCAGCATGAACCGATTGAGCACCTACTTTCCACCCGGGCTTCCTACGTAGTTGGAGGGACTACCATTTGGCCATGGTGTCATTCTTTGAAGTACTATGGGCAGGACGCCAATGAACTTTCCTTTTGTTGTTGTGATTGTTTTTCAGTAATCATTTCTGAACAGTGTGTAGCTTAAAGCGACGTATTCTCCAGATGTTTCCAACCACCCACCCAGTGCATTTCCCCAAATGTGCTTGTTAATATTTAAAGCAACTTTTACTTTAGGAACCCTGGTGGCATAGTGGATTATGTATAGGGCTGTTCCCCCAAAGTTGAGCAGCTTGAATCCACCAGCCGTGGGAGAAAGATGAGACGTTCTGCTCTTATAACGATTTACATCCTCAGAAACCCCAGGGAGCAATTCTGCTCTGTCTCCTAGGGTGTCCATGAGTTGGAACCAACTCAAGGTCAATGACTGTGGTTTGACGTTATATTATCTAGGGACCTTATTTTTCAAGTGAAACAGTAGATTTGCCATTGTTACATTGTTTGCAGTGTGGTTTTGTACAGTTTCAGATACCTGTTAAGACAATGGCACCCAATTAGACTTCGTTGTTGTTGTGATGTGCTCTCAAGTTGGTTCTGACCCATAGCGACCCTCTGCACACCAGCAGCACTGCATGGTCCCGCACCATCCTCGAAATGGTCCCTATGCCCAAGCCCATGGTTGCGGCCACCATGTCAATCCAGCTACAGAACCTTCCTCTTTGCTGTTGCCTCTCTACTTTACCAAGCATAGCGTCCTTCTCCAGGGACTGGGCTCTCCTCACAGTATGTCCAAAGTATATACGTAAGATGAAGTCCTAACCCTCCTTGCCTCTAAGGAACACTCTGACTGTACGTCTTTCAGGACACATAAAACTATGTCTCCCAATGGCACAAAAAGGCCAAGTTAATAATGTGGTCCAGGGAGGAGGTAGGAGCCCTGGTGCTACAGTGGTTACATGATGGGCTGCGGTCTGAAAAGTCAGCAGTGTGAAAGCAGCAGCCCCTCCATAGGAGTAAGACAGGGTTCCCTACAACCCCAAAAACTATAGTCTCAGAAGCTCACAGGGCCGTTCTCTCCAGCCCTGTAGGGTCACGTTGACTTTACCTCCACTCGATTGGCAGTGAGTTCTGCGTTACCGATCGATAGCATTGATTACATTTCATCAACATTTTTATTATGACCATACTAGTTACTCCATTCTATTAGCCTCATCTTACAGCACCCCCATCTTTCTCATCTATGCTAATTCAGACCACCATCATGCCTCTTCTCAACAAGCCAACTTCCTCAGAAGCCTCCTCCCTAGAACTCCATTCTCTCAGAGTTCTTCAAAGCCAACTTTGTCCACCACACTGATTTTATTTGAATTATTTTAAAAATTGGCGGCTCACACAGATCTTATCACAATCCACACATACATCCATTGTGTCAAGCACATTTTTACATATGTTGCCCTCATCATTCCTAAACATTTGTTTTGTACTGGAGGCCTTGGTATCAGCTCATTTTTTTCCTCCCTCGACTCCACCTTCCAAACCTCATAAACCCTTGATAAATTATCAATTACTATTATGTTCATATTTTACACCATCTGCTGTCTCCTTTTGCCCATGTTTGTGTGCTATTCATCGCCCTGATGGCAGGGATAGTTAATACGTCAATCATTGCAATCAGTTCCCCCTTACTCCCTCCCTCTTCCCCTTCCCCTCCTGGTATTGTTACTCCCATTATTGTTCCTGAGGGGTTTATCTGTCCTGGATTCCATGTGTCAAGAGCTCTTATCTGTACCAGTGTGCATGCTCTGGTCTAGCCAGATTTGTAAGGTAGAACTGGGGTACCACATTGATTTTTAATGGATAACAGAATCAGACCCGACAACCTGGGCATGGTTACCTAACTTTCCACATCTCGCTCCCTTGCACTTTCTACCACTCGACTTTCCACTACCTTTCCTCTGCATCCCTGTCCTCTCATACTACATGTAGTCAACCCCTTCTTATCAATGGCCTACTTCCCAGAATATCCCGTTCCAATTTCCTCTTTCCAGTTCCTGCTCTCCTACCTGTTTTCTCCATGCTCCTCCAACACAGCATTGCTCCACTGATTGGAAGGACAAGGCCTCTCCATAATTTGGTTGATAACCTACTTCCAGAGAGTTCATTCGGACATATCGTGAGTGACCCTACAGGACAGAGCAGAACTGCCACATGGGCTTTCTGAGACCATTAATTTTCCAGAAGCAGATTGTACCATCGTTCTCGTTCAGAGCAGCTGGTGGATTTGAACCACTGACATTGTGGTTGATGATAGGCCATAAAGGTTTAGTGGAAGAAGCTTGTTTATCCTTAGGATTCTACCTAGTGAAGATAATAATCAGAAAAATATTTTTATATTTAAAAAATAAAAGTAATTTGGGATTAAGCAGGAATATGAATCAGCAGCAGATCTAGCTGTGATGAATTTCCAGAGTTGGCCTCTTTTCCCCTTTCTCTACATCTAGCAGAGTTTAATTTTACTTATATGATTGTCATTTAAAAAAATGATTACCTCCTTAATTTTGCCATTTCAAAGTAGGCAGAATGTACAGGCTTAGTAAATGAAAGCCTTTATTGGTATACCGACCCCTATGACTATATCTGTCTTCCCAGCTATATTTCAATTACGTTTATGTCCATTTAAATCCAATATTTTCCTAAAACTCATGCATTGTTCCTCTCTTTGCTTTCCGTTTGGTCTTATCATTTAATTGAAATAGAAAATAGAGCATGGCAAAGGAGCTTAACACGTTAGTCATTTATGATGAAATAGACTCGGGGAGGCTGAAATTGGTAAAGGCAAAGGCCCACAGTATGACGTTGGTACCAATAGAAAGGTTGTTACCTTAGATTCTGAATTTGAAGTCATTGGGACAGGGCTAGTTTGAAGTTTGCCATTGAAATGTAAAGATAGAGCTTTGGAAAGTAAATTAAGTATGCAAATAATGCTCTAAAAGTAAACCGTTCTAATTGCTGAAATGTTGCTAGAGCCCTGACACACTTTAGAGGGTCCTGCTAGCCAGGAGGTCAGAGGTTTGAACCCACCAACTGCCCTGTGGGGAAAAGTGTCATTTTCTTCCCTGAAAACCACTCTCTCATGTAGTGCCTGGGTCAGAACTGACTCTGCCGCAGGGGGTTTGATTAAGTGAAGCTCATTAGAAATATCCTTCCCAGTGTCATGATCTGAATACATCTACTCAAACAGGCTGCTTAAGGGATCTTTCTTCAACATCCTGGAGCAGACTAAGACAAGAACCCCCAAAGAAGCTGTGAATCACTATGCAATTTTCTGACTTTTAATTGTACTACCTTTCCTTCCCATTGACCTTTGTTTTCACAACAAAGCTGAATCTTCAAAGTGTTACCAACCAGCCATTGTGATTATTGAATGAACAATAGACAGGTCCACAAAGTACTACATTGTTCATCTAGTTCAGTTATTGTTGTTGCTCAGCGCCTTCGAGATGACGCCCTATCTACAACATAAGGAAAGACGGTCCCACCCCACCCTCAGCAATCAGTGCTGTGTGTGCACTCATTGTCACAGCCCCATGTCAGTCTAGCTGTTGACGGTCTTGCACTTTTTGCTGCCCCTCTACTTTACCAAGCATGATGTCCTCCAGGAACAAGTCTCTCCTGACAACATGTCCTAAATACATGAGCTACGAAATGCCATTGGGCTGAATAGAGATTTCAAAGATTTCATTCATTTGTGTTGTTGACTATTTGCTAGCTTTTGCTATTGTTTGTATGTGTGTGTTTACTCTAAAGACAGCATAATGGACTAGGTAATTACCCAGCTTTAATTTTTATGGGCTACTAATCAAATACATTTTTATAAAACCTTTTTATTTTAATTGTAATGTTCTGGCTTAGAAAAGAACCACGGTTCCCACATTTAAAATACTATCTGTATTTACCAAAGGCACTCACTGTTTTTTCTTAAACTTTAGCCCATCTCTGCAGTGGAGAAACTTCAATTTAGAAAACAGTGTGAGCTATCCATCAGGGCAGCAGCAAACACCTGCCACTAATCCCAAGGGCACAAGTGGGGTGTGTGTGTCCGAAGGAGCGCCTACAGCTGTGAGCGGAGGGGACCTCTGCTCGGGTTGTGGCTGGAGCCGGCAGGTGCCCGGACGCCATTCTGTCTGCCCAGAAACAGTCCCTTTTGAAGCAGCCGTATTGCTGGCTTAGTTGCGAACGCAAATTTTCATGTGTTCCTGAATTAAGCATCCTTGCGTCTAGGCAGACCGGCTGAAAAGCTGCCGTGGACATGGGTGGCGCTGGCATCAGTCTCTGGGTTTGAAGAAAGAGAGTTTCTGTTCCTAGTTACAACACTGTTCACTAATTTCAGAAAAGCTTTGATGGCGCATGCGCCACGTTACCTAACAAATGCTTTCGAGGACGGCGGCTGTAGGCTTAGCTCACCAGCAGCAAAAGCAAACAAAACTTTAAAGAAGAGGAGCCTTGGAGGGCAGGGGGCTGAACTAACCGGTGGGGCTGGGGATGGGGTGGGGTGGGCAGGGTGGCCATTCAGTAACAGCTGAACTTAAAGTAGTGGGATTTTCTGTGCGTCATCTTTCTCCATGACTGTCTCTAGGAAGTGTTGACTCCCACACCAGACTCCTTGCTTTGGGGGATAGAAATGATGTCTTTCTAAATCAGCGTCCCCTCATACTTTACACCAGCGTCCAGATAATTATTTGCAGGCATTCAACAAATACATGTAAAAACCAAGACACTTAAATAATATGCTACTTAAATTAGGACTCACCACCTCCCTTGTGTTTCTTAATATTGATGGTAGAGATCCTCTTGTTGTCTTTTCCTGCGGTTTTCTGACCTTCACCAAAAACAAAATCCTACTTGTTTAGCCTCAGTGATCATTTGGGGGGGTGTAAAAAAATGACTGAATAAATTCCTGAAGCCTAATATTACTGAAAAAAGCATGCAAGCTATACTCCCGATACACTGCTTGATTTACTAAAAACATTAATAAAAATTTTATGGAGAACTTTTAGAAAAATAATATTCTTAGGTTCCTTTTCATGGCAAAAATGTTTGTTTTGTTTTTTTAGTAAGAAAGAAAAGGCTTTTTGTTAAGTTGATTCCATTAGCTCAGCCCTCTAGGCCTCGCCCTGAACCTTTTCAATTTCCCTTTTCTCTCATTTTGCACTCAAGATACTGGAGTGTTTCTGTTTCTTTCTTCTTCTATTTTTTTTCTGTATGGCTTATCTTTTTTTAAATTATTTTTAATTATTTAATGTTTTTATTAGGGGCTCATACAACTCTTATCACAATCCATACATACATCAGTTGTGTAAAGCACATTTGTACATTCATTGCACTATCTCAGAGCATTTCCACTTAAGCCCCTGACATCAGTTCCTCATTTTTTTTCCCTCCCTACCCGCTCCCCACTCCCTCATGAACCCTTGATAATTTATAATTAATTATTTTGTCATATCTTTGCTGTCCGACATCTCCCTTCACCCACTTCTCTGTTGTCCGTCCCCCAGGGAGGAAGCTGTATGTAGATCCTTGTAATCGGTTCCCCCTTTCCAACCCACCTTCCCTCCACCTTCCTAGTAATGCTACGCTTACCACTGGTCCTGAACGATCATTGCCTTGGATTCCCTGTGTACATCCTCGGGCCTAGCCAGATTTGTAAAGTTGAATTAGGATTATGATAGTGGGGGTATGGGGGGGGGGCGGCAGAAGCATTTAGGAACTAGAGAAAAGTTGTATTTTTCAACGGTGCTACATCTCACCCTGACTGGCTCATCTCCTCCCCAAGAAAGGGATGTCCAGTGGCCAACACATGGGCTTTGGGTGTTCACTCCGCACTCCCCGCCTCATTCACTATGGTAAGATTTTTATTTGTTCTGATGATGCCAGATACCTGATTCCTTGGGCAACTCGTGATCACACAGACTGATGTGCTTCTTCCATGTGGGCTTTGTTGCTTCTGAGCTAGATGGCCGCTTGTTTACCTTCAAGCCTTTAAGACCCCAGATACTATATCTTTTGATAGCCAGGCACCATCAGCTTTCTGCACCACATTTGCTTACTCACCGACTTTATCTTCAGTGGTTGTGTCAGGAAGGTGAGCATCATAGAATGCCAATTTAATAGAAGAAAGTATTCTTATATTGGGAGAGTACTTCAGTGGAGGCCCAATGTTCTTCTGCTACCTTAATACTAAACCTATAAATATATGCAAATATATCTATTTCCCCATCCTCATGTAAAAACATATTTGCATATGTACATGTCTTTATCTAGACATCTATAAATGCCCTTTGCCTCCCAGCTTTTTCCTCTATTTCTTTTGATTTTATTCCTGTCCCACTATCATGCTCAGTCCACACCAGGGTTTCAGCAATTCCTCTTGGTTACATTGCTCTTGATCATGCCCTACCAGGCCTCCCACAACCTCCGCACCCATTGTTTTCTCCTACAGTTTATTCATCCAGCCTATCTTATTTAGACAGACCTGTGGAGATAATACCATGAACAAAAACAAGACAGAGCAAAACCAAGCAACAATATACAACAAAACAACAACAACACACCAATGACAAAAAAACAAAACAAAGCACAACAAGAAAGGAAACTTGTGGTTAGTTCAAGGATTGTTTGTTGGCCTTTTGGAATGTTTTCCAGTCCAGTTTGCTGGGGCACCATGCCCTGGCCCCAAAGACCACCTTCAAAATTCCCTGGGGACCTTGCCACCCTGTTCCCTTGCTGTTCTGTTGCACCCCCTTAGTGTTTTGCCTCAGTGTGGTGGGATCAGATCAGGTGCAATTCCCTCACTGTGTCTCCGGTGTTGTCCCCTCTAGGGCTATGGGTCAGTGAGGGACGCCATGTCCATAGTAGGACCAGCCATGTGGTTCTCTCTGTGGACTGGCTTCTCTAATTGGGAATATGGTCCTCATGGCCTGGTGGGCCAGGATAAGCTCCAGTCTCTCCTCCTCTCCCTTCATCTGCTCCTGTGTGCTCCTGTGAGGCCTTGGGGCAGGCAGGCTCTGAATGTTGATGTTGCTAAGTGCTTAGAGTCAGTTCTACTTCACAGCAACCCTGTGTACACCGGAGCACAGTCCCCCCTGGACCTACACCACCCTCACAAATGTCCTCACCTACGGGTTACTTGGACATCACTTTTTCTGAGGGTCTAGTTCTTTGGCGCTGTCCCAGCACTTTGTGTCCAAATTCACTGCATTGAAACACATGGACCGAGTTCATATTCTGGATCACCCACTTACAAGAGGCCTACTCTGGAGTTTCTTACTTTTGTTTCTAAAGAGAAGTGTCTCTTGTTGGTTCACTGGTAGACTTCGCACCTTTCCTGGGAGACCCAACTTTGCCAGTGCCTCTCGTGCACAACCATTCCTTCCCTCTTCGTGGACGCTTGAGTGTTGCCATGGTGCTGAAAGGGTTTCTCAGAAGCTTCCAGAGCGAGAGAGAGGGCATGTGGTCCAGCTGCTCTGCCAATGTTACTGGGACAAGAGAGATGTGTCAGTGGGCGGAGCTTTGCAGCATTCCCGCCTTCCGTGATGCCGGGACCTACGAAGAGGCCATTGACTAAGGCCTCGGCGTTCCTTCCTGGCTAGACTCCTCCTTGTCTCCCGTGTCACTGCGGATGCAGACAAGAGATAAAGGAAAGTTCCGGTTCTTCAAGTGGACAGAGTATTAGAAAATATCGCTCTATCTTTAAGAGCTAGGAAAGCAAATGTTGATGCCTCTTGCGTGAACATTTCCTACTGGCATTTTTGTTCAAAGCCAAAAAAATAAAAATAAAAATTGTAGTGTGGCTCAAGAATAGATCAACTCTCCAAGGGTTCAAAAGAGAAAAAAGAGAGATTTCTAAAAGACCCACATATATGTGTATTTTACAGGTATATCTATGTGTATAAATCTATCTATCTATACTCACTGCCGTCTAGCTGATGTCGACTCGTGGTGACACTGTAGGGCAGGGCAGAGCTGCCCCTATGAGTTTCAGAGACTATAACTGTTGCAGGAGTAGAAAGCCCTGTCTTTCTCCCTAGGAACCGCTGGAGGTTTAGAACTTTGGACAATGTGGGTAGCAGCTCAGTGTGTAACCACTACATCACCAGGTCTCCTAAGGCCAACCTCATTGCCATCGAGTTGACAGGAACCTTCGAGGGCAGTGAACTTGTGTTAAGAGGAAGGAGCAACTGCGGTGGTGAGCAGGATTGTTTGTACAACTTGAAGAACATAATCAATGTCACTACATGCTACTTGTGGAAACTGCTGAATCGATATTTTACTCTGTATTTTCTCAACAACAACAAAATAAAAACAATCAATAAAATAATTTTCTTATCTTAAAAATCATAAAAAATTAAGATAAACTATTGCTTGTAGAATAAACACAGCATCCTCTTTGTGACCTTGAATTAGACAAGGTTTTAAAGTAGGATACAAAATTCTACTCCTCTAAGGAGAGGACAACCCTGAGCTATATTAAACTTAATTTTACCAAATTAATTTGTGTATATCAAAATACCAATAAACTATGACAAGGCAGCCACATGTGGGAAATGATTTTCCAGTAATTATGTCTAATACAAGTTAACATTCTTGTTTCTTGTATTTTAAATGCTTCTCTGTATCTGAAATCCAGGATGAGTAAATCGATCGACAAAGTAACTGGATTGATGGTTTCTTGGAGGAGTGACAGGGGAGCTGAGAACAATGAGTCAGGAAGAAGAAAATGCTCTGAATTTGACTGTGGTGATGATTGCACCACTCCTCTGGATGCGATTGAACTGTTACATGATATGTGGATTGGTGCCAATAAATGTTTAAAAAGACTCATATCCAAAATATATCAATTACCACAAGTTCTATCCCTCTGTGTGTAGATACATATAATATAAAATATTTTCAAACTCATGCAAATCAACATAACAGGAAAAGGTCAAAAGATTTCAATAGACATTGCATGAAAAAGCATATCAAAGTAAATAAATGACTTCTTGTTTTTTAAAAACACATTCAATGTAATTAATCACCATTACGATAATTTAGAACTACAGGTTGAAACTACTTGACACCCACTTGAATCTCTAAGATGGAAAATTTTAAAATTGGGAGTGAGATGGGAGAACTGAAATTCTCATACACGACAGATGGGTATATCAATTGCTACAACTTTGGAAAACTATGTGACAGCATCTACTAAAACTGGGTTTGTTCTTGCCCTAACAATTCCTCTCCTTCGGATGTACCCAACAGAAAAGCATGCATTTTTAAATGAAATGAAATTTGTGTATACATTTTTAAAGAGATGACCTGTGCTAGGATATTGATAGTAGTAATGTTTGTACTAATAGCCAAGACCCAGAAACACTGGAAACAGATGGCCACTAACAGTGGGGTAAATAAACACATCATTGTGTCTTCACACAGTGGACTATTATAGAACAGTAAGAGTGAACATTCTACAACTACATGCAAATTTATGATTAAAATTTACACCTATGGAGCAAAAGAATCTAAACACATACTTTGCGGTACCATTTATAGAAATGCCAAACCAGGCAAACCAACCTACAGTGTCAGAGGTCAAGGTTACGATTACAAAATGTCAAAATAAGGACTTCCGGTTTGGTTTCTTTAGCTGAGTACTGCTTAAATAGATAGATTCAGTTTGTGATAATTCAGCATGCAGCGTGTATTTGCCTATGGATGCATCTATGTAGAAATACCAAAAGCCATTCACTACGGAGACAAATCTGACTCAAATAACCCTATAGGGGAGAGTACATGGTTTGCAGGGGTTGTAAATCTTTATGGGAGGAGATAACCTCATCTTTCTCCCTCAGCGTGGCTCGTGAGCTTGAACTGCTGAGCTTGTCATTAGCAACTCAAGGCACAACCCACTACACCACCGGACTACTTGTCTGTGTCAACACATATGCTAATTGCCACATTCACCCTTCCAGAAAATCCACCATGTTTACAGTTATAGTTTAGAAACCTCATTGACAGTGTCTGTGTGCTACGTGTATCTCGTGACACTAACCGATGCATTCAAGGCTCGGTAATTTTCTTTTATTAAAAAATATCTTTTTCCTTTTTTCAGGGTCCTCCTGGTCCAAAAGGTGATAAGGTAAGAAAAATTGTATGAGAAACACCTTACATTCGTGGAAACTCGTATTGGCATGATTAAAATGTCTTGTGAACCTTTAAAATGAACATCACACGTAGACTTTGTACTAAAGCTATCGTGTCATCTTCCTGCTCTACAGGGAGAACAAGGTGACCAGGGGCCGCGGGTAAGTTGTACTCGACCTATCCTTGGGAGAAAATTGTTTTCAGATCCAAACTTATTGAGGGAGGGTAACCAGCTTCAGAACTGCCTTTGTGTTGCATGGCCGAGCAAGGGTTTGCAAAAGTACCACTCTGCTTGTAAGTGAGAAAGCCTTAAAAACAACGGACGTGTATATCCTCTTGTGGTACTTAGCTTAGTCCTGTAACTGGAACGTGTTACAATAATTAACCCCACTGATCAAGGAGCCGGGATCTTATCTAAAATTCAACAACAGCCACCTGTACAATGGCTACTGGGTCCTTCAGAGTTGTGTGCATTATTTTGCAGTTACAGAGGCTATGTGGATTTCTATGGAATTTGCCCTTTTTTTCTGAAGTTAACCTTTATGTGCTATCGCATAAATACATTTTATTATAGATGATGAAAATATTAATGCATTTTATATTTCTCAGTCTTCATCGTAAGTTTGAATAACACGTTTTTTAAAAAATAGATATTTAGCAGCTAAAAGGTATAATGCTCTTCAGCCTTTCCAGGGGGAGGGGTGTGGGATCTTCTTCTCTGTCGTGGCTCCCTTAACCGTTTCAGCACAGTGGTGAATGCTTTGTTGTTACCTTGGTAGTGCCAAGTCCGCGGTTTCACATCTGTGCCTTATTACGCGAATGTTCAGACATACTGTTCCAATGATGTAGTGACTCCGTTCAGACATACCTCTCAATTTTCTCATGTCACCATGCTCAACAGCGAGGATTTGGTTGAAGTGTCTCCCCACCCCCACCCCCTTTCTTTACATTTTACAGTGGAGGAATACATTTAAAACTTGCAGATGGATAACAAGAATTATGTAGATCCTTCTAGAAAATGCACTGTGCTTAGTTAATTTTTGAGTTCCTTCCTGGTACGGTAGAGATTTTATTGCAAGAGATGCAGCAGCCGAGGCAAATTTGAAAGGTTTGTGATCTCATTATCTCGGTGTTTCCTAAACGCTAGGTGCTATGATTTGCCTTTCTGTCTATTCTTTGGCTATTCCCTAATATAGATGTGGTGATTAAGCCCCAGAGCATTTCAGTGGGCATGGGAGTTAGCCTAGCTGACAACTAGCTTCTAGCTAAGAGCTCATCTTAATGATGGAGGTGGATTGAACATGAAATCTACTGCGGAGGAGGTGATTCGAATGAGACTCTCATAACTTAAAAGGATTCAAATATGGCCACTGGCTGTGTCTGTGGTGTTATTTCACATGGCGCGTCTCCGCGTATTGGGTCTCACTTCTTTCTACACGCAGTATCAAAATCACTCAACTTGCCCTTTCCAGGTAAGAGGAAAACCGTTTCCATCCTGAGCTGTCTTCTTTTGGCAAAGGGAACTAAAGGGTGGTTCACAGCTTAGCTGTCATCAGCATGTACACAGTCCTCAGTTTCAAAAAGGTGTGTTGGCTTTCATCGGTCTAAGGACTGATGATGGACTGTAAAGCTAGTCCAACTTTTTTTTTTTTTCAGGACGAAACCTGAAACCATGTGAAATTCACCTGGTTTCTTGTTGCATTTCAAACTTAGCCTTGGACCAGGCTTCTTAAAAGTCTGGCCAAAGTTCATGAACTGCTTTGACAAACCCAGACTGCCTTTCATACAGATTTCAGCCAGTTTTCACACCGACGGAGGCCAAGTTTCACACAGTCTTGGGGCCACTTCACAATTCGGTGGGAAGTGGTAAAAAGTGAACCCGTACTCTCCTGGATTGTGCTTTGTATTAAAGAAATTTGGATTGAGTTCACAGGGAAGGATGAATCTTCTTGGGTAAGAACCCAACCGCCTAGGAAATGTTTCTGAAGAAGAATTACATAGATCATGGCGCACTGGCTGTTTTTTTAGGATCCCTAATTTAGAAACAAAGCAGAAATCTATAAACAATGTCAACCATGCTGTGTCTGTAGCAGGACGGTATTGGATGCTTAGAAACTGTAACATCTCAGTAGAATAAAATCTTCGTAGTAGTCAAGGTGGTAATGAAGGTTTCATATTTCCAGAAAAATTGAAAGTATTTCAGAACTGGAAAAGTCTCCCATTTAAGGAATATTTCATCTACATCATCTGTTCAGACACACCATTCCAGCTTATGCTGGCGGGATGTTCTCTGCTTTAAAATGTAGGTGTTTGCATATGAATAATCTTTTCCTTGTATCCTATCATCTTTGATTGTGAAGTGCATTTTGGGGCACTTTTTTTTTCTGGGGATGTGTTTAACCCTGTAACTCACTGAACATCTCAACCCTGCAAACTGTAGGAACTCAGTTCTTTGTCAGATGGCTCCGCTTGAGTTGATCTTTCTTTCTTCTCTTTGTCTCCTGTATCAAACTAGAATAAGTGAAGACATAATATTCACAGTAACTTGAAGGTAATATAGACACTAAGATTGTGAAATTACTCTGAAACACTCAGACATATATATTTCAATATATATCAAAACCCTATCATGTGCAAGATCCTCTGCCTAATACTCAGAAGACTACAAAGCTATCCACTCCTCTCTTCCTCTTTTAGCACCACTGAATTCGTGCTACTGTCACGTTATGTTCTTGACTTCTGCACTGGTCTCTCAATTGACCTTCCAACTTCCACCCCTGACCCTGGATAATGCATTCTGTACACAGCAACCAGAGAGATCATCTTACGGTGTAAATTCGATCACATCACTCTCCTCTTTAAAGCCTTAGGATGACATCCAAACTGCTTTCCTTGGCCTCCAGGAACTGTCATGATTTGGCCTTTACTGCCCTTTATAGCTTCATCTCACACCAACTAGTCTTCTCCCCTGCCCAGTGTACCCCAACCACACTGGCCCGTACGTGCTCCCCAAACACTGTGTGCTTGCTCTTCTCATGTTCCCTCTTCTGCTGTTCTCACTAGACTTTTCTTATTAGAAGTGTGGTCCACGAATGAACAGAAAAACATTGCAGTGAACATTCAACAGTGCTTGGAGCTCATTGGGTTGGGCAGAAGTTGAGAACGTTGTTTTATGCTTTGTGAGATTGGTTAGAAGAAAGGGGGAAGGATAAATGATTAAGTTCAATTTGAGTTTTGTTGAACTCATGATCTTGGTGAGACATTGCATTGGAACAGTTCAGATAAAATAGTTGAGATCGCATGACTAGGATCCTGAGGCAGGGTCAAAATAGAAGGTAACAACAACAACAACAACAACAAAAGCAGGTAACCCTCACATAGCCAAAATGTCACAAAGTGAGAATGGAATGTACAGGAGAAGCTAAGGTGATGGGTGAAAGAGTAAAGAAAGAAACAACCTAGGGCCTTTTCAAAATCTCTGCTTTAGGGAAATAGTACATAGCATGCAAAAATAGAACCAGAATACTGGAATGTTTGACAGTCAAAGGAGCTGCTTTAGAGTGGTTTAAGATACAATGTTTGTTCTGAGAAGAAAATGCAGTCTACTACAAGTTTTTAGATTTGGGGCTTGGTAACCATAGGCTGTTAAGAGTAGATTTTAAGTGGCAGGAGTAGGTGTTACATTGCAAGAGGTTAAAGAGTAAATCATAGGAAAGTTGATTATCTTTGAATACTCTTAATGACAAATGATTTAATGCAGAAGAAAGTAGGCTTTCTTTGGCACTTGATTTTTGTCAGTCTGCATTGAGCCAGTGTTGAGCCTGTCATTTCAGACACCATCTAACATTAATAGTGTCATTTGGCTTTATTCGAGGAGGCTTTGAGTGTTAGATTTCCACAGATGATACATCCTGACTTTAGAATTTCACTCCCCCACCCCAAGAGGATGTCATCACCGACGTGACACTGCCCTTCGTTTCTTCTTTGCAGTCCAGTAGTGCACCAGAGCACCCTCTGGTCGTGTGGTTGGCATGCGCCTTCCTATCAGTGCAGTCAGTCACCACGCCCCTTCTTGGGTTTCTTCACTTCATCCGTGGAGCTGTGTGTTTATTGGAGCCCTGGTGACGCCATGGTTTGCTTGCTGACAGAAAAGCTGTCAGTTGAAACCATCCAGAGACTCTGCCGCAGAAAGACTTGGCCATGTGTAACGAAAGGCTTGACTTCTGAAATGGTCACAGCCTAGAAAGCTCCGTGGAGCAGTTCTGCTTTGTCACAGGGTAGAAAATGACTTGACTACACCACCCCACCACCACCACCACACTTTGTGATGCGAAGTTCTGAGGCTGAGGCTTCATCGTGTATTCAAGCAGAGATGGGGGAAGCTGTTGTGGGGAATTCCTGGGCTGAACTAAACTTGTGTGAGCATACAACATCGTAACTAATAACACTGTTGTTGTTGTTAGCTGCTGAAAAGTCAGCCCCAATTCCTGATGACCTTGTGCAAAATGGAATTAAGTGTGATTGTTGATCTTGAATCCATTTTTGCGACTACAGTATCAGACTGCCTTCACGGACGGTTGCCTGTATTACTGATGGCCACATAATAATAATAACATCTGCGAATAGGTTTTCAATGTGCTGAACACCTTTCTACATGAGTAGCACACACCGTCCCGAAACCTTACTAGCTCAGATTGCTGGATTGTCAACGAGGAAAGGCGGGAACAAGGATGGAAAGGGGTGAGGTGGTTGGACCCTGCAGGAGACGGAGGGGCACAGTGACGGCAGCAACGGCTCCAGCCGGCCGAAGGCGAAGGCTGCCAGGACCAGGCAGTATTTGTGTCTGTAGTACGTAACATCGCTGTGAGTGGGGACCGGCTTGACGGCACCAACAGCAGCAGCAGCAGACATGGAATAATTGTTACTGGTATTCCCATTTAACAGAGAAGACTTGCCCTGTTAAAATATTTTCTCCAAGGACAAAATGCCAGTTAATGGCAAAAACAGTAGTTAAACCAAGGTGCTTGTCAATTTCTATTTCCCCATAAGCCTCATTTATTGATGTTGTTTCCGAAGACCAGGTCATTGTGGATGAAATAATATTCTGTGAAAACCCAGGCTGACTCCATCAGATCACAAAATGGAGGATGAGGACTTCATTATCTAATGGCCAAGCTGCATGATAACATATCGGCCAATGAGACCGTTACCTAACTAGCATCACTGCCAAAGTATATCATTACTTAACTGCCAAGTTACATCATTCCATCACTGCCAAGCCCCTGAAAATCATAACTCAGCCAAGTTGACCCGTACCCTTAACTGCCACAGTTAATGTTGCTCTCATCTCCCACCTCAGTGTTCTTTGATGTCTGATGCATGTTGTTCATGTCCAGAATAGTTTGGTAGTAGATGTTTTTATAACAAGATAGTCGGTAAGTGAGTGAAGAGGAGGCGGTCCCTGTATCTGTCCTAACAAGTAATTCTGTGAGTTAGTTAGTATTAATAATACTGCTGTTGCTGTTGGTTTTGTCTGATAAGGATTGGGTTCAAGGATCTTAAGAGACTTGCCTAAGTTCTTTTACACGTGCCTAACAGAAGATTCAGATTTCTACCCGCTCAGCGAGCTCCACACGACTTAAAGCTAATCGCTGTCAAAGGGATTCCACCTCTTGGCAATACCGTGTGAGGAGAGTAGACCTGTACTGTGCTGGGCTGTCCGAGCAGTGGCCTTTCAGAAGTACGTCACCACACCTTGATTCCGAGGGGCCTTTGGATGAGTTCAAACCCACAGCCTTTCGATTACCTTTTGCTCCTCATTGTCACTGGGTGGATTCCAACTCACAGTAGCTCTTTAAGAATGGGGTAGAATGCCCTAGGGGTCCCCTCAGATGTATGTGAACGTGGCCCGCCCAGGATGGAGGACTGAAGAAGAAGCCATGCGTTCAAACCCTGGTGCTCGTGAAGAATATTGAAAGTCTCACGGGCTGCCCAAAGAACAAACCTGTCTTGGAAGAAGGAAGGCCGGAGCGCTCCTTAGAGGCAAGGATGGCCAGGAGAGACTGGTGCCAGGAGGAAGGCATCACGCTTTGTGAAGTGGAGGGGCAGCAAATAGAGAAGGCGCTCGGCAAGATGAACTGACACAGCGGTTGCCACAGTGGGGTCCAGCCCAGCTCAGGTTTGGGCCGTGTCTGCTCTACGGTGCATAGGATCGCTATGAGTCAGAACAAACTCTTTGGCAAATAAAGGCAATTAATTGACTACTATCACCTTTCCCGGTAACACAGAAGCCTGATAAATAAGAGATTTAGTGGGTATTACTCTCAACATCATCAGCGGACAGCTGGTTTTAAACGATTCCTGGCTTTCATGGTTTCAGTAAGCCACCTAGGTGGTCTGCTTAACTTTTTTCATAAAATTCTCTTCTCCTCACAGTGTGTTCAAGTCAAATTTCAGAACAGCTGGGACTGCACACAGCTGATAGCATCTTACAAACATCTTTGGGAGGACAGATTAAGTTCCAGAAAAGGAAAGCATTTAGGAGTTTATTTTTTTATCTTGACCTTTATTGACTTGAATGATTAAACAGATTCTGTAGCTCTGCTAGACCTTCTATTTGATATGAACTTGATGTTCTTATTTACTGCGCCCTTGCCTTGTTCTTTAGCCTTACTGAATACACTCCTCATTTGGTACTGAGCCCAGTGCCAGTGAGAACAGACTTGCTGTGGCAGAATAGAAGGGAAGACATTTCGAGGCAGTTATTTCAATGCTTTTCCAGTGCCACAGAAAGTGTCATGGAAACCAGCAAGCTCATTCAGGTTTGCAAACCCTTTTTGCTATGTTTCACAATCCAAGTTCCTTTGAGAGTTCGCCACCATACTTCCAGCTACTGGTGATTGCTTCATTGACTTGAACTCAGAGATATTGTAAAGTTGACCTACTGTGGATTATTGGTTGAAGAGCTGGACTCCTCGGGTGAGGTAATGAGCCAGAGGCATATTAGGAATAGTGAGGAGTCATGAATGTTTTATCTGACTTTAAATTATGCATGCTTTCTGTAATATAAAAGGTTTCATAAACTGATGCTGACTGGGTTTACAGGCGCCTCGATGGCACAGTGCTTACACTTTGGGCTGCTATCAGAGAGGCCAGCATTTCCAAACCAATATACAGACAGGTATCTAGTTGAGTAAACTTGTTTTACAAAGTGCTTGGAAATAGAAGAGAATGTTTTTGCACAACTCATGTTAAAAAAACAGCAACAGTGAAAAGCCTGAGATTTGAGCACTTACCTGAAAATTCTATGAACGCTCATAAGTTTATTACCAGAGAACCCAAATCCAGTTCTAAGTGCAGTATCTTCTCAGTGAGTTCAGAGAATGATGTTAACTAGTGACTTCCATATTTAAATCTTCATTTTATGGGAACAAGGGAAAAGTCCATTTGTCCATAGTTTTGTTATCTGCACTTAAACGATCAGTAACACTCATCTTTTACTGTCTTACATGATTTATAGCTCTAAGCATGTAACTTACCGTCTTGTCACACTAAGTATACGACTTCTTATCTTTCTTGAAATTGCATGTAACATTTTAGATGAAATATAAATACATATACATCCCTGTCTTGAACATTAGGACCTTCAAAAAGTGTGTGAAAAATGGAATAGAATGATAATGGAATTTTTCATGAAAATTTTTAACCTCTTGTGGGTGTGTTCCATTGTCTTTTAATTCCATTTTCCCATGAACTTTTTGAAATTCCCTCATGTGTGAATGTGTATATATAATTTAATATTACACTAGATATTTATTTTTAATATTTTACAAGTGCTGTTTTTGGTAAAATATTAACTAAATCATTTAAAATAATTCTTTGGGGAATCCTTGATTAATTATTCTCTCACAAACACAAAACTATGTGGAAGATTTGATTCCCATTGCCCCTTTTTTAGAAATGTTAACTTTTACTTTAATGCAAACCTAAGATTCTTAGGTTTATTAATTAATGTAATACAGAGCTATGATTGACACTAATGCCTACAATGACAGCATATGCAAAATGTGGAGAGAAATTAATAAATGGTGGTTGACTTTCAACCTTATAGAAGAACATAATCCTTTTAAGTAAGCATATTAAAATCTTTGCTTGATGTATGCAACAAATCCATCTGATAGTGCAACTGGTAATGTTTGATTAGTGAGCGTGTTGCAAATAGGCAACTAAACACCGTACAAGAAAGTGCACTAACAAAACCCAGCACCATCACCTCCATTCTGTTCCCACCACCCCCAAATACAGAATTGCACTTCCAGGAGAGCACAGGACCTTCAGGCCAGGTGGAACGATGGCTTCTGCGTTGACATAGCATGCGCAGGGAGAGCAGCTCCCGGAGGCCTGAATGAGATGGGTCTCTGGAAAGTCACTTAGTGCCAGACAGCGGCATCCTTTCATACGTCTACCTGCACTGATGTGTCCAGCAGCCCCTAGAAGCAGACACAGCCTGTAAATCAAAAGTGGCAAACAGAACTGGCTTTGTAGGGCAAAGATGTCATTGGTAAGGGCCGACTTCGAATGCAGTTCTGCAGTGACTTTGGAGGCCGGCAGAAGGAAGCTTTGCTTTCCGTCTCTTAGAAGTCGGAGAAAATTGTGTCTGAAAAATGTTGGTATTCAGAGGAACCCGACTGACTACTTACTTTTTCATAGGAATGGTGTAAATGAGCCTTCACACAACCCTTGTATGCGCACATTCACCAACAGCAATGCTAATATAAAATTGTCCTCATTATTCCTCACACCAGGGACTTCTGATCTTGTGAATTCAGCATAAATTTGTTGTTGGAGGCATTTGGTGATGGAAAGGGTTGTATGCAAAACCTCCAGTTTAAAACAGGAGGTCCCTACAATGGGTACTTCTTTGTTATAGGCATGAGAGCATTATTTTTATTCCTGTATAAGTCTCTTTTACAATGTTTCAGTGTATCCATAGTTTTCCTTTAATGTTCTTTATACGTAGAAAGGTACACGCTGTGCTAGGGCACACCCATAGCTTACTGACTTAAGAGTTTGACGTAACGCTCCGACTATGGACTTAGAAAAGGAACCTATTCGTAATCCGAGGACGAGCTGTACATCCGCAGTGAAGGATATACTGCAGCTGTTAAAAGAACAGGGCAGGGAGGTTGGGGCCCCGTGGGGAGCTAATCACAAGGAGTACAGAGAGAAGAAAATGCCCTAACCTTGATTGTGGCAATGATTACACAACTATTCTTGATAGGGCGGAGTCATTGACATGTGCAATCTGTGGGTTATGTGCCAATAAAACTGCTATAAAAAAACCACCTCCAGTTTGGCATCAAAACATCAGCAAACTAGCAAACCAGACCTCCACTGCTGCTATCAGCTTTGACTCCTGGCAAGTCCGCAAGACAGAGGGCCACTCACTCCTTAAAGTTCCTGAGACTGTAAAGCCTCTTTTCCCCTCTTTTATTGATATACAATTCCCATACCATGCATTTCGATGTTTTAAACATATCAAAATAGTTAGACAATTATCACCACAGCCAATTTTAGAACCTCCTCCTCATTCTTCTCTCCTTATCATCTCCCAACCTCCCGACCACCATCCTATGAAACTGATAATCCAGCTACTGTCTCTATGGATTTACCTATGTTGGATTTCATATAAAGAAAAATATGCACTTGACACTACACCCTGTTCCCAACAATAATTTCAAAATAAAGGACAGTAAAACCTCAATCCACAGGAAATAATGAAAACTAGAACAAATTTAAGATGGGTCAAAAGGGAGACCAATGTACAGTTAGTCTTTATGTGAGCAGACAGCCTCATTTTCCCCCTAGAAGGGCTGAACCACAATCCTTGAGATTAGCAGCCCAGCACTAAACCCAAGACAGTACTGCTATGAGCTGTAGACATGGAGAAACCCACTAGATGAGACAGGTGCATGATGATGGGTAAGGAAGAAAGAGGAGAGACACATGTACATGGTAGAGTGAATCTGCCATCCTGGCATCAAGCCTGTGTGATCTGATGTGAAATACCATGAACGGCTGTAACCCACGGAAGTGCCAGGAGCAACAGGTGGCCATTCCTGTCCCCTTCATTCACCATGTCTTCAAAAAGAGGACATCGGTCTGTGCTCCAAGTTTATTGGCAGATGAGACTGAAGACTCAGGGGAAGCCCCGTAAAAAATTAAATTAAAGACATATTTAATTGTCTTAAAAACACAAAACCAGAAGACGCTAGGCTGCTGTGTCACAAGGTTAGCCGCTTGTTTAACTTCAACTTCACAACCACCAGCCAGTGGTACTGGATTTTCCCATTTTTACACACCCAGAGAATTCAGAATTTGCATGAACACAAACAAATTCCGTCTAGAGAAAGAGCAAGCTTTCTTAAGATTGATTGTGTCAGAGCCCTGCAGGGACCGTTCGGCTCTGTCTCACCGGGTTGTGATGCGTCCAGGTACTGCATGGCAGGCGTTTGGGGTTTGTTTCTGTTTGTTTGGGTCTTTCATCAAGCTGCTGCTTTCTAGAAGCGGAGTTTCTTTGCTTATCTGGACCGCAGAGGTAGTGCCCTCACCCTGACCTCCTCCCCACATAGTGAGAGTCCAGGATGGCTGCATGGAAATCCTCCCACAGATGAAGTCGGAGTACAGAGTGGAGGGCGTGACGGAGACAGAGGTGCCCAAACACAGACAGACAGAGAATCTTCTAAGACATGCCTTGGATCGGGAGCACATATGCTGTGCTACTGTGACTGTCCTTTTCAAAGGGCACCTGTTGCTTCCCATATGAAGAATTATCCAGGATCCCTGGTCAGTACAAATGGTTACCGCCCCCAACAGCTTGCTACCCAAAAGAAAGGTTAGGTTAGAGACCGAGTCCTCCCCAAAGGTGCCTGAGAAGAATTGCCTGCTCGTCTACTTCTGGACATTCAGCTGTGGTACTTTCTGGAGCACAGTTTTTTTCTGACACACATGAGGTTGCCATGGGTAAGAATGTAGTCATTCGCAATAGGTCATCAGCATGACTTGATAAAGAATAGACTCGCATGACCATGATATGGGGCAAAGGTCCATAACATGACCAAGCACTTGGCTTTCTCATAGCTGATAGTTTAGCCGATAGCATTCTGCTGAGCTCACAAGGCATAATCAGTTATGAGTTGGGCTGTTATCCGGAAGGTCCTCAGTTCCAAACCACCATCCACTCTTTGGTGAAAGATGAGACTGTCTAGTCTAGGAAAGATGGATGGTCTCAGAAACTCAGAGGTAGTTCTACTCTGTCCTGTAGGGTCCTTAAGCATCAGAATGGGCTCAAAGGAACTCTGTGAAGATGAAACAATTCTGTGCATATATGAATTGTTGATATTCAGAATCATTATATTTTATATGAGAAAGCATCAAAATATCATGGGAAAATTCCATTAGCTTTTAATTCCATGAACTTTTTGAAGCCCCTCATATACATATGTATCTGAATATTTACTGATATTAGCATTTTAGATTCACATATAGAAGATTTGAGGACACACAAATGTAAACATCTATAATGCTCATTTGTTTATTATTATTATTATTTTATTGGCAGCTCTTATAACAATCCATACATCAATTGTATCAAACACATTTGTATATATGTTGCCATCATCATTTTCAAAACATTTTTCTACTTGAGCCCTTGATTTCAGCTCCTCTTTTTTTTCTTCCTTCCCCCTTCCCCTCATAAAACCTTGATAAATTATAAATTATTGTTATTGTCATATCTTACACCATCTGCTGTCTCCCTTCACCCAGGTTTCTGTTCATCCCCCTCAGGGTGGGGGTGATGGTTATGTGTTGATCATTGCCATCAGTTCCCCCTTCCTTCCTCTCCCCTTTTTCCCCCTACCCTCATGGTATCACTACTTCCATTACTTTCCTGGGCCGGGGGGAGGGTGTCTGTCCTGGATTTCAGGTATTGAGGGCTCTTATCTATACCAATGTATGGGTTCCAGTCTAGCCAGATTTGTAAAGTAGACCTGGGGTCATGATAGTGAGGGGGAGGAAGAATTGACAAACTAGAGCGATGTTGTATATTTCATCAGTACTATACTGCCCCCTGGCTGGCTCACTCCTTCCTTGTGACCCCTGTTTCAGGGATGTCCAATTGTCTACAGATGGGCTTTGCGTCTCTACTCCAACCCTCCTTGTTCAAATGGATATGATTGTTTGTTTTGGCTCTTCCGATGCCTGTTGCCCGATCCTGTTGGCACCTCATGGTCACACGGGTTGGTGTGCTTATCCTATGTGGGCTTTGTTGCTTCCCTGCAAGATGACCGCTTGTTTAACTTTAAGCCTTTAAGACCCTAGACACTATATCTTTTGATAGCCGGGCACCATCAGCTTTCTTCAACACATTTGCTTATGCACCCATTTTGTCTTCAGCAACTGTGTTGTGAAGGTGAATGCTCTTATTACTTAAGAAATTTGTTAAATCTTCAAAGCCAGCTGGGAAGTTCTGGATAAAATGAACATAGCTTAACTAAATATATATATTTCTCTTAGCTTAGACAGAAACCAAATGCATCATTTAACACTTAATTTTTCTTCTTGCATGTGCTAGTGTGCAAGGAAAACCATTTGAGCTGGCTGTTGCTAGGTTCCACTGAGGAGATTCCCACTCAGAGTGGCCATATGCAAAGCAGAGGAATGGCATAGCTGCTGCTCCTGCACCAGTCTCACAACCACTGCTATGCCCATGGCTGCAGCCACTCTGTCAGATCGCCTCTTTGTGGTCTTTCTATTTTTCATTGACCCTATATTTTGTCAAACATGATGCTATTGTTGTTGTTGTTTTTAAATTAGTGATAGGCCTCTCCTGATCATATGTCCAAACTATGTAAGAGGAAGTCTTCCTCGTCTCCTGTCCAAGGAACATTCCAGCTGTGTTTCTTCCAAGAAGGATTTGTCTCATCCTTCTGGCACTCCATAGCATATTCAATAGTCTTTGGCCAAACCATACTTCAGATGCATGAGTTCTTCATTGGTCTTCCATATCCATTGTCTAAGTTTTATATACATATGAGGTGACTGGAAAACCATGACTTGGGTCAGAAGCACAGTAGTCCTCAAAGTCATGTCTTTGATGTTGAGCATTGTAAAGAGATCGTTTGAAACAGATGTGCCCAGTTGCTGATGTCAATGCATCTTGGCCGAAGGCAGTGAGTACCAGAGAGATATTTGCCAGAATTTCTTTGAATATGCTGAGGCATTAGACTGTGTGGATCATTAAAAAATATGGATACCATTGCAAAGGATGGGAATTGCAGGAAACTTAATTGTGGCACCTGTGTGCAGACCAAGAGGCAGTCAAACAGAGCAAGGCGATACTTAATGGTTTCAAAGCAAGCAAGATGCACACGAGGGTTGTATCCTTCCATTATAATTCAGCCTATAGACTGAGTGTGTTCGTCTGGGTAGACTGAGAAACAAATCCAGGGAGACTCATGTGTATATAAGAAAGAGCTTTATATACAAGAGCAATTGAATATTGAGAAAACATCCCAGCCCAGTCCAGATCAAGTCCCTAAATCTGATATTAACCCATATGTCCAATACCAACCTATAAAGTCCTCTTCAGACTCACACACACTTGCAATGACACCGAATGCAGGAAGATCACGGGCCAGTGGGTGGGCAGTCTTGTGGATCCAGTGGCATTGTCAGCATCTCAGCACTGGCAGGGGTCTCCACGTGGCTTTTCCAACTCAGGGCACTAGCACAGTTCCATGTGTCTCATCAGCTGCTGTGTCTCCCAGGGAGTAACAGAGAGAGAGTCTCCTGCCTCCAAGATGAATATCAGAGTTCCCAGAATCCTCAGGAGAAGGCCATGCCCACACAGAGGTTTCATTGGCTATGGCCTGATTGACAGGCAGACTCCACCCCTTCTATCCTAATTCTCTCAAATTGACAAACGATTATATAACCACCACACTGAGAAGCTACATTATAGGAAGAAGGACATGACATCAGAACTGAAAGAAGATTCATTAACAACCTGATATTTTGCTTGGCGAAAACAATGGGGATTTGAAGGACTTACTGATGAAAATCAAAGACTACAGCCTTCAGTAAGGAATAAGCCTGAATCAACATCGGCCAAGTTTTATGTTTTGAACATAAAACAAAAGTCTTCAAACTGCACCAATAAGCAACATGATGGAGGAGGAAGGACCTTATTGAAGTTATCCAGGATTTCATTTCACTTGGAACCCCATGCAAGTAGCAGTTTGCAAAGTTACAGTTCTTGGCTGTTTCATGTGTTCGTCTGATTTTACACTGACATTTTTCACAATGCTCTCCGAGGGACAAACATTCACCTTGACATGAACGTCAGAGAAAAGTTGGAAGCCTAATATGGAGACAGTCCAAACCCTTTTCATAGATGTCTTATTTCTGAGTGGTTGAAAAAGTCAGATGTTCTTAGACTGCTAGTTCCAGGAATTTCTTTTAGGAATGTAAGCTTTTGACTTGGAAGTATCTCTAAAATTCCCGTGAATTTAACCAAAATTATCACAGCATCATCATCTTCTTTTTTTTTTTAGCTTTGATTCTTTCCTATTCTTAATTAATTTATTTTTAACATGTATTGTGGTTTCTGTGAATATTTACAGAGCACATTAGTTTTATTTCTTGTTTTTTTAAGTTTTATTTGTATTTCATCCACATATTGTGCAATTCAGTAGCTCAATCACATCAGGAAGAATTGTACAGTCATAACCACAATTAATTTCAGAACGTGTTCTTCTTTGTACTCATTATTAGTGTAATTATTTTTATTTTCTAATTGTGGTCAAAACACAAAACAAAACATTCCCCCATTCAGCAACCCCTACATGTGCAATTCAGTGTCGCTGATTACACAACTTGTGCAATCATTATTGATAGCCTTTTCCTAATTATTCCACCACCATTAACAAAAACTCAATGCCCCCTAAGCAAAATGGCCAACCCCTGGTAACCATTGGTCAACTTTGGTTTTTCTCTCTCCTCGCTTTCTCTTAGTAGCCTTCACATATTACACACTTTTCTTGTCAAGTCACCTTCTTTTTAACCATTTTATTAGCACTTCATGCATCCATATCAAGAAGATCTGTACAATCATCACCACATTCAATTTTAAAGCATTTTCTTCTTCTTTATACTTATTTTATTCCTATAATTATTTTTTTCAATTGTGGCAAAAATATCCACAACAAAATAGTCTTCAGTTCAACAACTTTTACATGTATAAATGCCATTGATTATGCTGTTTCTTTGTATTATTAATATCCCTCTCCAAATTCTTTTACCACCATTAAAATAAACCCAATGTCTCCCAAGCAAAAACTCTTCTTCATTCACCCATGGTAACCATACGTCAAGTTGAGTTTCTTTCTTTCTTCCTTTCTCTCTCTCTTTCTTTTTTAGCAGCTTTTCTTGATATAATATTCACATTCATAAACTTCTATAATTAAATTGCTTTTTAAAAGAGTTGTATATGCATCATCACAGTCAGTTCTAATGCTCCTTTCCCCCTCCTACTTTAATTGATTGCTCCCTAATTCCCTTCCCCACCTCATTCCCCATAAGCCATCACATGAATTTTGGTCTCTTTGCATCCCCTTCTCTGTGCTTTGTAAACTGGGAAACCTAAGAGAAATAAAACAAAACCAAGGTGAAACAAAAGGAAGAAAATAATAATCATAATAATATAAAGATAAAATTTAAGAGTAAGACAGAAAAGGCCACCAACAATATTTAAAAAGCCAGAGAAGAAATTTCTGTCGTGGAACAAGCGAGACATATTTGAGCCTAGAGCAAATTCTGGTAGGATCAAGAGGGCTGTCAACTAAGCAAGTGTCGTAGTAGTGTGCCGTGATCCGATCCACCACCCTCAAGCTTACAGTCATCTGTCTGAGCACCTTGGTTTTGCACGCCTCGGAGTGTGCACATTTTGTTTGGGGCACTGTGGCACCCTTCCCACTTCCTCCCTGGGTCACCCACTTCCGTGCCTCCTTCTTTCCTCCGCCTTCCTGCCTTCTGAGCTTTGTTTGGGGGCAAATGCCGCCCGTTTGGTTTTGTACAATTGCTTAATCTGAGGATTCTGTTCCTCCCTGGTGTAACTAATTAACTAATTCTGTTCCTCCCTGGTGTTCCTCCCTGGTGTAAAGGCCTGTCTTTCGGTGATCTCTGATCCCAGTCAAATTTCTCCCGTGAGAAAGTAAAGAGGAGAATGCTACTTCGTCAGAAGGTTTAAAGACAGAAAACATGTTATCATTAGCATAACTGTCATCCATCATATGGCAGAATGTTGCTGGCTCTGATCTAGCCATTTATGTGAGCCTTGACATCCCTGATAGTATGTCTGTCGTTTACAGGACTTATTGTCTATATGGCAACCACTATCATCTTGATGATAAAAACAATAGAAAGTACTTTCACCTTTTACCAATATGCTATGCTTTCTGACAGTAGGAGAGTACTTTGTTTAAATTCAGAGCTACAGCTCCACCCCACCCTACCTCACCTCTCCCCATCTCACCCACCCTCTTCCATCGACCTCCATCCATCCACCATCAAGGCCGTTTTCGGCCATACATTGCTTTGTACTTCTACAAATTGAAATGTCCAAAGGATCGGCGCAGCTTAGGAATTCTAGAATACAACAGACGCTATTAGAAAGAAAGTTATTTGGGTCCAAGCAGAAGGATATACCCAGTCTACACTAGACTCCAACATTATAAAACCATTCTTTGTTGCCTTTCTTATATAATACAAATTTCCTTTTCTGTCTTACAACCTTTTGTTTAGCAGTCATCTACAATTATTCAATAATACTGTAAAAGGAAATGAATTTTGAGGAGTTACAGGAAGAAGGGACTAGCTGGAGATTTATTAGGCATTTTAGATTTGTTCAGAAAGTTGACGTAGGGATTTATAACTTCATCCTTCATTTTACACTTTTAGGCAGAAAAGTCAAACAGAGTAAGAATGGAGAAAGCTTGCTCTGTCACCAGTACAAGGTTGGATGTTAATGGCGTGACTCTGCCTGGTCTGGGATATTACTTCCTCTTTGGAGTCATGTAGTTCTAATAAAATGTGTCAGAGAAGAATGCAAAGTTGGAGTCATGGTATCTACCCTGAGTTTTATATAGAAACTGTTATAATAACTCAAGGTCTTTAGAATGTGTCAAATGTAATGGCATATGCCAACCAGGTTGTAGTTTGAGAAACTGTCACAACTTATATGAGGTTTCGTTTTAGGGTAGGAAGCAACACCTTGGCTGTTGCAGAGAAGGGGATCCGATGTCTTGTTTTCCCTTATTACTGAAATATATACACCATTTTGTGTAAGTTTCTTAAAGGAGCTGCAGACTGGTAGCTTGTGGGCCAGACTTGAGTAGTAGGTACATCTTATTTGGATTTCCCAAACTAGTTTTTAGCACGTTAAACTTGGTGATGTTCACATAAAATCTGATTTAAACATTTTTTTAATCAGAAGATCTGGTACCATCGGGCCCTTGTTCTTTTTTTCTTTATATATATATATATATATATATATTTTTACTTCACTTGACTGAAGCCAACTGGAGCCTGTGTTTTTGGTGGGACATGCATTCTGCCTCACACAGTAACACCCCATCTACTACATTCACTTACACACAAGTACAGTCCTTGTTGGTGGTGTCATTTGCACTGACTGGGACAGAATGATGACAAATTCCATCAAAATATGTAGACAGGTAATGAAACTAACAAAGAATCATTTCATATGTCGGAAGAAGGCTCTGTAATTGCCTTTATTTTAAATACCATTTGTTTAACATGATATAGAATGCATCTTCCACTAGTGATGATCAATCCATTTATTTACTAAGTAGAAAAACCCTGTTCAACCTCTAAAATTAGAACTAGCACAATAGGTGTACAAGATTCTAGTATAAAGTATGCTACCTTTTAAGATTTTTTGTTTAAAATTAAAATTATGGAGAAACAGAAGCTTTAGAATATCATTTTGTTTCTATATAGAATAGAACGGCATTTAAATAACATGCAATGCATGTTTAAAAGATAAATTATAGTACCTTAATTATATCTATTCCAAATGAGAAAGATCATAGATTTTGAAGGCTTAATGAATGAATGTCATTCCCATGGGGTAAAATGTGGCCCTAAAATCCAGGATTTCTTTGCTAGATGATTGATAGTAGACTTGTTACTTTAACTGGTCAGACTCACACACTCGTGTTGGTTGAGTTGAAGTTCACAGACACTGGAACCATACTGTAGACTCAGTTGCATATCCTTTCTATGGGCCCCACACTGTCTTCTTCATGATGCTGGTCATTGTGCTTCATGTCTTAAGGTACTTGGACTGTTGTCTGCAGTCTTACTCTTGCTGCTGCTTAGGTGATTTGTGTAGTTAGAGAAATGGAAACATTTCTTCTTATCAAGAGTTTTGAGGGAGTACTTGAGTAGAGGCCCAATGTCTGTCTGCTACTGCAGTACTTAACATATACATATGTGGACATAGATCTAGCTCCCTATCATCATATATAAATATATTTACATATGTACATGCATGAATTTAGACCTCTATAAATGCCCTTTGTTTCCTAGTTCTTTCCTCTATTTCCTTTTACTTTCTTCTTGTCCCACTATCATGTTCAGCCTTCATTCGGGTTTTAGTAATTCCTCTTAGTTAAATTGCTCTTGATCCAGCTCTACCAGGCATCCTATGCCCTCCTCCCCATTGATTTTAGATCACTTGTTCCCTTGTCCCTGGGCTTGTTAATACCCCCTTCCTTTCCCATGCCTCCCCCTCTCCAGTCTCCCCTGGAACCATCGGTGGTCCAGCTATTTTCCCCTCCAGATTGTTCATCCCGCCTATCTTATCTAGAAAGACATGCTGTCTAGATAGACAGGCTTTTCTCCTAAAGAACAATCTCTGGCTGATTTTTGAACTACTTTTGGTTACCCATGCCCTAAACACAACAACAACAACAAACAAACTCCTTGCCATTGGGTTAATTCTGACTCAAAAGGACAAGGTAGCAGCCCTGTAGAACATGGAAGAACTGGTCCTGTGGGTTTTCAAGGTTGTAACTCTGTACTGGAGTAAAAGCCACATCTTTCTCGGGCAGCGAGTCTGGTGCCTTTGAACTGCTGACCTTGCAGTTAGCAGCCCAACAAGTTATCACTGCCACCGGAACTCCTGGGTTTTGCTGCCCACGGTTCCCTAAAGTTTGAGAAGACCCACGTAATTATTAATACAAATGTCTCGTGAATCAAGACTGAGGACCTGAACTGTGTGACCAATTAGAGGTACTAGTTGTAAGCCTGAGTTGTTTGACTAACCAATTAGAAATCTACCTCTTTTTACCCTTATTGAGTTCAGAATTTCAATTGGTAACTAAGGATAAAACAAGAAATCTTGGCATATCTCTTGCTGTAATCAGTTACATATGTACCCCCATTCATTAAAAACATGTTTTTTAAGGAAATTGCTGTACCGCTTTTTGTAAATTGTCACAAACTTCCTTTTAAAAATGCATTCTAGTTTTGACTTAGGGAATTGCTAATTTGATCAGTCTGCCTGGATTTCACAGCATCTCCCCTCTTTCTTTTCATTTCCCTTTTTTATATATTACTTCTATCAAAGAGCCCTTGTGGCTTACTGGGCTGTACATTGAGCTGCTAACCACAAGGCCAGCAGTTCAAACCTGCCAGCCACTCTGTGGGAGAACGATAAGCTTGTTGACTAGGGTGAAAAGCCTTGGAAACCCACTGGGGCAGTTCTGCCCTCTCCTGTGGGGTCACAATGAGTCAGAACCAACTCAATGGCGGTGAGCTGGCGATTTTATTACTTCTTTCACTTTCCACAGTTCCTGAAAAAGCAGTTGAGCAATGTGATGATTTGTTAGCAAGTGTTCAGTATCTTGGCAGTCATGTAAACTAATTGTGTATGCGTATGTTGGACAATAAATAGGGAAGACCATGGAATAATTGGTGCATCTGAATTGTGGTGCTGGAGAAAAACAGCGGAAGTGTCATGGGGTGTTTAAACACCAAACCTGTCTGTATCAGAAGAAGGTAAGGCCAGCGTGCTCCTTAGAGGCAAGAATGGGAAGACGTTGGCTTGCAGACTTTGGACATACTGTCCGGAGAGACCAGTCCTGGAGAAGGACATCATGTTTGGTGGAAGGGCCGCAAAAGAGAGGAAGGCCCTTGAGGAGATGGACTGACACAGGAGCTGCACCAGTGGGCTCGGGCAAAGGAGCAATTGTGCGGAGGCCACAGGACCGTGTAGTGTTTCTTTCTGCTGTGCAGAGCGTCACTGTGGGTCCGAGCTGATTCAATGGCACCTCAAAGCAACATGTTTATGTATATTAAAGTATATATGAGAATATGTTTTGTACTTGTATTTGATAGAGAAGCTAAATTAGAGGTGGTTTCTATTGCTTTCTTCTGTGAACTATTAACCTTTTACTTTTACTTAACTGGGCGGGGTGGGGCGCAGGAGGGATAGGCTTTCTTTTCCCTCATCCTTCTTTTCCTAACTCTAACAGAAAGTGCTTTTTATGTAGCCTTCAGAATCTCCCCAGGCCCCTACTGAGCCTCAGTGCTCACACAGATGTTAATGTTCTGTGCTACTCCCTTATGCTAATCCTGGGTTAGGCTTTTACTTCATTAGTACTTTGCTTCCTTACATCCAACTAAGTGGTCATAACCCAGAACATCCTACAACGGACAGGAGAGTGGAAGAAAATCAAAGGACCAAACAATTCACCCTTCGGATAAAGGTTCTCTGAATAAAAATGAACTCTGTAGCAGTTCCTTTGGAAATTTATCTCTTTTGTTAGTCAAATTTAGAGCCATCTTCCCATTTAATGGAAGAAAGACAGCGCTGTCTAATCCCTTAGAGAGTTGGAATCTTGGAAACTCATGGGACAGGTCTACCTTGTCCTGTAGGGTTACCATGAGTCAGCATCAACTCAGCGGCAGTGAGTTTTGGGGTTCCATTTAATTACATTTCACAGGTCAAGAAACATGGACAATTCACTATGAAGACTTATGATGTGTCATTTCAACTGCATATAATGTTCAGCATTCCAGAACTATAAATTGATGAATTAATCTTCCCTCCTTTTGTGTTTCCTAATTGTTCATCATTCTGATCTCTCATTCTCTCTCTCTCTCTCTCTCTCTCTCTCTCTCACACACACACACACACACACACACACACACACACACAATGGTGGAGAGTGTGTAAATAAGTAGGTAGTCCAATTTCATCAATGATACGATAGGGGTACATCTTGCAGTTTTCACCCACATATGGGAATCATAAAAGTTGTGGCTGCTGAGGTGGTAGGGCTGCTTGCTTCTCTGAGCATACCAGATGCCACCTGTTTTTTTAAAAAGTAAACTTTTTTTTTCCCTTATGGGTGCTGAAATTGGAGACCCATTAAAGAAAGAAAAAAAAGGCATATGAAATCCATCTGTATTTTATAAATTAGACTATTGCTTTTAGATCTTCAGACACCAGAAAAAGATGTTCTTCCTTGTTCTCGATTAATAGAAAATCATCTTGCCATGGCTGTCCACACACAGAATAGTGTGATTTAGTCACTACTTATGTTTTTCTCTACTGAAAGGCAACACCTCATTTAATAGATACTCAGTTGAAAGACAGTGTTCTACTTTGAACCAATTCATATAATCAGGGACTTGGAAAAGGCAGAGAGGCTGCTGTCTAGGGAGCCCACACAGGCACTTTGCAATCAGCTCAGTTAAGTCAAAACTGTACAAGGGTTTTTTAGAGAATAACAGGCCATCTTGGCTTCCTCTTTCAGAACAAAAGAGTGCAAAAGTCATTGAATTTTTCTCGCAGGCTTCAGGACAAATGCCTATTTCTCCTTCAATCTAAGGTTCCTTTCTGCTGCTGGATCTCCTACTTATTTGGAGTCATGCTTCTTGATAAACACATCACTCCCTTATCTCGATTCAGCTGATTCCTTTGGAAGAAATACATAGCACATGTTCAAGTGGAGGCGAGTCCTTGAACCAGCAAACCTCATCTAGAAGCACACGTAGGTTTTCCCCCCCGCTGTTCTACAGGCAAGGTCAGATGCCTCCTGGCCAATGCTCTCCTTATTTGAGACATCCAGTCATTATAAAGGTTTTCAGGAAGCCTTCATATGGCTTCTTTGGCATCTTCATCCTGTGTATTGTGTCATCTCCCACTAACACGAGTTTATTGAACCCTGTGGCATTGTTGTACTGTTTTTTTGTTGTTGTTTTTAATCATTTTATTGGGGGCACTTAAAACATCCCATACATCAAGTGTATCAAACATATTTGTTCATATGTTGTCATCATAATTTCCAAGACATTTTCTACTTGAGTCCTTGGTATAGACTCTTCTCCCCCCCACCACACTTCCTCTTCATGTATCCTTGATCAATTATATATTATTATTTTGTATCTTACACTGTCCATTAGAAAGAAAATGTTTTGAAAATGTACAAATATGCTTGACACAGTGGATGGGATGTATGAGTTGTACGAGCCCCTAATAAAGTGACATTTTTAAAAAGCATGGGAGTAGCACCATCATGAGGGTAAAGGGGTGGTCTGTGAGGGAGAAGTGGGAAGGGGGAACCCATCACAAGGCTGGATATGTAGCCCCCCTCAGATATGTGGATGTTGTACTGACTTTGAACGCCATCCAGCCACTGGCCCAAGGCTGCGAGGGAGGACTTGCTTGTCATTTGGACTCTATTTATTCTTGAAAGCAGTGACTTAAGAGATATATGTCAGATAATTTTATTATTATTAAATACTTTTATTGGGGACTCTTATATCTCTTATTACAATCCATACATTCATCCAGTGTGGCAAGCACATTTGCATATATGCCGCCATCATCATTTTCAAAGCATTCTCTTTCCACTTGAGCCCCTGATATCAGCTCCCCGTTTCTTCCCTCTCCCTCATGAACCCTTGATAAGTTATAGATTATTATTTTCATATCTTACATTGTCTTCCATTGCCCCTCACCCACGTTTCTGTTATTCGTCTCCCTAAGAGGGGGTTATAGGTTGATCCTTGTGATTGATTCCCCCTTTCTCCTCCACCTTCCCCTAATCCTCCTGGTAACCCTGCTCTCATAGTTAGCCCTGGGGGATTTATCTATCATTGTGCATGTTCTAGACTAATCTGGTTTGTAAGGTAGAATTGAGGTCGTGACAATGGGGTGAAGGAAGCACCAAAGAACTAGAGAAAAGTTGTGTGTTTCATCGTGTCTATACTGCACCCTGACTAGCTCATTTCTTCCCTGTGATCCCTCTGTAGGGGGATGCCCAATTATCTACAGATGGGCATTGGATCGCCACTCCATGCCCCCACTCCATTCGCCTTGTTTATGATTTTGTTCTGGGTCTTAGATGCCTGGTACCTGATTCCATTGACACCTCATGATCACACAGACTGGTATGCTTCTTACATGTGGACTTTGTTGCTTCTCGACTAGATGGTCGCTTGTTTATCTTTAAGCCTTTAACTGTATGTCAGATCATTGATCAGGCTGGTTCTGAATGAAATGTAAGCTTGAAATTTTAAATGGACATTTATACTTAATTATTATAAACTAATTTATTATCGTGCACAGTTCAGATTGCCAAATATGTAGACAGTTCATTACCCAGACTGGCCTATGTTATTATTATTTTTTGACATTTTATTATAATTTGAGTGAAGCTTCATGGAAAACCTCCGTTTTTAATTCAACTATTCTTACGTATTTGTTTCATGCCACTGATTGTAATTCTTCTGCCGTAAGAGCGATCATCTCACTTCTTCCATGTTGTTTCAGTTTTTATCCATACTCCTTTCTGGTCCCTTTGTGCCTCCTGAACTTAGTCTCTGTGGAAATGCTGCCCTTTGGATCTCAAAGGTTTGATGGCTCTATGGGATACATACCTTCCGGGTGTTACTCTCCCCCTTATGTACCTGTTTCTTATTTACCTGAAATTTGAGCCGGCAGGCTGAGTTCGGTTCCAAGCCTGAGGGGTAATTAAGGAACATAGTTCTGAGGGCTGACCAGTCTCTGTCCAACTTTTGGACATGATTTATTTTATGATTCTGAGTTTCATTTTCCATTTTCCCCACCCTATCCAGGACCTTATTTTTTTCATCATTTTATTGGGGGCTTATCACAATCTATTCACCCATCCATTGTGTCAAGCACATTTGTACAAATGTTGCCCTCATCATTTTCCAAACACTTTCTTCCTACTTGAGCCCTTGATATCAGCTCCTCATTTCCCCCTCCTCCAACCTCCCTCCTTCATGAACCCTTGAAATTTTATAATTGTTTCCCTATGTCTGACACCGACCACTGTTCCCCTTCACCCACTTTTCTGTTGTCCAACCCCTTGGGAAGGGGTTATGTGTAGATTATTGTGATTGGTTCCACTTTTCTCCCCCCACCTTCTCCTTCCCTTCCTGGTATCTCTGTTCTCATTATTTGTGTCCAAGACCTTTTAATGTACTCTCTTCCAGAGCAGTTTGTATTGGTGGCTGGGTACCAGCTAGTGCTGGTCTATGGATCATGGAGGTTGAACTTCACATGGTCCATTAATCCTTTGGCGTTTCATCACTCCTATTTGTGCCAGATGGAAGGAGACCAATAGTTCTGCCTTTGATGGTCGTTCATAAGCTTTTAAGACCCCAGTCACTATTCACTCAAGTGGACAGGCCTGTATCAACAGATTTTCTTGTTCAAAATCAAATTCACTGACTTAACTTCAAAACGTTGTACTCTTCCTCTAACCTTTAGAACCGTGCAAAGTGTCTTCATCCTCAACTTTGGAACAGTCCCTCTTAGAGCCCTCTGAGCCAAAGGTCTTCCAGAACTTAGAGATTTGGGGAATCACAAAGTCCGTATCATGTCTATCCTGTGTATTGTCGCACCTCCTTCAAGACCTGGGCAGTCTGTCACTAAACCATTAATATTTCTTCAGTGCAGCATACATATGGACACATACCAAAGAGATTGTTTGTTAAAAGCCATAACTAGTCTTATACCTTTATGAGCACATTTTCCCACAGAATCAGTTTGCCACCTATTTGGAAAATGTCCTGGCTAAATTTTGGAAAAGATATCTTATTTTCAGATACTTTGGAATTTGGAGTTGTAGATAAGGGATCACACACTGTATCTTGTCTTGCATCTTGCCCCCATGACTACTGGGGATGTGTGTCTCAGCCCCACGTAGGGCATGTGGCCATCATTCTGCAAACCCTTTCAGGTGGCACTCTCTTTGTCAAGCACCTTGCAAGATCGCCCACACCTATGCCTTACCAACTTTTCCAGGTTCTTCCTCCAAAATTATGGGCTCCAAACAAGCCAAATTCGACACACAGTATACCTTGGCATGCCTTTCACCATTCTGTATTCAGAATACCACATTCCAGGGGTGCAGGTCTGTGCTCCTTCATCTCTTGATTCATCTTTGATTCTGTAAAGGAAACAATAAATGGTAACAAAAAATAAAAACCCAACACCACCAACAACAAAAAATACCCTGCAGCCATAAAGTTGATTCCAACTCATAGCAGCCTGGTGGGACAGAGTAGAACTGGGGATCCTTCCTGTACTATAAATCTTAATAGAAACGGAAAGCCTCATGTTTCTCACTCAGGGCAACTGGTGGTGTTGAACTGTTGACCATTTCGTCCTAGGTCATCAGAAAGTCATCTTTCTATGGGGTTGTCTCCATTCTCCAGTCAGAATGTGCTGAAATAGTGCACCGCTTGCACAGATGGGTTATACTTGCATTTGTGTTGGTGTTTGTACGATCACCCTCACCTCACCAGATGCAGACCCCTACAACGTCTTTCACTGTCCTTAGCATGACGCTTGTGTTCAAGGCCCTGTGCTACATGAACGAATGAATGGTTTGCTCTCTCTACCTGTCATCAAATCTGACCTCCTGTAAGAATTCTTCATATTCAGTCATTTCCATTGTCTGGAGACCTGCCCTAAAGAGAAGTACCTGGAACAAGACATAACACCCATATTCCAAGCATAGTAAGTGTAGATACGATGTGTTTTTGGAACGGGAACACCCGTTTTCTAATTGGTCCAGTATTTATTTTCATAATACTGTTGAGTAAGCAAGAGGACCCCTCCCTGTGGGTAGGAACGGAGTTGCTCCTGCTCTAAATACTTCTGTACCTACTCGGAAGAGTTGCTCCCACCCACTCTAGATAGCACCTCCTTCAGGAAGTCTTCCCGGGGTAGCGTACCTCGGTTATGCTCTTTCTGTGCATGCCTACAGCTTTGGTGTTAAGAGTCATCAGTATGACTCGGCTTCTCCATCAGTCTGAGGATCTTCATCACTCCCTCCGACATTAAGCTTGTTGCACCGTTCTGAAATTTTTTGTGGCCCCAAGGGGGTTGGAGGTGGAGTGGAGGAACACCTGGACTTCAGTCGTTAAGCTACACAGTGCGCTGCTCGGGAAGACAGCATTTCTTTTTTTTTTTAATTTTAACAATTTATTAGGGGCTCATACAATTCTTATCACAGTTCATACATATACATACATCAATTGTATAAAGCACATCTGTACAGTCTTTGCCCCAATCATTTTTTCTCCTCTTTTCTTTTTTTACATTTTATTAGGGACTCATACAACTCTTATCACCATCCATACATATACATACATCAATTGTATAAAGCACATCCATACATTCCCTGCCCCAATCATTCTCAAGGCATTTGCTCTCCACTTAAGCCCCTTGCATCAGGTCCTCTTTTTTTTTTCCCCTCCCTCCCCTTTCCCCCCTCCCTCATGTGCCCTTGGTAATTTATACCTCGTTATTTTGTCATATCTTGCCCTATCCGGAGTCTCCCTTCCCCCCTTCTCTGCTGTCCCTCTCCCAGGGAAGAGGTCACATGTGGATCCTTGTAATCAGTTCCCCCTTTCCAACCCACTCACCCTCCACTCTCTCAGCATCGTCCCTCACACCCTTGGTCCTGAAGGTATCATCCACCCTGGATTCCCTGTACCTCCAACCCTCATATGTACCAGTGTACAGCCTCTGCCCTATCCAGCCCTGCAAGGTAGAATTCGGATCATGGTAGTTGGGGGGAGGAAGCATCCAGGATCTGGGGGAAAGCTGTGTTCTTCATCGGTACTACCTCGCACCCTAATTAACCCATCTCCTCTCCTAAACGCCTCTATGTGGGGATCTCCATTGGCCGACACTTGGGCCTTGGGTCTCCACTCTGCACTTCCCCCTTCATTTAATATGGTATATATATATACATATACACATACATACACACACTTATATCGTGTGTTTTTTTGCATGATGCCTTATACCTGTTCCCTTGGCACCTCGTGATCGCACTGGCCGGTGTGCTTCTTCCATGTGGGCTTTTTTGCTGAAGACAGCATTTCTTGGCTGAGCTTTGAGAGTCTAGATTTAGTGAGTCATTGCATCATGATGTTACAATTAGTCAGTCTTTCTTCTGCTTGGCACTTGCCGGTGTTGAAGTGTGTCTGCTCGTTCCCTGCCTGGCCGTAGATATTTTGCGGTTAGTCACTGCTTACTAGATGTGTTGGTAGCGAGGGTTCTTAGTGACCTTTGTCCATGCAGAGTTGGAACTGTTCTCATCCTTTTCCAAGTAGTTTATTAATTCACATGTAAGAAGATAGTTCCTTGTTGACCAGAGTGACCTTTTATGGTAGAACCTATTAGAATGAAACTTGGAATATCTTTCAGAAAAAGAAATTATGCAGCTTTGGTGGCCAAATATTTTATTCATGTATAGAAGACTAGTTTTTAGAGGGCTATAATTAATACTTCCTTATGGCAGTCTTTTTCAGTCACTTATAAATTCCCATCTCACAGGCTTTAATTTTCATATTTGTTCAAAGGATTATTTTAACTACTTTGCTTTATATGGTTGATTTTCTTACTTATAAATTATACCACCTACTGCATTATGGAATGATTTGGTAGTAAATTACCTTCTCTTAATTTCTTTTTTTCCTTAGGTTTCTAACAGTCCATGCTGTTAAATTAAAGCTATTCTTTTACCTAAATATTTTTGAATTCTAGTGTAATAATTCCCCACCTGGGCTCTCTTAGTAAGAAATCATTGTATCAACTTCTAAGACTATTCATCTTTATTTATGCTGCATACATGCCCACTTCAATGGTTATATGTGATGCTTGATATAGTTTGGGCAAAGAGAATCCTGATACTGCAGAAACTCTGGGATTTTCATTTCTCAGAATAACATTATTTTTTTTCGAAACATTTGCTAGTGACTACCTTTAAAATTAAAATACTTCTATTTATTTGCCTACATGTCTCCACAACCTTGCATACACATCCTTGTGCTCACAAATAAGCATCCATTCCCAGGACCATATTGGCAGCTGTTAGCCGGTGCGTGCTATGGATCATTTCATGTACAATTTACACTGTGCAATTCATGATGCAACACATGACAGCGTGCAGTCTGTGCATCCATAATAGTGAGCCGTTTACCTCCAGAGGGCCTCCGTGAGGGAAGTGCGCCCGTTCCTTAGGCTTCCACCGCTACTCTCGCTTTACCCCTCTTTGCAGCTGTCCCTTCCTTTGCACATATCTTAAAAATAAGTTTTCCGAGGCTCTTTCTCTTACAGCCTCACTGGGTGACTTCTTCCAGTCTTATGCTACAGGGCTTCCTGCCTCTCACCTGACATAGATCCAAGGACCACCTCTCAGCTACCCAACAACAGACTGCAAGCAAATGCAGTGCCTTTGAGTGGATTCTGACCCAGGGCAGCCTCATGTATCACAGAAGAGCACTGCTCTATCGGGTCCACATGGCTGTGACCCTCATAGCAGTCGACCCCTAGGGCTTTTCTGTTGCACCAACACTGGGTGGATTTGAACCAGCAACCTTGGCATTCCTGAAAACCACTGGACTCATCGGGGTGGCTACAGGTACCTTACATGCAGTCAATCATTAACTGAATTCGTTATCCATAACCACCCCCTCTGTCCGCAGCAGACTAACTCTTCGCCTACTATTTCCTCTAGTATCTTTCCATTGCTCAAACAAGGGCAAGAGGACACAGGGAAGTTCCCTTCTCCTCCTTCTCCAATCGGCTACAGGACCTGAAAATTCTACCTTCTAGATATGGCTGCCAAATTTCAATATTTCCCTCTCCCAAGTATAGTGCACAATTCCGCCACGACTGTTGTAACATCTTACCAAAATCCCATCTATCTTCAGTGTTCCTCTTCCAGTATCCACTCCTACCCTTCTCCTTTCAGTTCAGGATGTCTTCCAGGGTGAAACCTGGTGTTAGGTACACTATTACTTCCTTGTATCTTCTCCCGCTCTCTCTCTCCATAACAATGCTTATCACTCTATATGATTATAAATACAAAACAAAACCTACTTCCATCAAGTCAATTCCAACTCATAGTGACACTGTCCCCCCCACCCCAACTTGAAACCCTGAGAACATGGAATGTAACTCGCCATTGAATCCCCAGGGCCTAGCACACTGGGTGCTGCACAGAGGCTCTAGATACCTACTGGTAGGTGCGAATCCACTTTTAAGCTTTCTAAAGCTAAATCTGTCAGACAAGTAGAGAGGAATTATAAATGGCATAATGACCACGTCTGGATTGAGAAGTGCTGGATTGAAGTTCTGGCTGTTCCGTTGCTTTCTACTTGTCATAAAGCACAACATTGTCTCCCTCTAATGTAATCATGTGACTCTCCTCATTGCTAACCTCACCATAAAAGTGCCAATAGCATCTTCAATTTATGGTTTCTGAGGTGTTAGAAGCGTTGCTTGCACATTGTTTATTTGCTCCTCTTTGGCATGGGCTTGCATCTTCCCTTCTGGGGTAATTGCTATGGGATGAGTGTGTCCCCCAAAGTGCGTTGTCAGTCCCAACCCCTAGCATGTTGATGTAACCCTACTTGGGGAGCGAGCTTCCTTTGTCATGCTAATGAGGGCATATCTGTATAGGTTGTGTCTTAAGAAAATCCATTTGGGGATAAAGACAGAGATTAGGCACAGAAGGAAGGAAATGCAGTTGGAGAATATAGATGTCATGCCATATGAAGTTGGCCAGGGGACCCAGGGAGAGGAAGCGAAGCAAAGGCCATCCCCGAAAGCCCACAGACAGAGGAAGCAGTGCCCTAGAGTCTTGCCCTCCAGGCTTGACCGCTAGTCTCCTATGAAAGGAAACTTCTGTTCAATAAAGCGATCCATGATTCTGTCTTAGCAGCACTAGGAAGCTAACACTCTAATGAAGAGGGATGTAGCCCCTGCGACAGTGGGACTCAGGCTCTCTTACAGTTATTGACGTCATACGATATCCTGAAGATTCGCACAGTTGTCTGAGACTCTTTGCTGGGAGGAGGGACGTGGGTTGTCTGAGGTAGATTACACTCTTGTACATCCCATTTGGGAGCATTCAACATCTTTCACAGTAGAAATATGTACAAGTCATTTCAACATTGTAGTTTATTCCTGGGCTCTTTCTCCATGTTTTTCCTGGTGCACACTTCCCCCTCCCCCCACACCCACACAAACCATCTGTGTACCAGGCAAGTTTTCTGAGATGTAAAATCATGTGAAATATGCCCATTCCACTTATTTAGAAAGAGCTATGACTAATGATGCGGTGGCTGAAACGGCATAGTTAAGGAAGAAGCACATTCTCTGTGCAAAAAGCTGGGGAAGCTTAGCCGTTCTGGCCACAGTTTCATGTCTTCAGGACAGCGATCTACCACCAGGGTGTTCTAGACTTCCCTCGAAGAGCCTCCGCCACCTGTGTGAGCTGGAGGTGACCTGGGGGGGGGGGGGGGTCAAGCATTCTGCTGCCATTGAGTGAAAAAGAGCAATGCAGATTTTGCATTCTACCCCATAATGTTTCCTTGCTGAGATGACTTTAAAATGCTTAAAGCACTTTCCTGTTCATTCAAATGGGTTTTAAAAGAAAAGGGACCAGATTTATCATTGCCTTTAAACACTCCCCTGGATTTCACAACCGAGGCCTGGGGATTTTGTTTTAACTTAAGAGCATTCTTCCACGCGTATCCCTTCTTTTGTGTTTGCTACCTGTAACTCTTGAAAAAAACAAATGGAAACCAACTGCCTTGCAGTCAATTCTGAGCCCTCGCGAACCTGTCGGACAACGTAGAACTGCCTCTGCGTGTGTTTCTGAGGCGCTAACTCTTCCCAAGTCTTCCTCCTGGTCCTCTCGAACTGCTCACCGTGTGGCGTAGCCCAACGTGGAACCACTAAGCCACTGAGCCACAGGGCTCCTAAACTCCTGAATTAAATGGAAACCTTTAGCTCTAAGCAATGACTGGGCAGTGTGTCTGCAGCTAAAATAAGGGAAGAGTATAAAATCAGCTTTCACAAACATAGGTTTTCTGTTTGAGCAAAAAAATCTGCCCAAGGTGAGATTTGCCTCCTCACTTCCCTCTAGATCCCTCTCCAGGTTAATGTTGGAAAGCAAACCCCAATGTTATGAAGCGGAATGTTTTTGGGGGTGGTGGGGAGGTGAGTATTTAGAAAATATGACCCAACAGCACGCTGGTCATGCTCACTTACGAGTACGAGAAGTGATTTATTTATACATTCAAATTTCAAAACATTTGTAAGGTCTACCATGTGTGCTGTTAAAAGGTTTTTAATTTTAAATTATTTTTGTTAGATAATCCCGTTTAAAGTGACATTATGATTTATTGCCAATAATCAGGATTCTGATCCCTCATAGACTTCTTGTTTGTATCTGTTTTCGTTCTTTGTTACATAAATATGAGGTTTATATATATAAAATTCTGACTGTGTAATATCGGGCTAATGAGTCACAGATGGAAAGATGCTGGCACATTACCATCTAATAACATTTTAAACTCATATTCCATAGTAAAACAAAAGCAAATCGTACACATCTGTTTTCCAACTTGTAGCATTTCTGAATTTGTGTGGAGTGTATGTTTAAAGGACTTTTGCTTGGGACTAAGGAAGGGAGGATACAGGTCACCCCAGAACTACCCAGGCACATAATAGCTTATCAGAAAGGATTTGGCAGAAAGGAATAAGATTTCATCTGATGTGCTTCCAAAGAAGGCCGTGCGCACGCGCGCACGGCAGAGTGAGAAGCAGAGGCGTTAGAGAGATGCTTCAACTATAAACGCGACTTCACTGGCTTTCCTGAGAAAGAAAAATGTCGCCCTGATAGGGGGGAGACCGGGAAGCACATCTCTACAAAAATTACAAACTTGAGCACCTACATCATTTCTGGGCTTTCCTAGATGGAAACAATCCTTAGACTAGATCTGGGTGGAACAAGGGAAAAGAAAGCAAGGTAGAGGCTCAGGTAGGAGACAGCAGAGGGAAACCGGAGGCCGTGGGTAGCCGTGGCTGTTGTTTATTTGTGTGGTAAACGTGCTCTGTGGTAAAAAGGGAGGAGACTGGGACGCAAGGCTCCAATTGCTCTGATTCTTGGAGAAGAACTGGAGCAAAGGCAAACCCTTCTCTCTCGGACCGACCCACTTGCTACCAGTTATCGAAGTGCCCCTTGCCTCCGAAACATCTCTCCCAAATCCCATTGGTCAAGGAACTGAAAACCACTCTCCTGCTGTAAGGGGTTGTGTGAACTGTCAAGTTCTCTTGGAAAAGTTACCTGCCAGATTGATTCCTGCAGAGTGCGTCCACAAATCCCCCTGACATGGAACACCCCTCTTATGAGAGACAGATCTCACCTCCACCACTCTGCAGGAATTCCCAAAAAGGAGAGAATGGAGAGGCATCCTATGATTTGGGAGAGAAATTTTGATATGTGGGTGGTAAAACGATGCTTTATGAAGTTTGTTGTATTTATTCTCAAGAACATTTGTGAACTGACAGCAGAATTCTGTTCACTGTTGGTGTCCAAAATCAAGAATGAGTACTTGTATGTCTTGAGTTGTCAGTAACCCAAATATCAAGAGTGTATGTAGTTATCTTTATTTTGTACTAACATTTGTATGTAAGCTTCCGCAAATGTTACACAACATGATTCATTAACTGGTATCACTAAATTGCGTGCCTATAAAATTTTTGAATCGGCAAATATATATATAAAACAACAAATTAAAAATATCTCTTCAGCATATTAAGAAGTAGAAAATAAAACATCCAGACATGTTCAGAGCTGCAGACTCCTGCTAATGTCTACACACAGCACATTGATCCATTATCACGCTGCTGCGATGATTACAATGAGTTCTCCAAATGCCTTCACTTCGAGAAATGGTTTCCTTGGAAAAAGCCAGTGTGTGGTTCTGTCTGCTGTGTTTGTCGAACTAGGCAGGCCTTAGCGCAGTGAAGAGGAGTAAATTAGGCACATGCATGTTTTGTTTGTCCAGCAGTGAAATGTCTGTGTGACGTTTTGTGTCGTGTTGTTTTGGTGCTGTGCCTCGTCTATAGGGTCTGCCAGGCTTCCCCACAGTTGCTGCTCTGCACAGTAACCAGATCCTCACCGTCAAGGTTTGTGGTTAGCATTCGTGTCTGCCCGGTCAGAGTCTGCAACCAGCAGAAGAGTGAGCAAGAGCCATTAAACTGGCTTGCCCAGTCCACTGACTTCACCTCCTCATACACTTCAAATTTTGGGGCATTGATTTGGCCGCATTGATGTAATAAGAAGGTGAGTCTGAGACCACCCAAGAGCGGGGTGTTGAGGTCAAGCAGGTACGGTGAAGAGAGGCCGCTGTAAGTATCTAGGGCCACAGCGTGCCTCAGGGGGGTTAATCTGCATGCACCCCAGTGCCCTGTGGTGCATTTCAGTCCATTAAATAGTCCTAAGTGCTCTGGACCTTGGGCATCCATCAAATGGCAGTTGGGTTCAAGCCACGTTGTGCTGGTTGAAAAGTCTGACGGGAATTGAACTGGTGCTTTGTCTCTGGACCATCTGCTCTGGGTGCGCAGTACAGGGTGGTGGAAGCCATCCTGCTGCTGTTCTTATACCACATTAGGAGGATCCACCATGGACAAAAAAAAGGATGGGGGGGGGAGAAAAACAATTCAGTTCAAATGAAAAATCTGGGCTCACCATTGGGTTTCAGGATCCTAGGCCTTTCAAGAAGAGCCAGAGAGTTTGGTGTGAGACACAAGTGCCAGTTCTCTTTTGTTGAATGGTTATTATAAGCCTAATGTGTATATCTCTATTTCTTCCTTGGGGCCTTCTGATGTCTATTCTTCAACTCTCTCATCTCTGAACTCCAACCTTTGACTTCACCTGACTGCTCGCTCAGATGGTGTTTCCTAAAATCAATCATGGGTTTCTCTCTGCTGATCAGCAGCTCATTAAACGCCGCTTGATTAAGGTAGTGCTTATTCTTGCTAACTTCTGATTTCTCCTTTGCATTTGGTGATGACTCTGGATACTGTTACTTTATCATTTGTCTCTCCAGGGTTGTGGGGAGGGGGCATTCATTTATTTATTTATAAGGAAATATTTCAGCATGCAACTATGTGTATGGTTCTGCATTTATATAAGATATGTATAAAAGTACCAAAAGAAAACTTGTCTAATTGGTTCTTAAGTTAAAAAAAAGAAAGTAAACAATCTAAATTGGATTCAGTAATGGAGCCCATTTCTTAACTCTATAACTCTGGTAATTGATAGACTATTACACCATATGGCAGGCATCTCATGTCCTTAATTTTATAGGCAATAAACAAGGTAAACCCAATTTGTCCAACTCTAAGTTGCCACATTTGACTAAGCAAGATAACCGATGCAACATTGTCCCAGACAAAGCTGTGCAAAGTTTAATGCCCACTCCGACTATAGGGATGGCCTTGACACCATTTCCCAGAGCAGCTAGTGCTGGGACCCGGAGCAGCTTTGATTGTATAGCATCTATTCAGCACACCCAGCATGAATATGTATTTGCTCCCTGCTGGCAGGCAAATTGCATACAGACTTCATGTTTTCGATGTTCTGGTTCTTTTCACGGTATAAATTTGGATTAGATAACACACATTTAAAGTGTTGAAATGAAGAGCTGGGCCTTTATCTTTTATGGTCATTGTCGGTCTGCTTTCTTCTCCATCATAGGGTGACCAAGGACAGGCGGGACCTCCGGGACCACCAGGCCCTCCAGGCCCCAGAGGTCCTCCTGGGGACACAGGGAAAGATGGCCCCCGTGGAATGCCAGGCGTGCCCGTGAGTTGCTTTGGGGACCTGTTTGCGTCACATGTTTGGCTTTGTTTTAAGGACTGAGAACTGGGATGAAAGTAGATATGGATGAGTCATACATTTACGGGGTCAGTGAACCGGAGGGAGAAAAGGCAGTGGAATGATGGGAAAATCCCAACGTAGAGCAGGTCAGTCTCTGCAGGGCTCTGTCTTAGCATTAGCCTGTGGGGAAGCTACACTGGTCTTCAGGTAAACCTCAAAATGCTCCGGATTGGCGATGCCTGATCATACCTGTGCTTGACTCTAGGGAACCCCCAAAGCCTTTGGCGTGAGTGGGAGATGAATTAGAACACCTAGGGGGAAGCCCCGTAACACATTCCAAAAAGTCAACATCGGGGATAATAAATTTCCATACTATTTATGGGAAGCAAAGGAACTTGACAAAAAAATGGTAACAAGAAAATTAAAACCAATTGTGAAAACACCACTGAGGGATATGGTTTGAATATCATTTGTCCCTTGTATTTGAGTCCTATTAATAAACATGATCTAAAATTGCTTTCCATCGTCCAAAGCTGCCCAGCACACCGCACATGAATGGGAGAGGTTAAACATGTTTAGATTGACGTGGTGACCACGCGCTGAGACTGCGGCTCCCTGTACAGCTAACCACTCTCCATTGTGGCTTCCTCCGAACTGCCGTGCTCGAGTGCTGTCATGGTACAAAAGCAATCACCTACAGCGTAAAAAGTTCAGAAACCAAAGAGAGTCAGAGAGAAGAGAATAAGTCACAGTCATTAAGGCTGTGCGCATATTTCGTCCCAGGTCCATGCAAATGCATAGTTTACCTCTTTTTTGTCAAAGACAAGTTCTTTATAAAAGTGTGGGATATTGAGAATGTCATCTGAGATAACCTTGTTTTATAAGCCCATTTCCCTTTCTGCATCACTCGCCCCCCCCACACACACACACCACACACACCACACACAAACAACATACCACTGCTGCGGAGTCCATTCTCATTCCAGGTGACGGCAGACACAGTAGACCTGCTCCACACGGTTTCCAAGGCTGTCAGTAATTCCAGAAGCCCCTGCCTCTGCTTTCTCCTGCACAAGAACTGCTGGGTTAAAACCATCAGTAATTCAAGAGCACAAAGCCTTAAAACCAAAAACCAGAAACAAAACCTTAAAACCATTCTCAGACTCCCGTTTGTCAGACTCCATTTGTTGAAAATCCTTCCCTAAGAACAATTGTCCCCCTGTTCTGCACGTGAAAGGGCTGACATCTCCTAAAGAAAACATCAGCCATCACCTTTCTGTCAACGGCAATGGGACATATTATATGAGGCCTTCCTGTAATTGCAATCAAACCGTTTTTAAGATCACTTATTCACCTACAATATAATAATTTCTATTAGCTTTATTTACAAAACACTGATGATGCTGCGGTTAAACATCTAGCTTCTAACCAAAATGTTGATAGTTTGAACCTTCATACTCAGGAGCAAGAGCTAGGGATCAGCTCCCCTGAAGGGTACAAGTCGAGAAGGACAGTTGTGTCCCTCACCTGGGGTCACCAGGAGAGGGACCGATTCAGTGCCACCCAGTCACGACAGCTACAGATTGTACTCGGACTGTGTTCTGGGCTTCACTCTGGAATCTCCGCTGGAGTCTGCGTTCGTCTTATTAAATAAGGGTTTTATACTATGCATTTAAAAAACAAAGAAAATTAGCTCTCTTTTAATTGTGTCATGTGTGCGTTCCTGAAAGTGGATCTGCTATTAGCACGCTACCAGTGGGTATTTTTGTTAAAAGAAAATAACCAAAATTGGTTATTAAAATTGGTTTACCATGTTTATAGCATTAATAAAATTATTCCTATGCTCTCTTAAGGGTGAGCCAGGGAAACCAGGAGAAGAAGGCTTAATGGTAAGTATTCTAAATTGATATGCTTCTATACCCAAGACATTGAATGGACTGAATATTAAAAACTATAATTAAGACTGGACAAAGACTGCAGGCAGTGTGCTCACTGGGGATGAGATGGAGAAATTCAAATAGCATAGCAGTACTTTAAGGATGATGCTTAGCTAATTAAAAAACTGTATATCAGCCTTAATTAATGAGCCAATTTGGATTGATAATGGATTAATAAACCAACATTGAACCTTAGGAAAGTCTATGTTCTCTTGTCTCTGAGCAGAGTCTGAAATTAACTTAGGAACTAGCTTATCATTTGTAATGCCACAATGTCAATACCTTTGATTTTTGACTGTGTGCTTTTGGGGGGGGGTCAGAAAACTGCTGCTTATAAGACCAATCTGCTGCCTACCAGTTGTAACAGCTGAAGTTTCATTGAAGGTTGTTCATGCCCAAGTTGTTACATATTGTTTCTGCCTGTTTTAATAGCAGAATTCAATAGTTATGATGGAGAGTCTATGGCCTGCAAAGCAGCAAAAATTGATTATCAAAGTTGCGAACCTTTTAATAAAGTGGAGCATAGTATTAGTCATCTTAGTAGCTAATTTGCACTGTTAATTAATATTGCCTTTGCAGGATTGGTCAATAAAGATCCATGATAATATTATATCTAAATATAATGTTATGAGTGTGTGTATTGTTTCAGAATATGTGTGTCAAAGTGTCCGTCATGCAACCTGTCATGAAAGAGCCAATGTAAGAGTCAATATTAGGAGCTGTGTAGCACATGCTACGGCCAAGAGCTACCTATCTACATCGCCAAGTCTTAGACGAGGGGAGAGATGGAGAGACACTGTGACGTGTCAAGAGTTTGGCATCTCTGCTGTAACCTAAAGGAGCCCTGTGTGTTGGGGATTTGGACGTTAACCACAAAGTCAAAGGTTCAAACGCACCAGCCACTGCTGGGTTGTCTGCTCATGTAAAGATTTACAGTCTTGGAAATCTTGTCGGGGCCCGATTTGAATCCAAATTGACTTGATGGCAGCACGTCTGGCTTTTTGTTATAATTGTAAATCTGAAATAATCAAACCTGCTGCCATGGGGCCCATTCTGACTTACAGCAGCGCCGTAACTGTAAGGCAGGTTCAATTCAAGGATATGCTTATTAGCAGCTTAAGTAGACATTTCAGGGAATAAGCTTTATTTAAAAAAATTTTAAGCTACACCATGGTGTAAGCATTACCCAGGGGCACAAGAGTTAGTGAGAGACTTAACATGAATGAGTAAACTGGTTAAAAGTCGCAGGCTTCTTCCTGTATGGAATGCCTTGCCACGGCCCTGCTGGAGCTCAGAAGGACCCTCCTGACCTGGAGGTGTGGCTGCCTTAGCAAGGTCACTCGTGAAGTGAACATTCTCGGGAACGAATCTGCCTCCCCATGTGAAGATTCCTTGTTCCTGACATGTAATAGCAGGGTAGATATTTGATACACATCATTTCTGTACAAAGGTTTTTCTTTCGAATGATGGAAAAACGAAGCACAAATGTGTCACCAGTGATCACTCTACCTGTTCAGCAATTAGCGATTAGCCGCAACATGACTGCAGGGTAAGTTTAAGCACTCAAGAGCACCTGTACTTTCTGTCCTGGATAATGGGCAAAACACATTCCTTCTATACATTCTACTTACCTTGAAGGCTTTGCAGAATTCTCAGGAGTCCATGTTTGCCTTCAGATATGGACAGGATAATCAGATTTTTATCGTTGGCATTGGCTTTATGCCTTGATGGCAGAAAAACAACATCCTCATTTGCACCGTTGAAAAATAAAATGAATATAGATAGATGCTTAAATTATGTCATGACCTTCCTTGGATTCACTTGATTTGGATTCATGGCGACCCCATGAATGTAGAACCAAGTTCCATTAGGTTTTGAAAGGTGGCCTTATCAGCAGTACATCCGGAAGCCTTTTCTCTGGTGTCTTCAGTAGACTCCGATGAGTGTATTACCTGCCCCCATCACCCCGGGGCCTCACCTATGACACACTCTCTTACTCATTGCTATCGAGTCCATGCTGACTTGTAGTGACCCCTGTGGATTTCCAAGACTATAACTGTTTACAGAAGTAGAAAGCCTCGTCTTTCTCCTGTGGAGCTGCTGGTGATTTTGAACTGCCGACCTTGCAGCCTAATGCTTAACCAGTACACCACCAGGAATCCATTTTCTGGGATATACCATATGTATCACAAAATAATCCCAGGCTTCTACAATCCTTTGCTTGCTATCATTAAATATAAATGCCCTGTAGTCCTAAAAGAATGATATCATTTGTGTACTCTCTCGAAGGTAAACCTGGGTACTTTAGTTTCCTATGAAATTTGTCTTCTCAATTCTGCAGATTTAGTTTGTGCCCTTATTTTCATGATGCAGCTAAGAAACGTAATTGGGCATACAACTGTTCTAAGGGTGAGAGTATGATCATGAGCCTCTAAAGGGAACTGATGTGTTTTTAAAGCTATAAAACCCTTTAACACAACAAAAACTCTAATAATATAAAGCAAAGTAGACAAACCATGAGCTCACAACTCAGTGTCATTGCACAAGTGAACAACCATCTCGCTACAAACCAGATCAAGAAATGAAACATTATCATACCTTAGATAGTGTTTCCTCAGTGGGCAATACCACCCCCAAAATCGATACCAAAGTCCATGCCATCGAGCGACACCAACTCATAGTGACCCTACAGGACAGGGTAGAGCTGCCCCTGCTGATTTTCAAGAATGTAAATCTGTACAGGAGTAAAGCCTCATTTGTATCTCATGGAGCAAATGGTGGTTTTGAACTGCTGACTTTGAGGTTCGCAGTCCGACTTGTAACCACTATCCCACCAGGACAGATACTTGCACTTTGGGTTATAGTACAAAAAGCGCTAATTGCCAGGGGGAACCTGAAAAGGGGATGGTAGGCCAGATAAGTTTGGGAGCCGATGCCCTGAGAGGAGCCCTTCTAGCTCCCCAGTCACCCCCCTTATGTTAAGCCCCCCCCCCATGTTAACTGCTATGCGGACTCCTATCACTGGTAGATTGCTCCTACCAGATTTTGATCTTGTATTAGTCAGATCGTTCTGTATGTACAGGCTACTTTCACTCTACATTGTATTTGTGAGATCATCCACTTCTGTTTTAATAGCCTTCGCAGCTGGTTTAAAAAAAAATCAGGAGGAAGAAACTTACTTCCTTGATTGCCCTGTTAAATCTACATCACTTAGATAATAATGAATGAATCGTCCGTCTGACCTTGGGCAAGTCACTTAACCTCTTAATTTCTCATCTGTAGAGAAAGGACAATAATACTTACTCCGCTTGCCTCCTGAGATTGACAAAGACCAATGAATGAGGGGAAAGCACTTGAAAGCATACAATGAAGAAATACAGGAGTGTGTTCTTATTATCACTCAATTATGCTCTCTAGAGTCAATTACAGGTGAACATAGATTTATATAACACATGTACTCCTACACAGTTCTGTATGAATCAAATTTTCATAAATCCCATTATTTAAATGTACTGGGGAATTTTGCTATTGAAAGCAACCCTCGTCAGGCTTTTTGTGAGGCAATGTAGACCTCTAATTCCTCTTTCCAGTAAACTGAATTTTTACATCTTCATTTTACTTAAGATGAACTATATCTATCATTTAAAACACAATCATTAAAAATCATTGTTTAATTTTGAGTTGCACCTATGTACATTTCACCCATCTCAAAGACAAAGGAGAAAACATAGAACTATAGATATAAATCGTTTTTAAGAGGAGGTATTTTTCCTTAGAAATTTCATTCCACTATGAACTCATGTGAGTGCGTGTGGGTGTGCGCGCACTTCAACTCCGAGCCTGGTTTCAGGACTACTTAGGGTTGTATTACAGGAGTTCTGGTGGTGCCTGCTGGCATAGAGTGGTTCTGTGTTGGGCCACTAACCGCAAGGTCAGCAGTTTGAAACCACTAGCCCCTCTGAGGGGGGAAAACGGGGCATTTTACTCCCATAATGGGTATGGTCTTGGGAACTCACGGGGCAATTCCACCCAGTCCTACAGGATAGCTCTGGAGTCGGCATCAGCTGGGTGGCAGTGAGTTTGGTTTGGTTTTGGTAGAGACATGTTCCTAGTCTGACTCTTTCCACTCATTTATAAAATGTAGGCAGCAATTGTTATTCCACAGCACGGGTCCTAGTGACAAGCAAGTGAAATACCAATATGACGGGGGTGCTTTAGGAGTTACAAAGCATTCCAGGAATGTGAAATATTGCTGTTAAAGCAAGTGCTGGGCGGGATAGCACGGCGCACAAACGCGACTCTATGTAACAAAAGGCCTAAGAAATCTGATGGTATCGATCAATTAAATCACATTGTATTAAATATTGCCACTGATGGTGCAATTCACTTCTTTCATCTAATACAGAGCTTTGCAGGTGTTTTCTTTCTCTTGTAAGTCTCCTGTATGATCGTTTGTCATAGCGCTCAGGACTCTCCTAACCTTATTGCAAAGGAGTAAGAAATACCGCTGCTTTCGTCTTTTCCACGGCATATAAAGCCATCCGTTAGCTTATGTTGCGTTTTGCTGGGGTTGTTGTTGTTATTGTTTTGTTCGCTTGCAGGAGAGTTTTGAGAAGCGCGAGATAATTTGTTAAGTTTTAAAGTCTCTGAGGGTGAAATGAAAAAGCCGGGAATGGTCTAAAATTAGCTCTTACAAAACTGTCATGAGTGTCAGGTGGGGAATTAGTTTTATAATCCAGGATATATAGTTTATAATGCAAAAATAATCATCTGAGGATTAGCAGCCTCCATGCTGGAATAAGAAAGTAAACCTGCAGCTCAAACGGTTCCACACTCATCTAATCCTCTCTGTGTCTATTCTGTAAACATGACCTTGGAGTTTTCAGAGAAGTTCAGGGTGGGATTTTAAAAGACAGGACTGGGTTTAACTAAATTGGTCCCCATCTAAATAAGGAGAGAACGCCTCTATCTTATAAAGCTATGCTAAGAACTGACTCCATTTGGAACTACTAAAGTTCCGAACCCTAGCATAAAAACACATGGTTCTTTTAGTTCTTTGGAAGTTGAAATAATTGTTAAATAGTATTTTATGAAAATAGTGCTACTCTTTAACCCTTGTTACTTTGTGGTAGAAATTATCAGAAGCATATATAACTAGTTACTTATTTTTTTTAATGTCCCAACTAGTCCCATTTTCTTGGATAATATGTTTGGGTCCAACATGGCTATACCCATTTCTCGAACTCCGAATACTCTGCTCTTCCCGATGCCTCTGTTTCATATACACAGACCCTCTAACTTACCCATGACTCTCTTTGTGAATTATAAGAGTACTTAAAATGGTATTCACTTTCACTAGGCCCTGGTGACATCTGAACGTGGAAACCTCAGAAAGTAGTTGCTATGATTGGCCCTTATAGTGAAATTTGGCCTTACAGCTGAAGAATATATATATATATATATATATATATATATATATATATGTGTGTGTGTGTGTGTGTGTGTGTGTGTGTGTGTATTTGTACATCTTCCTGCAAACTCATAATAATTCATCCTGGACCACGTGAATGTTAGTGAGTAACATAAGCTTAAATAGCGCCTTCCGCATCATTTAAAATAAAATGGAAAGAACCAACAGTTGAAGGCTGACTTGAAATTTAGTCTGCTCCAATACACTGGCATCACCCAGACTGTGTGAAACTCATCATTGGCTCATGGCTCTGTCTGCTCTCTTGGTCAGCTGTCCAGCAGTTCAGCAAGCGTGGAGATAGCAACAAACTTCTCTTTCTGATCCTGATCTGGCAGCGAAAGCAAAACCCCAGATCTTCAGATCACAAAGAACCAGAGTCGTCTTCGTGTATTTACTCATTAGATTAGACTTAACAGTGAAATCTTGTCTGGGAGAAGTGGGTGAATGTCAATTCTGTGCGCTGCCTGCTGAGATACCTTAGCAACCGTCCTCAGCGTTCTCATCTCCCGTAATCTGATTGTCCATGAAGCACATGTCGATGCCGCACAGAACCAGCCTTTCCCCAAGCCTTAGTGCCTTTGGCTGGAGCCTATTGTGCTTTGTTTTCCAAAGAGGCTAAGAACAAGTTGGATGGAAATGCCTTTTCTCTCTGGTCCTTTCCCAGCAGCCCTTCCGGTCGCCCAACTCAAGGGAACTCACTCTGTGCCAATTTGGGGGTGCATCGACTTTTACAGACTTTTACAGAGGTGTCTAAAAGGCACTTCGGTATAAAAATAGAGAGGAACATTGGACGACCTTTAAAAGCAAATCTGTCTTCTAGGTCCAAAAAGTAGATTTGGAGGGAAGCATTTTCAGTAATGATTTAGAAGCATGATCAACCTCCATAAGTAAGTTGAATCGTCTGAAAAACTATATCATCATCTCTGTTTACATTCCCCTTTCATTGCCTTTTGCTCTCTTTCCCCCTTAGGGACATGGGGAGAAAGACGGGCTTTCTACTCTCTTAAAGAGTTACAGTCTCAGAACCTGACAGGGGCCATTCTAGCCTGTCTCTGTAAGTCGACATCAGCTTGATGGCAATGAATGTGAGTTTGAGTTTGAAGGTTATGTGAAGTAGCTCTACTGTTAACTGTCACATATTGACTCTAGTTTAATTTCTAATAAACCATTCATTTTGGACAAATTATTTAACATAGTTAGACCCCTGATTCATCATCATTAAAAAGATGTGATTAAATAACATCTTGTCATTTTACTGTGTTTTTATATTTATCATATTTTATCAAATATTTATAACATTTATCATGTTTATATATATATATGAGTTTCAAAAGATTTTTAGAAAAATCGAACTAAAGGATAATGAAAAATTTCCACAAATTTTTGAAGCCCCCTCAAATACCTGCATAATGAACCATACTTGCATATTAAGTTTTAATGGAAGATAGTATTAACAGTGTTTCTTCAAAAGTGTACATATAGTCAACTTTTCTAAATCCAACCAACTGTATCTATACTGATAGAATAATTTCACGCTTGTATGAGACTCTTAATTAAATTATAATGAACCTCTTTTACCACATTCTTATGTGTGGTTAGATTTAGAAGACGCTTAGAATAACATTTGGCTCAGTGTAAGGTTTTCAACTTACATTTGCAAGGTCTAGGGCAAGAGTACAAATGGAAGTCCTTACACAATATGTCTAAATATTTTAAAATTATGCATCAAGCTAATAAACTGTTACATAAAATATGATCTAGCCCCCAGCCTTGATAAATGCATACTCATAATGATTTTAACTCTCAGAGCTAGCATTCTTGCATTCCTTGGAAGTCCAAGCCAGAGTATAACCCAGAGTACAACAATATGAGGAGGCCTGTCACCCGCCTCAGCCTTGGGCCCCTGGTCTGCTCCCCTCTTTCCCACACCTACCTATCTCCATGCTTCTACGTTAGGAGAGCCAGGCTCTCTCACATGAACATATGCTTGGATTCCCATAGCACCAAATTCCATCCAAACCATCCTCCACTCCCCACGCTCTCTGCTGCTTGCAAGTCTGTGGTCCACCTTTGGAAGAACGAGAACTGGAAGAGACGGTGCACAGTCCCTGAAACAGGCTCAGGTCAACGGGGCAAAGAGTTCCAAGGTCCCCAGTATTCCAAGCATAGTCTAAGGTGCACAGGGGGGTGGATGTCAAGGCGGGCATTTTCCCGTGGTCTTACGGAGTCCTTATCTCCTAAGGAAGAGTGTGACCAGAGAAGAGCTCTTGAAAGTGTCAGCCCAAAGAGAGAGGTTTGTTACTCAGGTCAAGAGCTTATAATATGGGGACCCCCTACCCCCCCAAAAAATTATCATTGCCTTCAAATCAATGCTGACTCATAACAAGCCTTATAGGATTGTATAGCACTGCCCCTGTGAGTCTCTGAAACGGTCATGTTTAGGGGAATAGAGAGCCCCATCTTTTCTCCAAGAGCCATACCTGGGTCCATGTCTTAAATGGGGTTTTTAAAAATAGACTTCTACTTCAGTCATCTCCTTGGGGAAAACTTTACACATACATACACTCACTGATACGCCCACACTCCCCCAAGCCAAGGGAGATGCTGTCTTTTCCATTCCTCCACAGCATTTATCCTGCTATATCATGTGTGTAGTATTAGGCTCCTCCATAAACTGAAAGACATGAATCAGTAAAACTGTACATCATGTACTGATGCAAAAGAATCTGCTTTATATTTTCTCCTAGCTGAGGGCATTGCTCCCCAGAGTAGGAATAGGCAGTATAAATCCACAGAATTACCACAAAACTGCTTTTGACTTTGCTGCTTCTCATTATATTCATGTAGTATGGATTATTTGGAGTTTATGGCATAGTGGGCAATGTCTTGGGTTGCTAACTGCAAAGTCATCGGTTCGAAACCACCAGGCACTCCGAGGGAGCAAGATGAGACTTTCTACTCCTGTAAATATTTCCAGTCTCAGAAATCTACAGGGCAGGTCTTCTCTGCCCTATAGGGTCACTAAAAGACAGAAGCCACCTTATGGCACTGAGCTGGGTCTTGTTGCTGCTGTTGTTGTTTGGGGGAGGGCCATATATGATCAAGAATATATGTAGTCAGTATGCTGAAAGACTGGTTTTTGTAAGGTCAGTGTGTCCCGTAGTGCCTCAATTTACAGTCACCCCGTGTGGCTAACTTCAAAAGTAGAATATGAAAGATACCAAAAATCATTCCCCACATGATCCAGTTTCTCTTACAACAGATAAAGAAACAGCATCAGAGCGGCCGAGTAAATTGACTAAGGTTACAGACAAAGCTAGTTAGTAGAAGTAGATGTAACTCCAGTTCACCTAGTTGCAGACTTAATGATATGTGGTACGGTCTAGATTTGCACAGCCCAGTATCGTCGTCGCTAGCTCCATGGGGCTATTGAAATTAAAGGGAAATGAAATTTAAAATTCAGTTCTTCGGTTGCACTAGCCACACTCAAGTCCCCCCTGGGCATGTGTGGCATGTGGCCATCACATTGCATTGAAGACCGTAGACATTCACTCTTTCATTACAAAATGTTCTGTTGATCACTGATGGTCTAGAGACAAAAGAGATCTCAGTCGTATAGGAGTATACATCTCCGCCTTAAATGTAAGACTTTCATCAGATGATTATGGAATATTTACATTTTAACTGTCAGGACTTTTAGCATTGTTGATTTAAAATCACAAAAGCACTTATGCGTTATTCAATAGAAATATTTTTTTTACTGAGTGTCATGTAGGATGATAGGCCTTTGTGAACCATAAGTTTGTTTCCTTTATGGTACCTGGAGGAAGTATGTTGAATCTCAGAGGGCAGAGTAAGCCTATTCATTTCTTTCTGGGTCATTTCCATTTTGGGTTCAACAGCAAGAAGCCATTTCTTAAATATTTTGAAGGGCTTAGAGAAAGCTAATTTCAGGCCTGGGTATCTGTTTGGGGACCTGATCAGAACATAGATTCTCAAATATCTTGTTCTGGATTTAATCTGCTAGTAGTATTTAATGTTCAGCATGCGGGTTTTGTCAAGTGGTGTGAAAAATGTATTACTTCTTTTAATTTCCTGAGCTTTAAGAGGCCTCTCTAAAAGGGGTCACAGCCTCATGATTTTGAGAAACTAATAAATGAATCATCCTGTTTAATATTCCCCACCCCACCCCCAAAAAAGAGGCAGAGCTGGGGACAGAGGAATCAGAAACAATTTACTCATTTTGGTTTGTTTTTTTAATGAAATAAAGAACTTCATTGAGAAGTTTTTCTTCGAATTTTCATGAATAAATATAATGACATACTATCTTTTGATAGACTCTCAGCGAGACCTGTTTTAATAGGAGCTTTTTTGAATAATGTAGTCGGGGAGTGTGCTATTACTGGAGAGAGAGACGGCAGGAAAAAAATCAAGAGAAACAATTGCCTCAACGCGGAGAATTCGCTCCAGAGATAGCCATACGGCTGAATGGTCATAAGTGAAATGAAAATAAAAATGATCAGGTTCCATTTACTGAATGTCATCCATTATTCTTATTTTAATTTAGTCAATTTATTTACTACCCTGAACTCTATGCCAGCTTTGCTCTTGAGGAGACGGCTGCCTAGTCAAGTGGATTTCTAAGCTAGGTAAACAAATGAAAATAGAGCCACTTAACGCTGCGGAAACACAGGGGTCCAAAACAGACGCTGGCTGGGTCTGTGGGAGAAGCTCACAAAGAAAGTGAGTTATAACTGCTGAGCCTTCAGGAATGAGGAAGGACTTCCGATGAAGACTAATAGGGGAAAGGCATGGGCTGTGAGGGAAAGCATAACCGATTACTTGTGATTGAAGACAGAGCTCATGCAAGACTTGAAAGAAGAGAGGAGGCCCTCCCTGCTCAGCGTGACCCCCCTTTCTCGTGTTGATGCTGTGTTTGTTCATATCCAGGCCAGCTAAATCACATTTTTAGATGGAAAATGTTTCACCACTCTCGCTTACATGGGAAACATGCCCCTGTCGTTTCTCGTTTGGCGGGTCCACACGCTTGAACCATGAAATGTGAATCCTGTGAGATACCCCTTGAATCATGCCCCAGACAACCTGTAGGCGTAGCTAGAGGGGCTGTAAAGAGGCCTGGTGGCACAATGTTTAAATCAGCAGTTGGAACCCCAGCCCCTGCGCTTTTGCCACAGATGTGGCAGACTGCTGCCCGAAAGAATTAGAGCCTTGAGAACCATGTGGAGCAGTTCTGCTCTGTCATGGTCACCTCCAAGGCAATGGGTTGGGTTGGGGAGGGCTTAGAGTCTGTTTCTTAGCCATCCACATCCAACATCCAAGCAGCACCTGAAATTCCACAGGAGGACATTTTATGTGATTCCTTCTTAGATAACTTTCCATGATATGTTTTAACCTGCCTCTTTCTCTTTACAAGCCAGATTTCTATGATTTCCGATCTTAGGATGCTTTTGACCAGGTGAATACCTTTTAAGAAGTTGCAATTAATGTCTGTTACATCCACCTCTTGTCTGATACTAATGTTCTATGGCTCCTTCAGTTAGGTTATATGAGTTATCAGTCTTGCCTTTGGAAGCAAACATTCAAAAGGATGGACTTCATTTACCTATTTTTCATTAATGCATGGAAAAATTCTTCACTCGAAAAGGAAAGAATTTCAAATGGCTTAATAGTTGGGAAACTTTAGCCTCCCCTTCCCAGATAAACCATCTCTTTTTGCTCCCTGTGATTTTTATTACAGAAGCTGGTTGTATATTCTTGTATCCAGCAATGACCAGCTTTCAGAGCCTCAGGTTTTACTGTTCGCCGTCAGGGACAGAACAGGAACTGAGTCCGCCTCCTGCTCACACCGAACATCATTTCCTCATAGCAGGCAACCGGAACTTGCCTTACAACACCTCCCAGGAGGCATCCTACAGCACATCATTGAGAAACTCAGCATCCTGTTTAAGTAATTAATACCTCAATCAAATCTGGGATAACTTGTGGTAGTGTCAGAAAAATTCATTAATTTTTTTCCTACTATGATCCATCGAGCAAGACTCCCGCCCCACCTTCAACACACCAGACAGGGCAACCAATGTTTAATGGTTTAGAATTATCCATTTTTTAACAGTCCCCTTGAAGATTGACTTGGGTGGATAATTCTTCCTACTGTTGGTATGTTGGCTTTCTGAAGTGCGTATGAACAGCAATAGCATTGACTACGATGAATGTGTTTTGCTATTTTAATATAGAAGACAGGAACTAAATTCCTCCAATCACTTGTGCCCTTAGAGGTAATTTGGAGATGATTAGAATTAACCAGTAGAGTTAGAATGACCAACCCAGGAACAAGTCTCGCCATTCTTACATTGAGACTCTTTTGTCTGAGGTGTAAGAAACAGACATGATATGCTTTCTGTATTCATTCTTATGACCCTCATCATCAGTGTTGACTCATAGTCAGTACCACTGAGCTGACTGCAACCATCTACCAAGCTCACTGCCATCGAGTCCATGCTGTCTTATAGTGACCCGGCAGTGATCCACTAGGGCAGGGTAGAACTGCACCGTGTGCATTTCCCGATTGTAACTCTTTACTTCAATAGAAAACCCAGTCTTTCTCCCTCCGATTGGTTGGTGGTTTTGAACCGCTGACTTTTCGGTCAGCATCTCAGTGTGTAACCACTATGCCACTAGGGCTCTCACAATCAACCGCAGGCCTCCCTTCCCGATCTCTACCCCCCTCTGCTACTGTTCTCCAACTTCCTTCTTGCTGTTCTTTGAATACACTTCACACGCTGTCCCTTTCCCTTTGGGTTGCTGTACCTGGAACACTTCCCTGTCTGTACTCATGGATCTCTACCTGGCCCTTTTCAGAGCTGTTTAAGGATCGCTGACCACTGAGTCCTTCATTGAGCCTGCCCTTCAACATAAAATACCACCACATCTACCTCTTCCTTTTTCCTCCTGGAGCACTTCCCACCTGACCCGACTTCACGCTTCATATTTCTACAGAGTTCTTGTCTGTCTCTATCCATTGGACTATAAAGTTCAGGCGGATATGCATGTTTGTTTACTCCGGTCACTACTGAATCTCAAGTATCTGGTCTATTGCTTATCGCGCATTGAGAACTCAAACTGTTCAGTGAGAGCAGAAATGGAGAAACTCGAAGAGCTTTACTGTGTAATTACTATGTTTAAGCTTCTGTACAAGACAAAAGCCTCATAGAATGAAGTAAGCAGTGGCCTGGCAGTCGCAGCACTGTGTGGTACATTCTGTGGCAACCGTGCTTTGGAGAAAAAGAAGGCCGTGCTGAGGGGAGAGAGAGCTCAGCGAGCTCTGAATCATGCAGTGGGTGGAGGACGGAAGAACGAAGCGAAGGGAGCCTGTTGCAGGCAGCAGTGTCCAGATGAGGAAGCACGGCACCTCAAGTACGTGACAAATTCGAACTCCTCCTGAAATTTGGACTAGGGAAAACCGGAAGGAAGATATGAGCCCGCGAGTCTTTCAGAAGCTTGTTCAGGCAGCACAGTGACCATTGGGTGGATGTCACCATTTGGCAGATGAGAAGAGAATTGCTTCTGAGCAAGAAGATGGGGGCCTTTCCGTTGGAGAGCAAGAGCGAGCTGCTTGGGTAATTCTCTGGTAGACTCGGGGAGGGAGAAGTAAGGAATCGCTCAACCCACAGCGCCCCTGTACACAGCGGATGGCACACTGCCTGGTCCTGCGCCATCCTCACAGCTGTTCCTATGGCTGAGCCTCGGAGGAACCACTCTTTGGCCAGAGTCAATTGCTTTGGGTAAAGGCAATCACCAACATACGGGCTGCCATCTTGTTTTAAGTTTCATCTCACGAAATGCTCACCGTAATCTTTGGAAATGGACTATGTAAAAGCGAGGGAAACAGGAAAGAAAATCACTGTATACTATGTACTTTCTTATTTATATGCAAGTTTTTATATTACCTCAGCTCTCTCTGTGGTCTTTCTACACAAGCTTGAAGACATTGGTGTACACATTGGCATGCAGGTCTGTCAAGTAACATCCCTTGTGATTCCCCCACCCTCCCCACAGTGGTTCAATTGGTCTGCTATCTTTAGTACACAACTATGCCCATGATGCAAAATTCCTCAACAACAACAAGAAAGTTCCTATATTTTATTTCATACAGACCTATATTGGTTTTGTGCAGAGTATATGCAGATATAAATGAGCACACCAAGGAAATGTCTAAGAAAGAAGCACTTTGATAGCTAGTAAAAACAGATTATGACTTTGGTTTAGAAAGTCATTCGATTTAAACTTGCCAAATCATGAAGAAATTATATGAACATAGAATGTTTAAAAAGTAAGACCAATGTGGCTAGTAAACTTTATGACATTGTTTATTCATGTGGTCATTCGCGTGGAAAATACAAATAAGGTGAAGAAAATTAGATAAATAACTTGTTAAATGGTTCTGTGGTGTTTCTCCATTATTTCATAGGTTTGTATTTATATTTAAATTAATATATTGAAGTTAATTTATAAATTCAATCTAGATGGCTCAAGTTTATCGACAGATAGACATCTTAAACAACTGGTAGCAAAATACTCTGATTTCACAGTATGTCTTTGAGCAGTGATGTCTAAGTTGGTGTGCCTACACTGAACTAGCTCAATGCTTGCTACAGATGTGCAATGTAACTTTAATTTAAGGATGCTCAAAAGATAGATAGAAGTCAAATCCTGATCAGAGAAATAGCTGTACAGTGTGTGCGTGTGTTTGTTTGTGTGTGTGTTTCCTCAAATGTATGTCTGAGTCCTGTATTCAGGTCTCCTTTATTCTCCATAAGACGCCTCAGTGGTGGAGTGGCTGCATTTCGGGCTGCTGACTGCAAGGAAGGCAGTTAAAAAACACCAGCCCCTCTGAGGGGTACAGATTGGACTGTCTGCTCCTCAACAGTGCTGCAGCCTTGTAAACTCACAGCGACAAGTCTCTCTTGTCCTAGAGGGTCCTTATGAATGAGCATCAACTCGATGGTAGAGTTGTGTGAGTTGTTACTCTCAGTTCCTGCCTAGTAATAGAGGCTGCTGTCTTTGACACTTTGCCATTTTTTCCTACCGATGAGATCAAAGTTTAGGTACATTTTTGGTAGCCGAGGCTATCTGCTTGGCACTATGGCTAGAGATAAACTATAAGATATGTATGCACCATTCAAAATTAATGATTTAACAAAAGTAGTAGAAGTTTCCTAGTGGGAAAAAATGTTATCTTTACTTCCCTTATGGCCAACTTTCAGTAAATATTGTGATAAAATAGACAACTAATTTAATGCTGGGCACCTAAGAATTGTGAGAAAATGAAGTTTCTGATTTTATGTGTTTATGTAACACAGAACAAATCAAAAAATACCAAGTGTGTTACTCTCAAGCCAAAACTTGATTTACAATTTGCTCATGTAATGAAAGATCCCGTTTTAGTAGACAGGATTTTTTTCAAGCGGCAAAGTTAGGTTTACAGTGAGATACAAACCTTTGTGAATGAAGCATTACAGACTGAGTCTAAACATTGAATTAATGTGTGTTTTTTTGGTATGATTTCCTTTCTAACCTAAACATTTTAAAAAGTAAAGGCCCTGGAGGCTCTTGGGAAAACAGAATCAGAGATAATGATAAAAGACAAGTCTTTTCTTCATCCTCAGATTTGCTATCAGCACACCCTTCAAATTTTGCCCGTACTTAGCATAAACATTCACTTCCCAAACAATATACCCAAGTGAGGAAGTGATTAAACATGTTTATGTGCGGAGAGGAAGGAGCCAGTGGAGAGGGGGAGGTTCTGATCAGGATGCAGGGATAATTGATGGAGAACAATTCCTGAGGGAAAGGGCAAGGATGAATTCCAGAGTCCATCAGGGGGGACTCTTCCTTCTCTTACATAGAAAGGAGAGCCACGTAGATTGGTAAGGGACATAATTTTATGAGAATGTACACGTGATAGTCTCTAGTTTCTTAGCAAAATCTAAAACAAGGAAGTAAATAAGAAGGGGTGAGTAAGATAGGTAGGGGAATGTCTGATCCTGTCACGTAGCCAACTCATGAAGAAGTTGGTGGTCTATTATTTGGTTTTCTAAAGGCAACCCCCCAAAATTGGTGGGTTGAGATCATCAAGAAGGAATGTAGAAAGGCAGAATTGCATGGTGTACTTTTAATAACTTTAAATCAAGTGTATACAGGAATTGTGGGAAATCTTGGAAGATGACAAAATAACTTATGGAGAAGAGATTTCCCGAATAGTCCTGAACATGATAGATTATTTTTTCCTAAAAAAATATGCTTGACAAATTTTTCCACTAATGGCCACCCTTGGTGTTTAATGTTTCTGAATGTGAGTGCAAGAGGCTGATCGGTTGAAATGTCACACATTAGAAATAAGGTAACCATATATAACTGTAAGGGAATAAAGAACTTTCTATAAAAAATATGATGGAACCTCTATAATCTCTAATAACATATTATAGTTCAATGCAGTCTTTTAAAATTAGGCAAAAGTGCTTACTATTTTCATTTACAAATGGACGTGATTATTCAGAATTTTGGGGGTGCTTTTCCCAGCAAACGCTCACAGCAGACAGCCCCAGAGCTTTGCCTTTCTATAAATAAAGCCAACAGAACCCCTGACACTGACTTTGTAGTTGAAAACCTGCCAAATCTCAGAACTGCCACATTTCCATTTTATGTATAAATATTCCCATTCATCTCTCTAAATATTGTATTTCTTTCCCACCTCCTCTCAGTATCCAAGTATAAGCAAGAGCGGAAGCATCTTTTGTTCTCCGTTTTGGTCCACACGAGGTGCCTCGGTTGATGTTGGCATCTTCTAGTTTGTAAACAAGTATCTGTGCAGGTCAGTTGGACGCATTTCATAAGAGGAAGGATAAAACAAAACATGTCTCTTTGTAATGATATTCGAGTATTTCCTTTGCAAATCCGCTTACGGAGCTTTGGCAGATGCAGAAGCTAGGTAATGTGTCCATTTGCCAGGGGCCCGCACTGCGTTGTAACCGATGCTCACAGCATCTCTAGCTTTCTCAGTGAGAGGGATGTGATAGATTTGCAGGTATCTGAAGAAACAGATGCATGGAACAGCAAAGATATTCTTTAAAGGGAAATAAAATCAGAATCCTACTGCACAGGCTTAATGGTCTTTAAATGAAAGCAAACGAGAAGAGATCCACTGTGTACTTCCAACAGAGACTTTTTTTTTTCTTGATGCACAAAACAGTAGCAGATTTCAGCACAAAGGGAGGCATTCAAAATAAGATTGGTTTAATTGGTGAAGCCAACGTGGTTACAATATTGTGATCATTTCCTTTTTCTTTTATAGGGTCCTCTGGGTGCTCCTGGACAAAAGGTAGAGTACAAACAAAATATACAGCGATCGTAATTACACTCCAGTTGTGTGATGGCCAACATAGAGGTGACTAGAATGCGCTGCTGTTGACCAGGCTGAAGCAGCTGTTCTGCTGTGTGCATTCTCAAACTATGTACAGTTATACCGCATTGGCCGCTAGATTTCTAATAGACTCCGTGATTCTAAAACAATATAAGAGGTACAAAGTGGATTCTATCCTGCCCGTGCTGTATTTATAGCTTATTGAAGCTTTAATTCACATACCAGTAGGCCATAGAAACAAAACTTAAAATGGAGACATTCCCATGACCTTGCACGTTAAACGCATCGTCTTTCTCCAATGCATGATTACGAAGTGACCACCGTAGAACTACCCAGAACAAGAGACCTAGGCATTGAGGGGCTGCATTCAAGTCCCTCGCTGGCGTCTCCCTTTGTGGAGACACCCGGAGAAGTGCGTGTCCCATCATTAGTCACACTCATCAGAATGGACCGTTACAATTTGATGGTGAGAACCTGAGCCTTCCAGCATCACACCAGTGCCACAGCCTGAAGCATATTGACGGCGGCAGAACACCACTAAGTCTTCATCAGCCACCCCGCCGCCCATGGAGGGAGAAAAGGCACATGTGACCTACAGACACGAAGGAAAACAATAGTGTCATAACAGGTGGAAAAGTGATTCTTATTTACCCCTGGAATCCAGCAAAGATAGACACTTTTATCCCTCAAGCGCTGCATGTGGCATCTGTTGAAACATAATCCTGCAAACCAAGTAAAAGCCGGCGACTTGTCAGACGGGTGTGTAGGAACACTTTGTCCTTGGCAATAACGTCTCCATTAAGTACGGTGTGAAATTGTAAAGCTCCCCTAATCCACGTGCAGCCCGGGTAAAATTACTGCTTCGGGCCCAGGAAGCCCGTTAGTGACCCACTCAATATAATCAGGGAGCGCACTAAGGAAGTCGCCATTTAATTGGTTTTGCTTATAAATGCTATTTTAATAATTCTTCAATTATTTCTAAAGACATGTCAAATCGTGCATCTATTAAAAACCCATTCTCTAATGTTAGAAAAAGAATAAGCACATTGTATGTTAAAATGGTTTCTCCAGACTCAAAAAAAAAATTGGACCGAATGGAAGGAAATGACATCACTATTTGAAAACGTTGGCTAATGTGTCTGTGTCCGGTTCAATGTCCTAGATTGTCCAAGATAGTAATTAGCTCTCTCTTCTCAGGTTACTCTACCTCTGTCCAACCATCCCTATTTCAGTATGTGTACACGCAGACGCACACACACATGCATGTGTGTGCATACACAAACACACAGAACAGATTTTTATTTGGGGACAATACAACCAAGTTGTATTGTTCCTGATCGGTATTGGACCTTTCTGACACCTTTCTCGCCCACTTAGGAAGACACCTTCATGCGCTCCCTGAAAGCGAAAGGAGAAATGGCTCAAATACAGGAAATGTGCGTTTGTCGCAATCTTTTATTTACTTCTCTGAGGAACAAAAAATTGTGTTCTTTCATTGCCTTTTGGTTTCTGAGAGGAGCCCTGGTGGTACAAATTGAGCTGTTGACGAACTTCAAGGTCAAGGGTTTAAGCCTACCAGCAATTCCACAGTGGAAGGTGAGGCTGCTGCTTCCCTGAAGATTTAGTGTCTCCTAAACCCGAAGGACTGTTCTACTGTGCCTGATAGGGTCGCCGTGAGTTCGAATCAACTTGATGGCAGAGGGTTTGCTTTATAGCATTTAAACACATAGTTCAAAGAAATTCTGTTACTACACTCACTGCTAGGCTTTTCCCAGATAGAATTAAGCCTATTTGTATCTTAAAACCACCAACATGTAATCCTACAGCTTTTTGATAGGTATGGATCTCAGTTTATGATGTGACTTTATACATATATATATATGAGTTCAGTCTGTCTTTAGAAACAAGGTGAGATTTTAACTCCCCTCTTTCTGGGGAAGCTGGTGGCACAGTCAGGTAAGCTGTGGACTGCTAGCTCCAAGGTTGGCAGTTTAAACCCTCCAGCCACCACTTCTGGGGAGGTGAAACTGTCTGCTCCTACAAAGATTGACAGCCATGGACAGCCCAGATGGGGCCGCTGGGAGTCAGAATCCACGCGGTGGCAGTGGGTCTAGGGTATTATACATTTGCACATTGTATAAGGGCCGTGAAGCATACATAGTCTGCAGTATATGTTTAGATGAAAGACTATAGAAGGTGGGAAATAGCCTTCCCTAGGAAGAAAAGGCTTCCATCAGCATTCTTATTACGATTCTAAGGAATGCAAAATGATAGAGCAGAATGCTGTAGCAAGGTGAGACAAACCAGTGCAATATAAACTAGAATGAAACATCGTGTACTTACGATATCATCATGTGTCTACTCAGGGTACCGTCGGAGCGCCTGGCATTCCAGGGATGAACGGGCAAAAGGTGAGTTCTATTGATGACAGTATTTTCTCTTAATTTGGAGAGCATTAAAATTATTCTAATCAGTTATGTCATTAATGCTTTTGTAGGCCTATTAAATATACTGTGTATACTTCTGAAATGCAGAGAAGTTATGGTGCAGATGACTAAAGTAGCTTAATTTTTTAAAGATGCCTGAAATAGAAACTCTTTATACATTTTCCCAATGTATTTTGGATATCTTACTTTCTAATAAGCCTATGTATGAAATACAACCATATCTTCTTATAAATACGTACAGAGTAGAGAAAATGCTATGTTTGACATTTTATTATTAAAATGCATTCTAGTTTATTCTCTCCTGAATCATTTTATTGGCATATACTTCTTAATTCAACAATGTAATTATTCAATCATATCAAGAAGATTTGTGCAACCAGCCCATAACCAATTTCAGAACATTTTATTCTCATATTCATTGTTGTGAGCTCCCCATTTACCCCCTCCTGCCCTGCCACGCCCCCAGCCACTTACTGTTGATCCACCTATCCTGGATTTCACATGCAGAGAGTCATACAACATAAAGCACAATCATACGTTTTTGAAAGGAAGCAAATGAATAAAAATCTAACAACAATGATTAGACAAAAGAGGAAAAGCCTCAACCAAAGAGAAAGGAGAAAACATTAACTTTAGATCGGTCGAAATGGAAATCAAATGATCGGGTATGACAGTTTCACCTCACTACATTTGACACTTGACAGTTCTGGTCCTACACATCTTTTGTATGCTTAATCCTGAGGGGAAACAAAGAAAAATATAGCCACATCTCTGCCCACACCTACCCATGCAGTCTACCTGTGCATTGGACAAAGCACTAAGATTCTCTCACAGTTGGGTCTGGTATCCTGCATTCCTCATAAAGCCTTGACTATCCCTTTAACCTGGAACCTCCTCAGAGACCAGCAAAGCCCTAGTGGCAGCTAAGAAAGCCTCTAGCTGGAACAGCCCCAGAGGAGCCAGCAAGCTGAGCTGGGGACTTTCCTGTCCCCAGCAGAGCTCTTGATGTGGTCCTTTGAAATTCTGTGACCCTTCCGCTTTGTCTTCCCTTTTGTTTTTGCCTTTTCAAGTTCCAAAATCTTGGATTGTGTTCTGAAGTCATAAGGAGGGCAGCACTTACAGAATACGTATTTTTCCCCCCACCGTGACTTCTCCCACCTTGTCTCGCTCATTCATCTTCTTCATGGGAAGAAATCCTTGCCTCTATTTCGAACTGTCTGCGCATTCAGAGCAGGAGATTGCCCCTTAGAGACTGTGGGGGTTTGCCAGCCTTTCAGCTCCCCGGGGGGCCTTGGTTTTCTCATCTGTAAGACATCAGGAAGGGGGACAATTGCGGATTCTACCTAACGAGGTCAATGTGAGGGTTACCTGGATAATACACATAAAACCCTTTTGTTGGGTATTGCTGTTAAACTTGTCCTTCTCATTCGAGTAAATATCTGGACATTTGATTGACCTATGTTTTAAAGGGGCTCTGTGTTTCCAGAATCAACTCAGTGCTCAAATAAAAGGAATGTCGCAGCCAGAGCTTAGGGGACCCTTTCAGCCACAAACCAAACACTGCCCATTCATCAGCAGTAAACTGCCCAGGATCCAGCTCTATTTTTCCACTTTGGAAAATACATGTTCATTGGCGTCACAAATGCTGGTAACAACAGAACATTAAGTTCTCTTTAGAACATTGACAGAATGAAAGAAAACACATAAATTGCAAGTGTATTCATTCTAAGAGAGATTTTTAAATTCCATATATCATGGTAATACTGAGAAAAAGGCAGGAGATAGAGCTCAAATTCTGTTTGTAATGATGATTTAAAACAAAACCTGTGTGCCTGACGGTTAATGGTTTTCTTTTTTTTTTTTTCATTTTTAGACGATCATGAAAATTTATAGACACCTTGAACCTGAAACAAAACAGTCACATACACTCTTAGGAAGACCATGTATTCTTTAGTTTTGCAAAGGAAATATGCAATTTCCTTCGCAAGGGAAAGGAATGTGACGTTTTCTTGTCCTAGCCTTCAAGTTTAAGTTGTATTTCAAGGAAATAGACAGCTAATATTTCAGTTTATGCCTTATTAGACATGTTTGCGGCATTTTAAAGGTGTTTTCTGTAAAACCCAGGGAAATTAAATGGCTTCACATTTTTATGAATGTGTCACCAAAATTTAACTTAAGCTTATTTTCTCTGTTCCATAGACTTTCACCTAAAATTAGGTGTATGGAATTTCTGTTTCTCCCAGTCAATAATAGTTGTAGCATCTGCTATATCATCTTGAGAAGATTTGAGAAAAAAAAGAAAAAGTAAAACATGAATGCCATTTTTTAACTCAGTGCAAGCAAAGCTGGGAATGGAGTGATAATTCTATTCTTCCACTGTACCAAAATAACCCGTCATCAAGCCCAATCCATAGACCCCTGTAAGACAGAGGTTATCAAGGCTGTAATTGCTTTTGGCAGTAGAGACCCTCAACTCTCTCCGTCTAAGTGGCTGGTGAATTTGAACCACCAACCTTGCAGTTAGCAGTCAATGTTTACCCGAAAGTACCACCTTGTCCATCTTGTCCACTGTACTCTTTAAGAACACGTGACTGTCCCAATGTTAAAAACACGGAGAGTGTGAGCGTGAGGCGGACCCTCAGAGGCCATGGGACTTGGGTCATTGATTGTAATGCTCACGGTGTAGCCTTATGTTCCGGCTTCTCTGTGTTTGCTCTTTCTTGCTGCCTTCTTTCCTAATCCTCTGATCTGTGTTCTTAGATAAATGCTTCTTCCCTTTCAATTTCAAATGGTTGATCCATCTAAGGTGTATAGCTTGGCTCAAAATTGAATTCTCAGGGTGAGTGCAGGGCCAGACCAAAGGGTGAGAATCATTGTTTCGGAGATTCTACCAGTTTCTGTTTCCAACTAGTAAGCCTGGTCTTTTTTTATGATTTTGCATTTGTTGTTCCACATTTTCTTCCCACTCTATTTAGGACCTTCTAATGTGATCCTTTGCACAATGGTTGGCAGCGGGAGCCCGGGACCATGTACCTCTTGTCTCAGGATGGTGGAGACTGATGTTTGTGTAGTCCATTCGTCCATTGGGCTGATTGTTTCCATATGCCTTCCAATTTTCACTACTCCTCTTTTATCCAAAGAGCCCTAGTGGTGCAGCGGGTTAAGTGTCAGGCTGTTATTGGAAACCACGAGCTGCTCTGCAGGAGACAGAGGTTTTCTGCTCCTGTAAAGAGTCACAGTCTCAGACACTCACAGGAGCTGTTCTACCCCACTTTATGGGGCTTCTAGGAGTCAGAATCAACTCGAGGACAGTGAGTCTAGTGTGCATTTGGGTTTCTTTCCTACCGACACGGAGAGACCAAAAGTTTCACTTTATAGGACAAAGTCACCTCCGTGACTTAGAGTCACAGACCTTTAAGATGACAAAAGAGGATGTAGACTATTGTCTTTGTGAACTGCTGTGCCAATTGACCTTCTTATCCCCAGACCCTGTCACCCATTGCATCCTGATGTGTGGGTCTGTCTAACCACTTTCCCCCCTGTATGCAAGCTCTGCCACTGAATACATAACCATGGTGAGGGTGCCCAAGGACTAGGAAGCGCTTTGGTCTGTTGTGCACGGGGTTGCCATGCGTCGGAGCTGACTCCGTAGTACCTAACAACAACATGCGTTCATGTTGTGCTCCGTGATAGTGCCTCTCTCTCTCTCTCTCTCTCTCTCTCTCTCTCTCTCTCTCTCTCTCTCTCTCTCTCTCTCTCCGCCCCACCCCACATGTGCGCACATCCATACACACACACCACAAGATGACTGTTTGAAAATGGGGCAGTCAAACATTCCTTCAGATACACTGGAGAAGTGAATTATTTAAAATAATTTTGTGATAGATCCATTTTTTTTTCTGAAATGGTGAAACTGAAGAACACTTTGGCAAAACAAATGTTTATTTGCATATTCATGTGTCTGGTTATTTTTTTAAACGCAACTCTTTATGTTTCTACTTTTTCCAAATTAATTGACATTGAGAAGACTAAATCTCATTCATAAAGAATAAATAAAAGAAATAATTTAGACAGGAATTAATGCTCCACACTGTGCAAATGCCATGGAATAGAAGACCCGAGGATGCAGAAAGGTAGAAGTCTAATTTGAGGAATTTTAATTTCACATCCTCTTCTCTTTGCTATCATGAGATAAATCTTTCATGTATTCAGGGTTAAAAGGAAGTCCTGTTGTCTAAGCAACTAGAACTTTTCTGTGATTACCTAGTCCTGTGGATTCTTTCTAAGCAAAGATAAATGTCAAGTGAGTTTGCTTGATGCATTTGTAAATCTTTCCTAGAATTTATTGTTATTTTTAACTTCAAAATAAAAAATAATTTTAAAATGATACTAGACCTGTCACCAACACATCTATTCTAGACATCTGTGTTGTTTTTAAAGAACATTAAGTTTTAATCATTTTATAGTTATTCTATTTGAAATTCCTTTTCATCTTTTATACAAGGATCTCATAGTTCCTCACTGACATTAAGCCTCACCGCCTACTTCTAAGGGCATTTTTATGGTGAGTGTACAGAGAGAGCAGAGAAGTTGGAGAAGCTGTTTATTCCGATGTGTACAGTGGGCTCGGGGGAAGATGAGGCACTCTGCTCCCATAAAGAAGTACAGTTGCTGAAACCCACAGGGGCAGTTATGCGCTGCCCTAGAGGGTCACCAGGAGTCAGAAGTGATTCAATGACAATGAGCTTGGTTGGCTTTATTTAACGGGCTGAGTATACAATGAGGCTTCTTTTTTCTTCTTCTTTAAATCCTGATCCTCTTCTACAACTAGTAAATGCACATTTTTCTTTTGCTACCTTGACTTTATTGTTTTCAAAGTCTACATTAAATTCCTGAAGGATATGACTACACTATCAGTCTACTTTCTGGTTATTTAACTGAAAATTTTCCTGTATTGCTTGTTGGATTTATCTATTTAATTTCTTCTTTAAAATTTTCCCATTTAGATATTATATAATTTCTTCTTTTAAATTTTCCCACTTAGATATTAATAAAATCTGTTAGGAGCAAATAGGGTGCTTGCTTTCAGGTCCCAGACTACTGACTCATTCAAGGAGAGTCAACTAGCAGTTCAATTCTTTCACAGAATAAAAGTGTGAAATTTATGTTTAAAAGATTTCTGTCTTGTTAAGTCAGCAATTGTGTAGATTCCAATGTTAAGAATATGTTACCTGTTTCCCACTCTCTCTCCTTCTCTCAGTGCCATGTAGTCAATTCATACTCATGGCAAAATGATGGCAGTGCCCAAGGGTAGAATGCCCCCTTTGGGTTCCTGAGACGGTCATTCTTCACGGGAACGGAAGCCCTCGCCGTTCTCCTGAGGACTGGCTGGCGGGTTTGAACTGCTGGCCTTGTGGTTAGTAGCTCAATAGTGCAGGATATCCATAAAGCCAAATAACTTTATCCCTGAGTGTGAGCCAAACATGTCTAAGGTCCTTTTTTATCCACAGGCATGTTCTTGAATAGAATTATCACTCAGTTGTACTTGCTACAATGAGCAAAAGGTATTTCTATTCTTTCAGTCGATATTAAGTTCCTTAATTGGGGAATAAATGTTGCAGTTATAGTTAGGTTGGAACTGTCGTCCGTTCCAACTCATTACAATCCTGTGTCCAACCGAAGGAAACGCTGCCTGGTCCTGCACCATCCTTGGAATTGTCTTACTGGAGCCCATTGCTGCAGCCACTGTGTCAATCCACCTCCTGGAAGGTCTGTCTTTCCTATCTATCTATCTATCTATCTATCTATCTATCTATCTATCTATCTATCTATCTATCTATCTATCTAACGGCTCTCCATCTATGCTATCAAGCACGATGTCCTTTTCCAGGGAGTGGTCTCTCCTGACAACTTGTCCAAAGAACGTGAGATGAAGTTGCACCCTCCTTGCGTTAAAGAGCATTTAGACAGTACTTTGTCCGAGACCGATGTGTTTGCTCCCTGGCAGTCCACAGGCTGGCAGGATTCTTTCCAACACCACAATTGCCGGTGTCCCTTCTTCTTCAACCTCCCTGATTTATTGTCCAGCTGTCCCATGCACGTGAGATGATCGAAAATACCACCACTTGGGTCCAAGGGCCCCATAGAAAGTTTTTGAGGGGAATTATGTTTGAAAAGGGTAATTTCATATTGGTTTGAAATGAAACAATGATAGTATGGTTTACAAAGAAAGCAAAACAAAACACTTTCTCCCACCCGCCTTCATTTAGGCACGTTCCTAGAAAATATAACACTAAAATGTAAATGTCCTCAGTCTCTTAAAGGGGACGCCAGGCAAGGGTGAGACTGAACAACAGGCCTTGTTGGGGCACAGGCGTGTCAGAGGGATGGAAACTCCTCACAGGTTCTTGAAAAACAAACAGAAACGAAGCGAACGTGTCTGGGATGTCAGGAAATCCATTTAGGTTTTGCTTAACTTTAAAAGGCTACATTTTACAGATCAGCTCACAAAAATACTGATTCATTCATTCTGGTTTAATTCCACGTCTTGTTTGAGAAAGCTATGTTTAAAACTTCCCGTAAATAGCTTCATGAGTCACTTCAACTGGCTTTGTCCGTCATTCATTTGACCTCACTACCAGTTACTCTTTTCACTACCGCCCAATGCCAGGCATCATATGGGCACTGAGGCTAAAGGAGCGTCTGGCCTTCTGTAGATGGCGGCTCTAGACATTAAGTGAACAATTCTACGGAAAACCCCACGTGTCTCTCAGTTGTACAGATGGCTAATCTCAACTACTATCTGGAAGGTGGGTGGTTCCAGTCCACTCAGAGGTGCCTCAGAAGAGAGACGTGGTGATTCGTTTTTTTTCCAAATCTTAGCCTTGGGAACCCTCTGGAGGCAGTCTGGTTTGGCAGTGCCACACAGGGGTCAGCAGGAGGTGGCATCTACTGGGCAGCTGCCGGATTCTTCTTTAGATACTAAGATCTTGTTATATGCTCATGACTAAGCCATGCAGGGCAACCTGTCAAGGAGTGCTTCCTGCACTAGTGCCTGTAGAAGAAGAGCCTGTCAAAAAGGAACAGAAGCTGGGAAGCAGAAGAGAACTCATGCTACATTGTAGAATTTAAAGTTTAAAATTGAGTTAGATGATGTTCTAGCTATGTCTAGAACACTCTTTCTGAAGCACCTCATCAGTCACCACTGCACACCTGTCCGGTCGATTTCACGCATCGGCAGCCCCTGAGGGCCGCAGCAGACCTGTCCCCCAGCAGGGCTTTCCCTGGCTGATGTGGAGAAATAGATTGCCATCTTTCCTTCTGAGGCCCCTCTGGAGGGCTTCGAGTAACCAACCCTTTAGTCCAGAATGCACCACCTCCACACAAACCATGAGGCCGGCTCTGACTTAGCATGGCTCTGTGTAAAGTGTCTCGGGCTGTAAATCTTTAAAGCAGGAGAAAGCCTCATCTCTCTTCCATGGAACATCTGATGGGTTTGAACCTCCAACTCTTTACTCAGCAGCTGAGTGCTTAAATCTCTGTGCCCCAAGAGTGCCTCCTGAAACACCCTTAGTATGGTTAGTGAATGAATTTCTGGACCTTGTCCTGCATCTTCTGACGTTGCCCAGTGCAGAGCACCAAAGCAGTGAGTAAGAATTACCAACATTTATTCAGCATTTGCTCACTGGCAGATATTGTTCTCTATGGTCTGGGCTCACTGGAATCTCCCATCTATTATTGAGGAAACAGAGAGCCTGAGAGAAGTGTTTTACACAAGTGGCAAAAGAGAGCTTCCAAACTGGCCAATCAGCTTCCAGGGCATCACGGGGTGGGGGCTGGGGGGATGTGGTCCTCCAGGTCTGCCCAGTTTGCTAGGCAGTATTTGCATGGCATTGGACAAGTTTTTTAATTTCCCCGAGCCTGGTTTCCCTCATTTGTCAAACAGGGATAATACAATTTACCTCAAAGTTTAATCAGGAAGGAAAATAAGAAAAGCATTAGCATTCTGGAACTATCTATCCAGTGGTAGCAGAAGTAAATAAAACTTCCCTCGCTGAGTTCAAGACATTAATATCTTTGTGATGCAGAATGCCGACTCCCCCTCCCCCACCAGCTGCATCCATGAGTTTTAATAGGAATGATTCCCTCTTTCTCCTTTCTGATGACCTTTAGGGTTTTTTTTAGTTTCTTTTAAAAGTGAATACAGCCATTTAGTATTCCTATGAATAATTAAGGCATCCCTGGGTGGTGGCTAGATTTCTGGGCCTGTGACTGAGGTGTTGGGCTGCCGACCATGCAAGCAGGTGAGACTGTTCACACCCCTAGAAATGTACAGGCTCCGGAACGCTTCTGTGTCGCTAGGAGCAGAATTGCCTGCATGGCAGGGGGGTTGGGGACCCATGGACTGTTGGGACTATGAAGTGTTCGTCTGCTAGTGGAAAGGTTGGTGGTTCAAACCACGGACCAGAAGACTGACCTAGAGCTCCGCTCCTCAAAGGTCATCGCTTTGCACACCCAGTGGAGCAGTTCTTCTCTGCCCACATGAGACCGCCACGCCCTGGCATCGACTCAGTGGAGACTCTCAGCAACCACAGAATCCGTAATGCAGCACCTCGTTTTTACAAGACGAGAGTCGTCTCCATTCAAATCACGCACCAATTTCTTACGAAGGCTGTCTCAAGAACATGGAGCCCTGGAGATGCCATCAGTAGCTCTCTTGGGCGGCTAGCCACAGGGAAGCATTCAAACCCACAGCTACTTCTTGGGAGAAAGATGAAGTTATCGGTGCCCATGAAGGCTTGCAGCCTTGGAAACTCTGAGTAGGGCCACAGTGAATTCAAAGACAGTGAGTTCTTTCTGGGTTGGAAACCGAGGAAAGACACCTCTCAAACTCACTGCCATCAAGCTGATGCTGACTCATAGACAAGGTGGAACTGTCCCTGTGAGTTTCTAAGACAATACTTTTTACAGGAGTAGAGAACCCATCTTTCTCCTGAGGAGCAGCTGGGGGTTTCGACTTGCTGACCTTGCGTTTCATAGCCCAAAGGATAACCACTACCACCCAGGCTCCCAAAACCTTTACAAGAGCAGGCAGCCTTGATTTTCTCCTGCAGAGAAACTGGTGGATTTGAACTGCTGACCTTGAGATTAGCAGCCCGCTAAGCCACCGAGGCGCCAACGAAACCCTAGACGTTGGCTTAGGTAACTTTTCTTTTTACAACGTGGAACTTTGTCAAGAAGCACAAATTGTTGAATTTAGGAACCTTCATGTGACACAATGGAGCCGGACAACTGTGTTGTGTCGGACTTCTCCAATGGCTAAGAATCTTTCACTTTCTCAAACACTTTCTAACACTTTCTTAATAGCTTTCAATATCCATATGAGTATATACAACTTTTCTTCTTCTTCTTTAATCCAGAAGAGAACCCCCCATGGCATCCCTTGTCTGGCTGATTTTGCTCCTGTTCCCTACTTTTCTAAGTGTCCTGGTTCTTGGAGCTGGTATGACATAAATAATACACTGTTGGGGAACCAGCCTCCATAACTGCATGGGCCCCTCAGGGCAGTTGTGTAATTGAAGGGTAAATTAAAGAAATATAAGCCAAGACGGGCAAGTGCTCACCTTTCCTGTGGCAGTTGGAACCAGAGTGAGGAAGGAATGCATTCTCTCAGAAGCTTCTGTAATCTCGGGCATGCAAGTATGTCACGCACATACGTAACAGGAAGAGGTTGTATTAGAGGCAGACCTGTAACAGGAAAGGGACAAGGTAGGGAAATACATGTAATAGGAAGGGAGGTAACTAGAGGCCTACACGTGACAGGAAGGTATATATGTAACAGAGGGGCAGATTCTGGAGTTAAGATTGCAGCCTGACCTTGGTCATCTCTAAGCTAGCTTGACCTTAAGGGTCCCTGCGCTCTTCTCCTGGGGAACAGTCTAGGCTCCTTATCAGAATGGAGTGGGCCGTACTAAGGGTTAGATGGTCTGACTGCCCTTAATGGCAGATACCCTTCAGGCAGACAGCCTTCAAGCAGCTAACCTGCAAGAGTGTAGTAAGCGGCTATGTGTTTGCAAGAAGCACCTTAAAATTGGCATTATTATGGGGGACCTCGTGGGGAATAATGTTTCCTTAGGAGAATGTGACTGGGATGCACCTCGAACTCACGGAAGTGAAGGCCTTCCTCCACCAGAGTCTTGACTTCCAAGACTTTTAAAATATGAGGATAGAGAATGTGTCCGCATACCCTCTCTTCCCAGGTCTCCGTTTCCCATACATCACATGGATGGTTTATAAGAATAGAAATGTGCTTTCTCCCCGGTGAGGAGTTAAGAAGACTAGGCAGCAGCTAAAAATGAAGCCCCTTTCTCTGGGCTCTAGGAAAGCATTCGGTGTCTTTCCGCTTCTGTGGTCCTGTCATTCCTTCACTCCGTGAGTCATCACATGGTGTCCGTCTTCCTCCACTTGTGCTTCTTGTCTTGTGTCTGCAGCTTCGTGACAGGGCAGAGCACATTTGCGGACAATGTCTCATCGACATCTGGGAGTGTGCTCCCAAGTATGGGGTGAGCATTCTAACACAGGTTTGGGAACACAGTTCAATCCTTGACGATAAGTTACTTAAAAAGGGAACTACAGGACACTGCTTCCTCTGGACCCAGGCAATCAATGGAAGCACTTCCTGTGGGTCCCTTTTGTTCCTTCATGACTCTTCCAATTGGATACAGAGACCAGAGGGCCAAGGAGACATGGCTGCTTTAAACCCAGTCTTCTCACTGCTAGGCCATGCTCCGGATATCCAGGAGCCAAGGTTCCTTTCCGAATAGCCTGAGTTCAGTGTCTCAGTTGGTAGCTTTCCCATGTCCATATTCCCCAAAGTGAATCATTTTGCTTGTGTGCACCCTGACCAAGCCTGGAGAGGACCATGGTGGTCGCTGTTGCAGGAGCTGTACACAGTGGTTACAGGCGATTGTGACTTAGCTTCCAGCATTACAGCAACATATGAGCCACGCTAGATCAATAAACTGACAGACAAGGGATGGTTAGAGAGCTTGAACTCCAACTTATAGATCCCAACTCTAGAGGAAGAGTTTTTCTTTCTTTGGCTCTGAAGAAAGGACTTTTTCTCCTTTCAATATCTGTGGACCCCAAGGGTTTTTTGTTTTGTTTTTATTTTGACATCTCTGGGTGTCTTGGCAACCATCATTTCCTGGGTCTAAGAGGTTCTCAGCACAGGAACCCCTAGTCCAAATGCTGTTCTCCTCGCATGGCCTCCTTGTCTTTCTCTGATTGCTTCTCTTTCTTTCATCTGTTGTAACATAAAAGATTATTCAGGCCACACCCCAAGGAAACTCTCCTATAACTAATGAGGGCTGTATCCTGAAAATAGGGCATTCCATCTTAATTCCCTTACATTTGATTGGCTGGTCACATCAGATCGCTACGTAACTACAAAATCACTGAGCATCATGACCCAGTCAAGTGGACATGTTGTTTGGTGACATACAATTCAATCTATGACAGCAAGCAAACTAGGAATAGCTTTGAGAGGGACTTTACACAAATTGGCTTTCATGGTGGGACAATAGGAAGAACCCTAGATTGATTATGTCCCCTTCTCTCAGGGATCACTGAACTGTGTTATCTGTCGCCTACTGTCAGAATATTGTTGGTTATCATATCTACTCACCTAATTTTGAATATTTTAAAATTCTCATGATTACAAACAGCATTGCAGTAAGATGTTTAAAATAGATCTTAGAATATGTCTGCAACTACAGTTGTAGGATAAATTCCCAGGATTTCCATGAATTTTTTTACTGTAAGTTTAGGTGTACTAAGTCTGGTAGCTGGGTCAGGAGTGAGCTCATTCCTCATTGTTAAAGAAAATACAGTACTACCAAGATACAAATGTATTTGGGCAAGGGAATATAACATTATGTGTGTTAAACCTGGAAAGCTATGTCTCATTTTCAATTCCCATTGCTAGAATGGAAGAGGAAATTTGTGATTGCAGGGAGGCTGATCAGCATTCAGCATGGTTGCTAAATCATCCAACTTCCCTAAGGCACCGACTCCCGTCACCTATGAAGACACAATGGCTTTGGTTGTTGCCATAGTTTTTCAAGTTGTCCTGGAGGAGCATTATCTGAAATAGTTGTGACAACCTTGCATTATGTTTGACATCAGAGTTTAAAGAACGCTTGCTAAGAATTATTTTTAATAAAATGTGAAAGCAGCAAGCCATCCTTCTTAAAAGTCTGTCCAACTTATTTTCAGCCTACACAGGCAAATGGTGCTTTGGGAGTAATACAATACAATAGAAATAGCCACGGAACTTAAAATATTGGAGAGGGAAGCCCATCCATCCAACTAGAGTGAAGGTCCCAGCTGCTGTTTGGCTCTATACCACCGTGGATTGTCTTCTGTGTTTGTGTAACTAAGGCCTGACAGAGGTGGCCCAAGAAGCTGAAGACTAGCTTGCACATCACCACCACACCCACAAAACCTAAACCAAACATACTGCCCCATGGTGGCCCGGTAGGACAGAGTAGAACTGCCCCCAGGAGGTTCTGAGGTTGAAGACCCTACAGGAGTCAAAAGGTTCATCTTTCCCTGCAGAGTGGCTGATGGCCATTGGTTAATAGCCCACTGTACCTTTAAGACTCAACATCATACATATACACTAATTCCCATATTTTTTTGTCTGCACTCTGTGTGTACGGTTTTACTGTGGTGTAATGATATCATATAATGGCATTCAATTGAAAATTCCTCATGATGATAGCATTTTACCCTTAATTATCCGAAAAGCACTTTAAGTGGTGATGTAACTCATTCTTCTTTGATATCCATTTATTCTGCCAATTTTCTTCCAGAAATGCAACTATCATGAAATAAAACTTGTGTCCTCAGATATTATTTAGCCACATATCTGCCCCAGCCTCACCGCCTCCCTAAAATAAGCTATTTAGACACAGATACCTGTCATATCTATTCCGTCTTCACATTTCCTTCAGACAGTTTGGACTAGGACAGAATTTTCCCTAAACACCTGTCAGAGCAATGAATGCTACCAGAACTCTATAGGGTGGATTAAATACTCAGAATCGCTATTCATTTCATCCCAACCTTACGGTCACACCACCTGGGAAGCTCTCTTGGCCGATAACAGAGGCCTCTGTAGACGCCGTGGCTGTGTCTAATGTGTTCGATGTGTTTGCCTGTGTTTCTCTTTTTATTTCTACGTTGAGGTGAATGGTCCACAGCATAAATCGAATCACGTCAATGAGAACGTTCCTGGGCTCTAGTGCATTCACAATGATGTGCCACTATCGCCGCTAGCTAGCTCCAAAATCAAACCCCACGCCCAGCACACGGGTGCTCCTTCCCTTTCTCCAGCTCCCAGGGCCGTCAATCTGCTTTCAGTAGCCATCGGCTCAGCTTTTGTGACTATTTCATATAAATGGAAGCACAGACGTATTTTCCTTGATAGAACTCATTAAAGAGCTAAAAGACATGCTTTATCCCCAACCTCCCATTCTTCCTTGATCCAAAAGTCACATAAGATTGAGCAATAGACTGTTCTCATGTGTGCCATGAGATCACTAGGCGGGTGCAGGGTGGAAGGGTGCACCTCACGGGTAACACAGCTATGTTTATGAAGTGTTTTGTGTCGTTGTCATCAGAAAGTGATTATTTTTACTAGACTATCCCTCTAGTGTAAATATGCTAATTACCAGAGAGCATAACTTCAACACCAGGGCAAACACATCTGTTTGGGATGAAGTACAGCCCGACTGCTCCTGAGAGGCAAAGATGCTGAGACTTTGTCACACACACTTCGGGCCTTCTATCAGGAGAGACCACTCGCCGGAATACGACAGCACGCTTGACAGAGTGGAGGGTGACGCCAACTCTAGAGATAGCGCTGCATTTAGGATGAATAAATAGGAACCCAAGTGGCTAAGAATGACATGCTCAATGCTGGTGAGGTGGTGACAAAATAACAGAGGGAGTGGGCAGTGGTGGCTCCGTGGGAGACCTCCCATCGTCCACGCAGGAGACCCAGGGGTAATGACGAACCAGCGACTTCAGGTGGAGCCACATCAGGGGAGGCTGGCATGTTGCTGTGATCTTGAACAGGTATCAGTGGAGCTCCCAGATGAAGACAAATTAGGAAGAAAGGCTTGGCTATTTACTTCCAAAATGAAAATGCTTTTATAGGCTGGTGGGACAATGAATGTAACGGTGTTTACGTCTTTGCAACACTCCTTTTACAGTCAATAAAATGAAAGGAAAAAAATGAATCGTGTGGTCGTCCCTTGATGGTCATACATTGAGGAGAACACTGCAGATATCTACACCACATTGCTCTTCCTTGGTTCATAATCTCAGCATGTACTTTGTCCCTTTCCAGGGGCTTACACGTGTGCACACATACATACATACATAAAACTCCAGTGACCATGGTTATTCTTTGAAACTCTAAACCAAGTTTGTACTGTTCCCTGGCAGCATCTCCTGTTTGCACTAAGCCGTGAGTTATGATATGAATTCTTCCTGTTGTGAACTCTGAGAAAAATAGACTCAACAGCTCCTTTTTGATTTCCCTGCTTGCAGAGTGAATGATCAGCCTCTGTTTCTAGTGTATTCTGTTTCCAAGTTCTTACCCTCTTTGTAATGTACAAATGACAGGTCCATTTTTCCCCCATAGGGGCCGCTGTTACTTTTAGTCAGAAGAATGTTTTGTCCTTTGACCAAAGAATGTGCAAGAGTTAGGACTATAGCCTGACTTTATATAAAAAGGAAATATTTTCCAGGAGGGGAAGGCTTTAGCAGTTATAATAATCCAGTATAATTAGAAAACACTTTCCTGCTGCTAGAAAGAAACCACAGCTTCACATTGCATCAGTTTATCTTGTAGGTGTGCATAAATCATCTTTATAAAATGGAAATTTAATTGAGATTTATAAACATTCTGTATTAAAGTTCAAAAACCAACATGAAAGAAAACACTCAGGATTTATCTCAAACTGTAAGAACTGAAGGGGGAAAAAAGCCAGCCTGCAGTTGCATTATTGAGGGATCCTATAGACAAAGTGCTGAAAAACACTCACTGCCATTGGATCAGTCAGTGCTGACTCACAGCTACCCCTCTGGGTTTCTGAGACTAACTGTAGATGAGTGGAGAAAGCCCAGTCTCTCTCCCATTGAACAATGCAGGAAGGATTAAAAGGAAATAGAAGGAACACAGTCTCTGTATCAAAAAGAAGTGACTTGTTCAGCCATTTCAAACTTATCAAGAATTGATGGTATTGGAGGAAAATGAAACAGACAATGGTGCTGTAGAAGGAAGAAGTCCAAGGTGCACCGAGGAAACCACAGAAATGGACAGAAGAGCAATTTAAATGTTTTAGCAAACTGATGCAGTGCTGGAAGCACTCACTCCCATTGGCCAAGAAATTTGGAAAACAGCTGCGTGGCCTACAGTATAGAAGAGAGCCATAGTTTTGCCCAAAGATAGATGATCTTGCAGAATACAGAAATTATTAAACATCTATTATTAATATCGCATGCAAGTAATATTTTGCGAAAGGTGATTCAAAAGCAGTTGCAGCAGTGCATGTACAGGAAGCCGCCAGAAATTCCAACTGGATCCAGAAGAGCATTGGGATGAAAAAGATCATAGCTGATGGCAGACACATCTTGGCTCAGAACAGAGAATACCAGAAAGATGCCCGCTTGTGTTGTATTGACTGTATAAAGGCATGCAGCTGCTTGGATCAAAACAGATCTTGGATAGCCTTGTGAAGAATGGGAATTTCAGAATGTCTGATTGTGTTCATGTGGAACATGTACCTAGACCAAGAGGCAGTCCTTTGAACAGAAAATATATATTGTCTTTAATATCTTAAAGATGTGCACTGCAGTTCAATACTTTCCTCATACTTATCCAATCTGTCTGCTGAGCGAATGATAGGAAAAATGCGTTCTATGAAGAACATGGCATCGGTCTGAAGCAAGGCTCACGAAAAGCCTGGTGGGACACACTTTGTTTGCTGAAAGTGAAGAGGACGCAAAGCACTTACAATGAAGATCAAAGACTACAACCCATAGTATGGGTCACACCTCTGCTTAGAGACCCTCACAGCGGTGCCAGCAATCAGCATCTATGATAAACAGAGAAAAAAGTCATCAAGAAGTTAATTTTTCTTGCATCCACAAGCAGTCAAGAGATCAAGTCATGTATGAGAGGATATGGCCCCACCCAAAATGGAAATTTTTTTCAAGACTGTGTATTTACTTTAATTTTTTTTTTACAAAACAACATTATCACCTTCACAGTACTCTCCATTACACTTAATACATTTGTCAAATCTGAGATTTCATTCTTATAAATATTTTTCAAACTCATCTGTTTGGATGGCTAACATCACCTCCCTCATTTTTTTTCCGTCACCTCTTCTACGTCATCAAATTGCTGTCCTTTAATGTCCCTCTTCATTTGGGGAATCAGAAAGAAGCCTGACAGAACAAGGTCAAGTGAGTCATGTACATGGGGCAAGAGAGGCATGCTTTTTTTTTGCCCAAAACTGGTGCACTGAGATGGCTGCGTGAGCAGCTGGATTGTCACAGTGGCAAAACCAGTGCCGTCTGCCACAAATCAGGCCTTTTCTGTTGCACACTGCTATACAATCTTTTCAGAACCTCAGAACAGAAAGCTTGATGAACAGTCTGACCTGGGGGAATGAACTCCGAATGCACTACAAGTCAACATTTTCATCCATTTGGGAAGTTGACAGATGTCCAGAATGAGGTTTGTCATCAATTGACATTTCACCTTTTTTGAAATGGGAAAACCACTTGTACACCTGCGTTTTTCCCATAGCACTGTCCTTGTCAGCTGTGTTCAACATCACAACAGTTTCTCAGACATTTTCCCCGAGCAGGAAACAAAATTTCACAGCCGCACACAGTTCTCTTAAGTCAGCCAAAATGAGGTTAGAACAAAACTGCTTTTATTAAAGAAAAAAAATCACCATGACTCAAGAGAACCTTCCCAGGAGATGCCACTGTGTGTGCTAACTCAGAGCAAGTTGGTCAATGATCCCCTAGGGGGAAATTGCGTACTACGAAAGCTCCGCTCCGCCCAGCACAATTCTGAGTTTTTCGGTACCCCCATGTATTGCATAGGGCAGATCTGCTGCGTGAAACCACTGCAGTGTTAAAAAGCCCGGCTGTCTCTTTGAAGACTAAGGCAAATCTGACTGAACTCATGGTATTTCTAGTCACCTCATATACATGCAGAGGCTGAACTGTTCAATAGGAAAACTGAAGAATGGATGCCCTTGAGTTATGGTACAGGTGAAGTGTAAGGAACAAACCATGGACTTGCAGGAGAAAGAACCATCTGTCTTGGGAAACACAGCTAGAATGCTCCTTAGAAGCGAAGTTAGTGTCCTTATTTGGACATGTCACCGGAAGGTGTCAGATCCCTAGAGAAGGAGCGCATGCTCCGCAAAGTGGAGCAACGGTGAGCTCCCGCTTCGCAAAGAGTGAGAAGTTGGTGCAAGCCTGGGCTGTGTTTTGGCCTCCTGTACATGGGCTCCCTGTGACATGCAGCTGACCCAATGGCCCCTCACAAGAGCCACAAACGTTTAGGAAGGTCGGCTGTAAATGAGGACGATAAACCAAGTGACAATGAGGATAGATGATGTGTGCTCTGTGCGCAAGTGTGTAACAACCTCTGGGTGCGTTCCTTGACTGATACACAGAAATTTCACATAGGGTTAAAATGGTTGTGAGAGTTTAAATCCTGGCTATGAGATGGCACTGGTAGTGTCGTGATTACACCTTGGCTTGGTAAACAGCAAGGTCAGCAGTTTAAAACCACAAGCTCTTCTGAGGAAGAAAGACAAGGTTTCTACTCCCATGAAAGTTTACAGTCTAGGAACGTCGGGGCGGCAGTTCTACCTGCCTTCCGGGGCTGCTGTGAGTCAGAAGTGACTGGGTGGCAGGAAGTATCGATGTACAGCTGTGGGCAGATCTCTTAACCTCTCTCTGCCTTGTCTTTTTTATGTGTAAACTGTAAAACACTAATAGTCCCGACTTAGTCTCATTCTGTGAGAAGTAAGTGAGTTAATGGACGTACATTTCTGGCAGCAATGAAGAAATGTTACTATTCATAGCAGCAGACAGATTTCGAGCCTAGAACTCCAATGTAAGAAAGGGGTGCCCTCCAGGTGCCACATGTCAAACTTAGACATCTTTCCTAAGTGTCAATGAATCGAGCAACTTTACCACCTATAGCATAAAGAAGAGAACTGTCTAATAATGGAGAATTTGAGGAAATAGTTTTACCTGAAATTCTAGTTGATACAAGTTTGACTCATGTCAAAGCATGGATGACCAGGGTATCTTTCCCAGGCTCCTGGGCCCTTCCAGCAGCTGACTGGTGTCTACAGAGACACACAAGCATCTTTTTGTAGGGGGAACGTATTTTTGTCCAACAGCTCTCATCTCGTCACCCAAAGTCATGCTGACAGTGACAGCCATAAATCTAAATGCTTGGTTTTAATTATTGTTAATTAATTCTCTGGAAAGAGAAGTCAATGCCATTGTCACTTTTTACCTTTGCGACCTACACATGTGTAAATGAATTAATTGTTTTGGGGGGAGGGTTTTTCCCCAAAATTTTGATTTGGAAATGTTCATTGGATTACGTCTCATGTAAAAACTAATGATTTGATCTTTAGTTTCCTGAGCTCATAAATTAGAAGTTTTCTATCAAAGGAGCCTGATATTTTCAGTTCACTCATTCACCAAACATTTCCTTGATACCTTCATTGCACCCAGCCTTATGCTGGATAATTACGACTTTCTAGTGGTAAGTTGCTTCAGCTTTCTTAATGGACTGGACAAAGGTAAATAATTCTGTTGTATGATTTGTACATAGATATAGAATTTTGGACCATATAAACTAATTGGTATGGATACTACAACTCATTTTTCACCTACTTATAAAGCATTAGTACATAGTTGTCCCCTCTAATGAGGTATATCTAATGTGTTGGTTTTTGTCTTTTATTTAGTACTGTCTCATTTTTATTTTAAGGGTGAGCCTGGACTTCCTGGAGCAGTAGGACAAAGCGGAACACCAGGATCAAGGGTTAGTTAAATAAAACCAAACAGTCATTTGAGATATGATTTTCCGTGAAATCTTAAGCTATTACAATTTTGTGAACCCCACTGGTTGTACTTGGGTAGACATTTTTTATTAATACTGTCATAAGCTACTGTCAGGACTTTGTGATTAGTGAATAAACTGTATCTGTGATTCTCATTAGCATGAAAAATGCCAGACCCCTTCATTCCTCACACCTCACCTACCCCATCCCCTCAAAAATAATCAAATATGACCAGAGTGTATAAAATCTTTATTCTGGAATACTTAAATAACTAGAAAGCACTCGTTTCTAATATGTTCCTTGTCATTGCGCTACTTTATGGGCATATAAAGACATGAGCTATGCCCATGTGACCTAAAAGTACATCTAAGACTTGCTAAAGATGGTATCCGCTGTCCAACTGTGGACTCTCATCAATATTTGGCAACCTCCAATGCTTACACAACAGAGTTCATCATGGGAAGTGCAGAATAAAGAAGTAGCGTACATACCATTTACAAATGGACGTAGTCTGGATCACTAAATCAGGGGGAAAAAATGCAGAGAGGATAATTCAGGGGACTTGCAAGTTTTCCTGTCTTTTCTTTTTTCGAAGAACAAATTAATCCATTAAATAAAAAAGGTTGGCGACAGTTTTGTTTAAACTGCCAGACAAACAGGCAGACGGATCTCAGATCCTTTGATGAGTGGGCATCCCTTGAAGTACAAAACTCATGTCTAATCCCAGCAGCTGTGCCGCGGTGTATCTGTACACACAAGTGCCTGTCAGCTGATTTTCCAGATCACGTTGCAAACAACAGGAGCCTAGGACAGACCTCAAAGTTATAGACCCATCCTTTGTCCTGCAGGAGGAGAAAGACAAGACTTTCGGGGAGGAAAGCCGTTTTCCTGTCGTCTTGTCTTTCTTGCTCCATGTTAAAAAGTCAAATGATAGGAGTTAATGCTTACTGCGTGTTCATGATGCTCTTCTTGAATTGCCTAGCAACCGCCAGGGTGGATGGGCAGCAGTGAAGATGGCCAGAAATTCAGGAAGCCAAAGGGTCGAGCTGAGCTTCAGGGAATGCAAAGAAATTTGCCCCCAAACTGACTTCTTTGAGAGGTTTTTAATTTGAAAAGAAAATAGTGAAAAGTAGTCTGATCTCATGGCAACACCCACCCAAGCTTTTAGGAAGGGAAATGTCATTATAATATGTCACACACACACACACACACACACACACTCATTGCCATAAAGTCGATTCTGACTCATAGCATGGAGTAGAACTGCCCCCTGTGGGTTTCTGTGCCTATAACTTTAACTGGAGTATAAAATCTCATTTTTCTCCTGTGGAGCAGCTTGTGGTTTTGAACTGCTGACCTGTGGTTAGCAGCCCAGTACAGAACCCGTTATGCCACTAGGGCTCCCTATTTTAATGTGTAGTGTATACCTTAGACAAATTTTAGTCCTATGTCATTTGAATAAGGACATTGCTCCTAAACTCACTTAGATTCTGTCCTAATCTAGTCTCTTACTGGAAGATTCCACTGCCTCCTAAAACATGCCTGAGCCTGGGCCATCTGGAATACCAGCAAGCTATGGAGAGTTCCCGCAACTGGAAAAGAAGTCTCATCCAGGGTTAGCTGTCTATGGTCATGTTAGGGGAAGAAAGTGGAAACACTGGAAGTCTGGACCCTAAAATGGCCCAGGCATACAGGTGTGCTTAGAGAAAAAGGCTTTGTGGAAGAATGTGCTTGTCTACCTTCGTGATTTTATTTTGGGCAGAACCAAAAGGAATGTGTTAGTTTAGAACCCTCGCAGGCGATGCATCACCACGGCACTGTACTTGGGGTACTCTTTGGTTTCAGAATAATAATCTTAAAATATCCTTCTGTAGTCTTCTAAACACAAAGACTTAAGATTACCCTGTTTGCTGTGAATATTGATACCCACTTCTCCAGGAAATCAATGGTCTTTTCACATGTCTTCACGTGGCAGCCATATATTGCCAAAGCAGAGCGTGTCCCCCACAGTGTGCCTAGGATGTTTCCATACAACTTTGCTTGGTGGTCTTTTGTTCATCACTTTATAATCTGCCATCCAACCTCTGTTCATTTACTCAGGGAGAGCCTGGAGAACGCGGAGAAAAGGTGAGAATGAATTTGCTTACATTTTTTCTCTTCCCCTCCCTTTCCCCCACCACTCCCCTCAACTTCAGCGGATGGGAAAGTGTGCATGCAAGTGCTTAAAGACACAGAGAGGAAGGGAGTGAATTTAAACAATCTTTGTTGGGCTTTTGAATCACTTTCCAAAAAACAACTCACCCTAGGCCTGCAAAAATGCTGTACTAACTACTCACTAAGGCCATCCCATGCCGTTGCAATGTCTTCTGCAGAAGCCCCACCTCTCTGCCGCTTCTTCCCAGTGCACATCACTTGTGTTTATCTTTCTAGCTCTTGGGGATATTTCCTTGCAAGGTGTGTTCTTTCTGAAGAAACTACCAATCTACTACACGTTCCTTCTGGCAAATCCACAGGATAACTGTCAATCCTCTAAGAAGCTCATCGATAGACCAAGCAGATTCTTGACCCAGTTGAACTCGTTTTCAGCACAACAAAGCAAAAACAAAATCAAACAAAACCACATCTGTTTAAACGGGAAAAGCACAAAATGAACGCACGGCAAAAGCAATCTCTGGAGGGGCTGGTTCAGCCTAACTGTTCGCTTCACAACCACTCTGAGCCAGTTTTCCTGATAAAGTTGGTTTTGTTTTCAATAAAGGGATACTCAGGTCATAAATGTACAGCTTACTAATAGGCGATCTCTCATAGATCTGCCATCCCTGGTGATCAGCACATTGATTTGGCATGCAGCCAATTCGTGGTAATTAACTTGAAATTCATTAGACATCAGATGAGTCTTTTGTGTAGAAAACAAGGAGTGAAGCCAGCAATGGTTTGAGGATTCACAGATAAGGTGTCGCAGGCCAGCCGGGGCTGCTGCTCCTGGGCCACATCCACCCGTCACCACAGACAAATGCCTGAGCTGGTTAGCTTCATGCTATTTGAAACAACAAGCGAAAGTGGGGAGCGGGAAAAGGGGAAAGCCTCTCTTCCCCATTTGCCCTTTCTCAAGGAAATCATTATCAATCATTTCTCTGTCTTTAGGAACCTTTTCATATTCTAGAGACATGACCTCTTAGGAGGCTAGGGAAAAGGGCATCCAGCCTGTGGGATGTATGAGCAATACTGCATTGCTATTGCTAATGACTACCACTGCTTAAGGGCGCATCATGGATCAGCTACTGCCCCGGTTACTTTACATTTGATGGTTAAAGAGTTTAACTTGGCCCAGTAGGAGCTAGAGCTGGATTCTGGCTTCAGATCTCTCTGACTTCAAAGCCCATGCAACTTCCACTATGTTTCAGGAAGTATCTGTCTATCGATCGATCTGCTTATCATTTATTACTGCATTATTTTCTGTACAGAAATAAGACTTCAATGAAGAAACCGGCATGTTGTTGTTGTTGTTAGGTGCTGTCAAGTTGGTGCTGACTCATAACTACTCTGTGCAGTAGCAACACTACACTGCTGCTTCCCCCAGCCTCACAATTGTTAAGTATGAGCCCATTGCTGTAGCCACTGAGTCAGTCCATCTCATGGAGGACTTGCCTCTGTTTCACTGCCCCTCACTTTACCAAACACAGTGTCCTTCTCCAGGGACTAGTCTCTCCTGATAACATGTCCAACGTAGGCAAGTCATGATCTTAACCAGCCTCAGAGGGAACATTCTGGATGTACTTCTTCCAAGACTGCTGTATTTGTTCTTCTGCAGTCCATGGTATTTTAAATATTCTTTACCAGCATCATAATTTGAATGCATCCATTCTTCTTTGGTCTTCTTTGTTCAATGTGCAGTTTTCCTACAACACTTCCCGACGAAGAGCAGAGGATGAAGAAGGAATAGGTGATTAGCCACTGAGAGGAAATGCAAAACTTACAAAGCACACCTAAATGTCCCAAATCCACTTTCCTATGATTAAAAAAAACAATAAAGTTTTCTGAGAACTGTTTATTTCTCAGTGAAAATCACTCAGGGTCAGAGAAATCAGTGTTCATCTCCAGATTTTGAGGAGAGTATCGTGCACTGTGGTCCACGGAAAAGCGAGACACTCGATGAGATGCACTGGCATATGGGTTGCAACAATGGGCTCACACATAGCAACGAATGTGAGGTTGGAGCAGGACCAAGCGACACTTTGCTCTGTGTCCATGGCGTCCCAGAGAGCAAACTTGAGAGGCCTTACAACAGCATCATGCGCTTTAGGAGCCCAGCGTTGACAATGGGCTTGGAGCAAGGGCGGGGTTCCTGTGAAGTAAGGAGAAAGAGAGGGCAGGGTCTGGATGGCAGGAATTGGACAAGAAAGGCTACACATGGGTGTCTGACCTGAAGGGAAAAGAGAGGGGCTTAAAGGGAATTTAAGTCAGAATAAGACTTTACAAGGTGGATGGAAAAATTGCTGCTTTCTGTTAACACTGTGGAAGGGATTAAAATTGTTCTCCAACACGTTATCACTTGATACCAGTCAACTTAAAATATGTTATCTCCTGTAGAATATTGACTAGATATTTTAATAGGTGGTGTTTTTAAAACGCAGTTTATGAGAAAACTTAAAATTAAAAAAAACCTCTTGGCTTAATGTCACCAGCATATTTGACATGTGTGGATTTGGTTTTGTTTGTCTCTCCTCAGGGAGATGCCGGAGAAAATGGCCCCAAAGGTGACACGGGAGCAAAGGTACAATGTTTGTGAAATATGAAATGTCTTAGGTGGGATCAAGAAAGATAATCACATCGGGCTGGGAAGGGGAGGTTTCCGGGAGGTCTGTGGGTACGGGAAGCTTCATACAACAAGGCCGGAGATGATTCTCCAGGATTAGAAAACACTGAAATCTTTGATTATCCCACCAGCATCTAGCTACAAATTTAAGTATTTTGAAAGTAAAATGATATGTCTCAAATGATAGAAATTGCATCGCTAAGTTTCCAGTAATAAGGCTTTAAGGAATAACAGCATAAATTCACAGCCAAGGGGCCTCAAACTTCATATCCAAGGACTTCAAGACATAGGTCCTGAGGGATTCCATGTGTCCCAGTTCTAGAAGAAGAGAACAGCCAGAGATTGGGATAAAGGTGTTGAAAGTGGATTCTTTCACTCTTACCACCCTGACACCAGAAGGGTCCTGGGCACCACTGCTGACTGCTTTGAAAAGCATCCCAGTAAAGGATTCTGGATCCAGTACAAGAAAAATGTGGAACAAAACCTGACATTAGTATTCCAGGCTTCCTGGTCTGATGGCGACTGGCGGGACTCCTGAGACTGTGGCCTTAGTCACCCTTCAGGCCTGGAAGTGAATTCTCTTCTATGGCTCGTTTTAGGCAAACAAGTCATAGGGAAGTCTACACAGCAAACTGTAACACGGGGGAAGCATGCACTCCTCAGGATAATCAATCATTTGAGATCAAGTGGGTCGCATTTGCCCAAGACCAAAGTTCTGAAGATGAGAAGGGGTGGGAAAGAGGAGGAATAGAAATGGAAAACACAGGGAAAATGTGGGATAAATGGTGTTCCATTATGGGGATCGCAATCAATGACATGAAACAAAATGTGTATGATATTGTTGAATGGAAAACTGAGTTGTTCTGTAAGCCTCCCCCCTATTAGCAGTAAAAAGTTAGAAAAAAAATGGAAAGGTCAATGCTAAATTAATTATATTTACTCTAATTATACAACTATACTTAGAACCTTTCATGCTATTTAAAAATTGACCTCCTCTTGAAATCCAATGATTGAATAGATAGTTGGACACCCCGGGCCTCTGTATTTTTTAAACCATCACTAATATTTTATTAGCATAATTATTCATAAGCAGTCTTTTTGTGGCCGCTGTTTATACTCACTGTCCCCTCCCTTCCCCCTCAATCTATCATTATTGCTACCTTCTGCTTAGACTTACACATGACACAAATCACTGACATACTGTGGACACTTGCTCTGTGTGTTAGGAATTTAAATCTTTTAAAAAGCTGAAACTATAATAAGATTTTAGATGATATCAAGCAAAGTAGTTGAGTAGTTGAGTGGTGAAAAGAGAAGAGAATGAACTATTCTTGGCCTGAGCATAGAGCTGTTCTATTCAGGAATTTATTGTAGTACAGATGGATAATGATCGGTCATAAAAGCCTGTCTATAAACAAAATGAATTTTATCTTTCTCATTCTTATAAATATTAATATAAACATGGCATGAGTGGAAAGAATTAATTAATGTCAGTAAATAGCGATTGTGTTTATCTACAGGGAGTAGTCCTATTCTAGAAACTCAGTGGAACTCAGTTTTTTGTTGATTAGTGCTTCTCATCCGCAGTGCTATTGGCATTTCAGGTTGGATAACTGTTTGTTGTGGAAACACATCTCTGCACTGTCGGATGTGTGGCAGCATTCTTGGCTGCTAGCCGCCAGATGCCAGCACCAGCCCCTGTCCCCCAGGTCACGACAGTCAAAGATGTCTCTAGACATTACCAAATATCCCCGTGTGGGAAAAATGGGTCCCATTGGATAACCACTGGTGTCGGCCCATTTTATTTTTCTCTTGAGCGTAGCACACCACGATCCAATGTGGCCCGAGAATGTTCAATACTAACAAGAGCTGTGCCACTACCCTGACTTCTTGAAACTAAAAACGGGCCACCTGTTACACTGTTGATGCTTCCGAGTCAGCAAGCACTTTGGTTAAAGACTGGAGAATGAATCTTACAGGGTTAGTGGGCCATGGGCTCGCACGCACACTCCTGCACTTGGCCGTCGGAATGAGAAAGCCTCCTTTGATACCGTATCCACAGAGTGGCATGCCTGCACTCCAAGCAACCTCGTTTGCAGGTGCTGAGATTAGACTTTCACGTGTTTTTCACCTGCCACGAGATAATACCAGTTTTTAGCCATATTAAAATACAAAAGCCCTCTCTGGCTCATTAGCCATTCAAAAACAGGTGACATCTGGAATTGACCCATGGCCCTGAGTTGCCAACTTCTGCCTACAGAAAGCACTGTCAGAACAATTCCTTATCATGAAAATAATGTATGCCAAGCACTCTTGGGTAAGCGTTGGACTGCGAGCCAAAAGGTCAGGGTTTCAAGCCCATCGGCTGCTTGTCGGGAGAAAGTTGAAGCCATTGATTCCCCTGCAGATGTGCAGTCTTGGAAACGGTACAGAGGGTCGCTGTGAGTTAGAATCAACTCGGGGATAATGGGGCTGATTATGTGAGTCTCAGTAGATAACTTTATAGTTTAGAAGATGTATTTTAAAGCTACGTTTTCTGGAACCTAGGAAATCATTGTTTCTTTGAAGACGCATGTCTTAATTTTCCAGTAGTAAAGTACTGTTTTTCTTTTAACAGACTAAATATTTCTCAGAGGAATACTGCTCTTATGTTTATATATATAATGCAAATCATTTGCCATATTGACTCACACATAGTAAACTCTCAATAAATGTCAGCTCTTCTTACCACATGGATATTAAAATCAACTAGTTTGGTTGTTACTCGTTCTGAACAAAAAGTTTTATTAGTCGGCCAAAATTAAGTATAAGGCATGCTTCAGCTAAAACGGAAATCATTTCTATAAACTTTCAAGGGGTCTAAACAGGATGTTGTAAATAGGAATCTGTAATGTATAATATGTAACCTGACCCATAGCATTCATCCCCGAAAAAGCTGTAATTGGAATATAATTTTTGATGTATTTTTTAAACATTTCCTGCTTCTGTCATATAATTTGTTTCCAGCATGTTGGAAACACTCTTTGCATGGCCTTTGTGTTCAGTATGTGAAACTCATTCATCATTTACCAAGTTCGCGATGTAAGAAAAAAAATGCTTCTTTTCTGCCATTGATGTAGTAAATTACGTCATTGACTGATTCACTTTAGCAGGATTTTTTTTCTTTTGATCCAACTCAGTGCCTTTGGATGGTAAAACAATCCAACCCTTCCCAGACTGGTCATCTGGAAATGCTGGGGAACCATAAAAACCACTAGGCTGGCTTTTCTCTGTGGCGAGCAACTGCACTCTGGATTAAGAATGACCTGCCAAAGATGGATTTTAATCTGTGTCGGGGTCTTGTTGAACGATTATCCTCTCATCTTTGGAGTCTTAGTCCCTCCAATAAGAAATATGTAGAAATGAATTTATCCTTAACCCCCACTGCAAAATAGATGTTAGTCTAGCAGACCGAATGGTTAGCAGGTGATTCAGAAATTTCCCTTCAGTCTCTTACTTTATCTACGTCCTCACTTTCTTTCTTCCTCTGGTCCACTTTGCTTACAAATACACTTCCTTCTTAATTTACATTCGACATGGCATCTCTGATTGCATTTGGTTTCCATCCCCGGAGCCTTTTCATAACCAGATCCATATTTGGAGGCGCCAACCCAGCTGTCTTTAGATCAAAGCGTATTCCCACCCCAGTCAATGTTGGACATTCTCTAACTTACCATGCTCGCTCCTTAGCTGAGAACACTCTTGCCCTCTGCCTTCTTTCCCCAAGCTCCATATCTCCACCCATCCACTTTCGAACCTTCGCTGAAACTTTTACCTGTAAGTCGTTTCCTTGGGGTGGTCTTTCAGTCTCCTGGAGATGGATGAAGTCCCCTATAAAATCCCACCGCCAGTAGCATTCTTTACACTCTCATACCCCTTACCATAGTTTATTGTAATGTCCGATATGATTGAGCCCCCAGCTGACTGGGGCAGGACGGGAGGTGAAGAGAGAAAGGAAAAGGTATATGAAGAAACAAACAGACAAATGATACAATGCCATATGCTCTCACTGCCCTCTAGTTGATTCTGACTCCTAGCACACCTATGGGACAGGTGACCTATAGGACAGGTGGAACTGCCCTGTGTGGCTGTGAGACTGTGACTCGGGCCAGGACAGGAAAGCCTCTCTGTCTCCCTCAGAGCACTGGTGGCTTCCAACTGCACGGCTTGCAGTGAGCAGCCTGCATGGAGTCACTGTCAGCAGGGCTCCTCCATATAATGCTCAACTGCCTTGCTTTCAGCACCAAACTCAGTTTCTGGTTGTAGTTGGATCATAAAAAACATATTTTCAGTGAAAAAAAACTTTTTTTTTCTTTAAACTGCATTTGTGGAGTGGTAGGACATCTTCCTGTAACCCACGCTTACGTACAGACAGTGAGTGAGAACAAGTGCTGTCGTTCTTGCGTGCTTGCTCTGCCCTGGGCCCAGAGTCATTTGCCTGTTGTGTCTCTAACGTTCACAACAGTTCGCAGAGGTGGCCACTAGTCTGGAGAGGCTTAAGAACGGGCCCCGCTGGAAGATGGTGGCCCTAGGGCCAGAGCCTATGCAATTAACCACTAAGCCTGTCATGCTGCCAGTGTTCTTACACCAAACCACCGGTTACTGGTAGCATCTGACCGTTGACTCCTTGTGTGTCTAGTGCAGGCACTTTATGGTGATAGTGGCTGAGAGAGAAAAAGGACAGACTTAGGATCTGGATGTTCAGTTGGGAGTGGCGGTTGAGTCACCTCCAGCTCATGGTGACCTTATGTCCCCCAGAAGGAAAGGTGAAGTTGTCCAGGCCCGCACCAGCTCCGTGGTTGTTGCAGTATTGGGGCCCATTGTCTTGGGGATTGTGTCCGTTCTTTTCATTGACGCTTTCCCGAGCATACTGCCTTTTTCTAGGGATTCGTCTTTCCTGATGATATAAGGGAGCCAACGCCTCATCATCTCACTTGTAAGGAACGCTCTGGTTGTGTTTCTTCTAAGCCTGATTTGTGGGTTCTTCTGGCAGCTCAGAATATACTCAATACTCTTCACTAGCAGCCCTGTTTGAATGCATCAACCCTTCGGTCCTCCTACTTCATAGTCTAACTTGGACAAACAGAGGAAGCGGTTGAAAAAGATGATGGCTTGTATCAGTCATACCTTAGTTACCAAAGTGACATATTTGCTTTTTAGAACTTTAAAGTACAAATATATAAATTCATATGCTTTCAAAAAATGAAAAGACAGTGTATTGACTGAAGAATTTCCCTAATTTCAAGAAAATGAAATTATATTTTACATTTTTAATCAATAATAGTATCCTCCCTACCCATTGCCATTGTGCTGATTTAGACTTATGTTGTTGAGATTAGCTGCCACGTAGGCTGTTCCTCCGCACAGGGACCCTGTGGACCACAGAAGGAAACAGTGCCAAGTCCTACGCCAACTTCACAATTGTCCTGATGCTTGAAGCCATTGTTGTAGCCACTATTCGATCTATCTTGACAGGACCTTCTTCCTTCTCACTGCCCCTCTACTTAGGAAGCATGATGTCCTTCTCCAGAGACAGGTCTTTCCTGACAATGTGTCCAAAGTAGGTGAGATGAAATCTTCCTATTCCTACCTCTAAGGAGGCCATACTTCTTCCAAGACAGATTTGTGTATTCTTTCGGCAGTCCGTGGTACTTCCAATGTTCTTCACCAAACATAAAGATTCTTCTTCAGTCTTTCTTTGTCCCGCTATCACATGCATGAGAAGCAACTGAAAATACCATGCTTTGGGTCAGGCCCACCTTAGTCCTCAAAGTAACATTCTTGCTTTTCAATATTCTTCATGGGTCTTGTGCAGCATATTTACCTAATGCCGCATGACTTTCATTTCTTGACTGCTGTTTCCATGGATACTGATTGTGGATCCAAGCAAGGTGAAATCCTCGACAACTTTGACCTTTCCGCTTCTTATCATGATGTTTCCCTGGAGTCCAGTGATGAGGATGTTTTGTCTTCTTTTAATTGAATTGTAATCTAAACTGAAGGCTCCAATTCTTATTCTTCATCAGCAAGAAAGTGCTTCAAGTCCTCCTCACCTTCAGCTAGCAAGAATTTTTTTATCTGCATATCAAAGGTTGTTAATAAGCTTAATGTCCTTCTCCAGGGACCAGTATCTCCGCACAATATGTCCAAAGTATGTATGATGAAAGCTTACAATTCTTGCCCCTAAGGAGTGCTCTGACAGTGCTTCTCCCAAAACAGATTTGTTTGACCTTTCAGCAGTCTGTGTGAGTCTGGGTGCTTTAGAGAAACAAATCCACAGAAATTCATATGTATGAGAGAGTTTTATATAAAGGGTAAGTGTACCTCAAGAAAACATCCCAACCCAAGGCTGCCCAAGCCCACAAGTCCACCATTAGCCCATATGTCTGACACCAATCCACAAAGTCCTCCTCCATCTCACAAAACACACACTATGATGCCGACTGCAGGAGGAAAGCTGAGTCAGTGAACGTGTAAGCATCTCAGCAATGGCAGGGGTCACCACACAGCTGCTCCAGCACCCATGGCTTTTCCTCACGGATGTCTTACAGGAAGTGAGCCTGGCCAGCTGAAGCAGGAAACTGGCCAAGGCAGCTTCACCCTGGTCCATCAGAGAGCAAGAGACCTGAGAACTAGAAAGACGAAGCTCACCGAGCCATTTATCTCTCCACCCTTCAATTAACCCCATATGTGTTTACCGGCCAGACTGGCACAATAAACGTTAACTATCTCACAGTTCAAGGTACTTTAAATATTCTTCTCCAGCACCACAATTCAAATGCATCGATTCTTCTTCCATCTTCAGATAACCTTGAGAAGAATGAGAATTCCAGAACACTTCATTGTGCTCATTCGGAATACTGCATGGTGTAAAATCAGGAAAGGTGTGCATCGGGGTTGTATCCTCTCACCATCCTTATTCAGTTTGTATGCTGAGCAAATCACCAGAGAAGTTGAATTGCACGAAGAAGAATGTGGCATCAGAATCGGAGGCAGGCTTATTAACAACCTGCCCTATGCAGGTGACACCACCTTGCTTGCTGCAAGTGAGGAAGACTTGAGGCAATTGCTGATGAAGTATGGATTGTGATTTAATGTAAAGAAGACCCAAATCCTCCCATCTGGACCAACAGGTAACAATGTGATAAATGGAGAAAAGGTGGAAGTTGTCCAGGATTTCATCTTGCTTGGATACACCATCATTGCTTATGGAAACAGCAAGCAAGGGATCAAAAAGTGTGTTGCAGCAGGTAAATCTCTTGCACAAAACCTCTTTACAGTATTGAAAAGCAAGGCTGTTACTGTGCCTCCACGGAGAGACAGATACAATGATCGTCAAAAGGGCAGCTCAAGGGAAGGGGGTGTCACAGCCTGACCCACTGCTGTCTCCCAGAAACCAGCAGTCCCGCATCCAGGTGCCCAATGAAGGTCGAAATATGTCACCACTTGGATTCCACATGTCCTCACAGGCTTTACCACCCATACATGGAATTATTTACTGAGTGTTGTGGTCAAAAACAATAACAAAAACAGAAACTTTATTTGAATAAGCAACGGTACATTCCTTTATCTCAAATATATTTTCACAATATTTCCCATCTATGACTTACTCTGCTGATACTTTTATTTCCAAATGACCTGACCCATGAAACATGCTTAGGTCATCTCCCGACTCTTATACTATGGTCATTCCGCTTCCCCGTCGGAGGGAGGATCAGCAGCGTTTATTGTTTTATTTCCACGGCTTCCAGCATTCGCCTCCAAAACATTTGACTTGTGAATGTCTTCCAGCAGTTGCCTCGCCACTTACGCATTATAAAAATTCCTTAAGATTTCAGTTTTTTGAAAAGGAGTAAAAATATCACTCATTGATGTCCATGAAAATGAAACTGCTCGGATTTCCACAAGTAAATCAGCCTTTTAGGCAACCGTTTCTTGCTTTCCACCCCCTTGCTGTGAGAACGGAATCTCATTCCTGGTCTCATTAGAGAATTATCTATTTATTTGGCATTAAAAACCCTTTTTAAAAAATTAACTGCACTTGATACGAGCCACTCACTTTCGTTGTTGAGGGCACAGCACCCTTTATGCCCTGCTGTCAAACTGAACTGGACCACTACTACTTGTCTAATTCTTATGAAAAGAACTGCTACAATGCAGGGAGCCGAGACTCACTTGCCCTCTCGTTGATTCAGTTTTCTCATCTATTAAAGTGTTAATATTTGTCCTATTTCATGGCAGTGTAATGGGGTATATTTTTGATGGAAGAAAGGACCCAGCAGGCAAACTTGCTGATATGAATACAAAGAACTTATTGTGTTAAATCTCACCACTTGGATTTGTGTTGATGGTTGTCTGGCTGGAGTTCACCGACACTGGACTGTGTGATTTTATTAGCCACATCGACTTCACTTCCCATCCAGGCTCAATGAAGGCAAACTCAGTGTCATTCTATAGTAAGGCCCTGGGGACCTTTTCTTTTTTAAGCTTAGTCATACGTTCATTGAGAGAGCAGAAAACATTACTTGGGCAACAGCAATGAAAACCTGAAACTAGACCTGGTGCCACCAAGCTGATTCAGACTCATAGTGACCGTATTGGACAGAGTAGAACCTTCCCCAAAGGGTTTCTGTAACCTTGACAGAAGCAGACTACAACATCTTTATCCCCCAGAGCGCTGGGTATGCTTCAACCACAGACGTTTTGCATAGCAGCCAGCTGGGTGCTTAACCACTGAGCCATCGGGGCTCCTTTACAAAGATGCCCAAGACATTAACAGAAATATCATCCTCCTCTCTGTGCCAATTTACTATTTCCGTCTCCTTTGTAAAGATGTTTGCTTCCTAAATGTTTAATCACTTCCATCCTTGACTGCTGACAAGTCTAAATTTTTCTTTTTGAGATTTGATTCTTTATTCATCGTGCGTGTATTGAGCATTTGTGATGGGCCAGGTGCTGAGTTAAGATCAACTGCACATCTGCACGCGTGTAATGGAGAGACAGTGATAAGGAAGACGCCATGAACCCATAATTAGCCAATGAACTCTTCAGGATGTGCACAGGGCATGCCTCTCTCCAGGAAGATGTGCATTGTGAGGGGCACATGCCTTCTTGGTCAGTGAACCTTCTCCGGGGCTTCTCGGAGAGCTGGGAAGGAGAAGGTGCCAGACTGGGCGGAGAGGAGCGGTGTTATGGGGAACAGACAAGTGTTTCTCTAACAATGGCCTGAGGCTTTATCTCTAAGAGATTTATGAGCAGCTTCCAGGGTCCAGAACAAGGAAATGGACTGCAGGCCCAGCACAGATGAGGCAGCTGAGGCAATCTGAATATGCATCTTTCCACTTGTGGGTGTATCTCTTTTCCTGCCAGCCTCTGAAGTGACAAAGTTATCTCCCCTTCATTTTACCTCCCTGATGGAATGAGCTCTAAGAAGCTTGGAAACCTAAGATTTTTGCCAACCTCATTTCAGAGATAGGCAGTATTCCCCGCTAGTCTCCGTATTCTTTTCTGAAGTGGCCCTCTGTGCTTAATTATAATGTGTTTGCTTTAGAAATATAGTGACCCTCTATGAAGTCTGGGGAGAGTCTAGTGCCTCCTGGAAAACCAGTTCTTATCTCCAGATTCCATCTGACAGCTGACAAGTGTCCCCATCCCCCAAAAGTCATCCATCATCGTGTAACTCCGCAGTGACTGCGTCACAATGAAACAGTGTCAAGCGGGAAATGTGCTGGTCTTCGCTGTGACCATGTTTCTGGAAGAAAAGTAATGGATTGGGAGCATGGCTCTTTCCTTCCCCACGGCATTAACCCCTCGACTTCATCTGTTGACCCTGACTTTCTGAAGGCCACAAGGGTCAGGGAGCTCTCGGGCAATGATCGCCGATGACATTAATACATTCCAGAAACAAAGAGAAGCAGAGTCTCCTGAAACTGAAGGCGATTGTGTTAGAGTGCAGTTTTAGCACGGCACCAAGAGATTCACAGTTACATAGTTAGAGTAAACAGCGTAGTACTTTGCATTCAAAATGAGCCCATATTCTTAAGAGGTACCTTGTTGACCTCAGAAATCGTTGACATCACAAGAGCTGATCTATTGAGACAGAGGCTGTTAGTTGTGGGGCCTCACTGAGTATCCGGGTCAAAAATGGCTCTTTGTGAGTTGGTGATGTTGTCTACTCCCTCCGTATTTCTAACTTATGAACTAACTCTCTTGCGTTTCATTCCAGGGCGATCCTGGGTCATCTGCTGCTGGCATTAAGGTATGTATCCAGCAGCTAAACACAAGGTCAGCAGTTCAAATCTACCAGCTACCCCTCAGGAAAAAGATGAGACTTTCTACACTCCCATAGAGAATTGTTGCGGTTGCTGTGAGGTGCCCGAGAGGCGGCTCTGACCCAGGGTGACCTTATGCACCGCAGAAGGAAAGCCCGCCATGTCCTTCGCAGTCCTCACAATTGTTCCCCTGCTACCGCCCAGCGTTGCAGCCACTGCGTCCTCTCAGCAACTTGAGCGCCTTCCTCTCCTTTGGTGCCCTTCCTCTTTACCAAACATAATGCCCTCCAGGAACTAGTCCCTCCTGATAACATGGCCTAAGTGTGGAAGATGCAGTCTCACCAGCCTTGCCTCTGAGGAGCGCTCTGGTTGTACTTCTTCCAAGACATGTCAGTTTGTCCTTGTAGCAGTTCACGGCACTTCCAACATTCTTCACCAGCCCCACCCTTCAAATGCATCGATTCTTCTGCAGTCTTCCTGATCCGAACTCCGACTTTCCTATAGGAGGCAATTGAAAATACCATGTCTTGTGTCAGGCACACCTTAGTCCTCAAAGTAACATCCTTGCTTTTCAATACTCGAAATGAGTTATAGTCTCAGAAAACCACAGGAACCGTTCAGCCCTAGCCTACAGGGCCACTATGAATCTGAGTTGACTCAATGGCGGTGAGTTTATGTATTTGTAACCCGAAAGTCGTACTTTTTATTTTCATAAGCTTCTACATTCTCCTCCCTTTTACCAACTCTAATGGTCACGAGGCTGTTGCTGTTCTCCTGCATAGTCAGCTTTCAGGCACACAGAGCATAACCATTCGAAATAGTACAGGTCTAATAAGATAGCTTGTCTTCTCTCTTCTTTGATTGGCTTTTATGGAAATATGGATTATTTGCATGTGAATTTTAAGTATATTCCCAGCAGAATTGTGTTCTACATCTAGTGAGATGTAGAGCAACAGGCTGAGACATTGCTGTGAAAATTCTCAGAGGCTTTTATGCATTTTGAAAACTGCTTGCAAGACTGTGTTCCTTTCATCTGTGATTGTCTTTGCACAGGGCGAACCTGGCGAATCTGGTCGTCCGGGACAAAAGGTAACCTCTCCATTTCTGCTGTCTTCCTCATACTCCCTCATTTTCGTCCTGTTACTCCACCACCCACTGTGCAATATGAAGATACCTGTCTCTGCAAAACGGGGCCATCTTCCTGGGCTTTGCATGCAGATATACGCAACCGTTAGACACTAACCGAGATCAGTCGACTTGCAGGGACCACTCATTAGCTGGCATGCTTAAAGATCATGTGCATGCTTCTGTCTTTCTAGAGAAGAAACAAATATAGACTAAACTCTCTTGATAGAGAATGGACATCTTGTAATAAACTATATTTCTTTTCCTTCCTTGCAAATGCTTAGCCTGCTGATCACTTTAAGAAAATAATATCTACTTATGCAATAGATACTCTGTTGCATAACTCAAATTTTTTAATAACCTAAATTTTCATGAGCGATGCGAGCCAAAAGTCACTATAACTCACCAGTCTATGTAAATGTTGAAATTATTTGGGGACATGGTGTAATAAATTCGGGGCTATGTAATGAATGGGTTAGATTCACGCTCCTTTGCGTCTGAGGCAGGAAGCAACTGCTAGCAGTTTATCGTCTGAGCATCTGGCTATCAATGCCCAGTGCAGGCGGAATTTAGATAGCAGATGTAGTGTAGCTAACATGTAAATGTGAATTCCACATTAGGTTGAATCTCCTAAATTCATGACTCTGCCTTTGTCTAGCAGTAGCTGATGTGGAATTTTCCTCATTAGCAGAAAGAGTGTAGAGAGAATAAATCCCATTGTAGTAAGTCTGGAGCCTTGAGACATAGTAAACTAATGGTCCCACATTCTTCAGGTCATTGAGCATACCACTGTTTTGTTTTAAACACTTCAGGCTCAAGACATTTTTAAGAAGGCCTTTACATTCTTTTAGGAGCCCTGGTGGTGTACTCGTTACTCATTGGACGGTTAACCTCTAGGTCAGCCTTTCAAAGCCACCAGCTTCTCCTTAGGAGAAGGACTTAGTACTCCCATAGAGAGTTACAGTCTAGACACCCACAGGGCACTTCTACTCAGCCCCATGGAGTCATGGGAGTCAGAATCCAGTCGATATGGCAGTGTGTTTGGTTGTACATTCCTTTAAGATCTATTTTAAAACAGACTTTTTGCTTGAAGTTAAGAAAAGATGAGAAAGAATTTACCAGGTAGATCTGAGACTTTTCTGGAGAGTCTAGCACAACTGTGATTTTTTTTTTTTTACAGTTAACCTTAAAAAGTGTTTCCCTGATGCTTCATGTCAGAAATTTAAAATCAGTGGCTTAATCAGAGATGCCTTCATTTGAAAAATAAAATATTCTTCTCAGATGATCTGCTTTTAGATCCCTTAAACTTTAAATATATCAAAGGCTAAATTTAAACAGCTCATCAATCTGTTCTTTGATTTAAAAAAAAGAAAAAGTTATCTGCAGATCTGTCTCTTTAAACAAAAGAGAATTCTGCTGTAATCTTTTGTGGATGCTAGTGTTTCTAGAGTACTCAATTGCTTCATAAAATGTTTCCCTGTTATGATTATTTAAAATATAGTTTAGATCCATCGGGTGTGTGAGTTCTTAGGTCCACACCTGGGACCATTAGATTCCCTTCGCGTTTCTTTAAAAACAGTTTCAAAATGCGCTGAAAGAATGGGATGGATTCATTAAAAGCTTATAACCCAGTCAACTGCCTATGTGCCTTGTAAGGAACAACATCTTTTGCATTAATATTTAGGTCAGAGTCTACCATTGGAGGTAATAGTGCTTTTTTTCCCTAATCAGTGATGATTGATACCTGGAGTTTGTCTGATACCTGGAGTTGACCATTCTTAGCACAACACTGGTTCACAGAGAGCATTCCTGCAGTGGCTGCGCTCCTAGATTAGGAAAACGGCAAACTCAGCTGAATATGGAATACGCTAGGGCTTGCTCACACTTTGGTGGTATTTTCGCACCTTTGCATAACTGCTCTGTAGGGTTATTGACATGTGAGCTCATTCTTGAAGCATCCCAGAAAAGTATAGGACATCGTGATGGAACAAAAAGCCACTAAATTAGCTTGCTACTGTGTAACATTTCCCAGTATGAAAGTTTGCTATTTAGAGTAGCATTCAAAATAAAGGAATTTCATTACAGATTATTTTTCTCTTTATAGCCTAGCGTATATAATGATAATACTTTACTCTGTGTGTGTGTTTGCAGAGTGTGTAGCTATATAGAGAAGAGGCTGTGTTTCATCATATAATTCTTTCCTTCTTTGTATCCCCCACATATTTCTAAAATCTCTTTTTTAATTTTAAAAGGATAAAATTCTTTGATCTCTAGTCAAAGAGGACTCCCATGGTTGAGCCGTATAAAGCCATAGCCACAGGACCAAGAGGTGAAAGCAGTGTCCTAACTGAAGGCAGACAGACGAAAGCCTGGCTTCAAAGGATGACCCACATTCTGGCAGGGCGCTCCCCGAGCTCGGTGCAGAGGCTCGTCTTGCCCTGCAGCAGGAGCAGATGGATGTGCTAGCTGAAAAACTGTTGGTAGTGAAGCGTTTACACCTGAAAGATGCAGGATTGATATAGAAGAAAATGGTGTCTTAAAGTTTTTAGATGCCCCACGCAAGGAAATATGAGAGAGTCAATGTTTTGTAGTCTTCATAAATTTGGTAAGGGAAATTTCACAAAAATATAAAGCTATAAAATATTAATTCTTAAAATATTTCCTTCCATAGTACATTTATAACCACACATATAACACACACAATGAAGAACACTGCTAAATGGGTATAGTCTATGTGAGTTTTCATTCAATATTTTAAAATATTCTATATTATACATTTTTCTCATTATAAAACATGAGTCCATACGGCTGTATAAACATGTATAAAAATCTTTCCTTGAAGTAACCATATATCCTAGCTGTTTGATAGGAATTAAGCGTATGGTGAGGACCCACCAGAAAACAATATTGCTGTCTATAAATATTCCTATATTTCAGCTATGATGTTCCAAACTTTGGGAAACTTCTCAGAACAATACAAAAGCTACAGATTTATCATGAACATGTTGAATTATGTTGATTATTGATTCTACTTCTAATCAATATGTTTTCAAAGGCTATATGTAGATATTAGGCAAAAATGAATCATTCGTAAAACATGGTACGAGTCCTTTTTACGATGCCTCTTAATGTATTGGGGAAAGAAAGGAAAGCAAACACAAGTTAAAAGTACCAGGTCACGTCTGTGTAAAGTGGGATCTGCTAGGACACTAGCTCTTTAAATGGAATAGCACAGTAACTCCCGATAGTTCCACGTTATCACAACAAAATCAGAGTGGTTGCTATATCCTTCCTGCTCTGACTTAATTTCATCTCTGTCTTATTGTTCAGAAACGAAGCTCTCTTTTCTGCAGTTTTGCTTTTACGCTCCTCAAGTACCTTTGACCCCAAACACTAAGGAGCCATTGCCCCTTCTGTGTTCTAATTATACCGCTTATTGATATGCAGTACTTGGAATTGTTTTATGCTTTATAGCAGAGCAAAACATTACTTTTCGTAATTTAGAAAGAACTCATATTCAATATGGAAGATGTGGTGAGTCTTAGTGAGTACTCCTAGAAATTGCAGCCCCGTCTTTATGGTTAGTGTGGTGATGCTTTGATCGTGGGTGCTGCACTCACCATCATGAAATGGAGTCACTCTTCTGCCTTCAAATGTTACCTCCAGAAATGGTAAGCACACCTGTCCAATACAGAGGGAAATTCCTTTTCTCCTGTAATTCTCTTATGCATCCACAGCAGAATTCAGGAGATTTCCCAAGCAGTGTACCTCTTGTCGCAATACTTTGTGCCCGAAATAATCCGGACAAGTCTGTGAAAATGAGAAGGTTCAATTTGACTCCAGTGTGCTCACCCCAAATGTACCACTTAACCTCAAACCCGTATTCAGTAACAGCTGTGTGGTACCATTAGCCATAAGCTGCTAAGCAGGGTTGCCCAGATTCAAACAATTGTCAGAAACATCGGCTCGGGTTAATGATATTCTTCTCATCCTTCAGGAATGGAAAAGAAATCTTAGGATACTTTGAAGTGAGCCAGAGTTTAATGTTTATTCTTTTCATGGGACCATATGTTCATACAGCCAACTCTTGATTCTCTGAGGGGGGGGGCACCGGAAGTGGATGCAGTATTGAAATGCATGCCCTTGTTGCAGCAAATAGCTTCAGTCGCCCAGTAAACCTTTTACCAAAGGACCAACCGTATATTATATACTCGGAGGTCTGCCTTCTCATTTTACCCCTTTCTCGCCTTCTGGTTGAGATGCTAAGCCGAAAGATGGAAAAACCGGACTGATGTGAACAGTAGTCAAGAGTTGACTGGATTGCATACTTTTACCAACCTTCTAGAAACTGGGCCTGTATGTTAATTTGTTCATTTCTATGTCCTATTCTACTCGGAGGCGTCTTCTCCATGTATCTCTCCCGATGTGACTCCATGACCATTGCTCTATAATGCTGTGTGATTTTCCTGTGTAGGGTGAACCAGGGCTTCCGGGCCTGCCTGGACTGCCGGGGATAAAGGTAAATAATACATTGACAATCATGTCGTCCTGGGAGTGTCATGGTGAGGACCACCAACATAGGAGGATAGTAGGAAAAACTAAGAAATGAACATAGGTTGTGATTTAAATCCACTTCAGCCATCTCAAGGAATTACTTTTGCTTTAATTAAAAGTTAAGAAGGGGTAAAAGTTTGCTGCAGATTCTGCATTGCAGGCTTTACTGAGCCCATTCTGCCACCCACGGGGGCTACTCTAAATGACCCTTCACTTGAAGTCAGGGTAATTCTTAAAAACGTGGAAGTTCTCTCTGCGCTCATGTTTCATCTTATCCCTGAGTTCCTGTCAAATTTTGACCAGCAGTAGAGTCTTACCATCCCATAAACCTGATGGCTGGGCAGCTGTTCTTGTGATTTGCCCTTTAAAATGATCCTTCTAACATATCTTGGGCTTCTACTTCCTGTCCACAATTCTCGCTGCAAATCATGGTATTAAAAGATTTTAACCCAATGTCTTTGGTCCCCATAAACTTTCTATGTATTTTTTTAAATCTTAGTTTGTAAACATTCTAATTTTAAAATAGACAAATTTCAAAAGTTAGTTGACAGCTGAGAAGGCTTGAGATTCTATTCCCTGTAGCTGTAGCTGCCCTTTAAAATCAGCATCTTATTTGAAAGTTGTGTTTGTTTGTTTGTTTGACTTAGTAGTGTTTGGTATAGTGACCTACTGCAAATCGACTTATACAGGCCACATAGCATTGGAATCAGTCTCAGGTTGGACCGTTCTAAGTTTACTGTTCCTGACTTTCAGTGTTAGCGTAGTTATACCCTCTTGTGAAGGTTGTGCCTCGAAAGTAATTTACTTAAGGTAATATGATTTCATAAGTCTGTTGAAACATTGCGTTTAATCATAGGGAAGCGGCTTCAAAAAGTTCATGGGGAAGTGCCAAGATCTTTCATTTCATCTTTCTACAAATTTTGTGTACACATACAATCACAGTCATGTACCTCTAATTAGACTGTTTCGTACAGACAGGCCTCGGGCTACCAACCTCTTATTCACAGACAACTCATACTCGCCCTTTGATATAATGTAGATTTGCCTAATTCTAACAATGGACCCAGTACCTCCGCAAGGTTCTTAATCACAGTAACCTTCATTTACTGCGTGTGCTGCTTTTAAACCATTGAAAAGGTGTCGACCTTTTCCTTACATTGAACCTACTGCCTTTGAGTCAACACCAGCTCATGTCAGTACCATCTGGTCAGTGCCAGTTCTGAGATCTCTAAGATCACACAGGCTGCCCTGGACACTGCCTCAGCTTTCTCCCGTGGAGGAGCTGGTGACTTTCAAGGACCACCATGACCACGGACTTAGTCCAGCACTTAACTCAACAGCGCCACCCACGCTCCTCGTCTGGCATTAAAGTGAAGCTATTTAAGAACCATGCGCAGTGGTTTCAGCTTCCCTACAAAATCGTAAAGACAGGGTATGGATCTCATTGATGACATGGGAACTATCTGTAGAATTATTAGGCATTAAAATTGTCTTCTGGGGTAACAGCCAATTTTTTTCCTGGCTTTTTGTTTGATGCTTCCAGATTAGTACTATAGAAATCATAAGTGTGTCATTTTAATATATTTTTATAAAAAAACACTCTCTTATCACTTGATATTTAACAAAAGTAACAGAACACTTTTTAAAAACACATTTTCATATCGTAGTGTTCCTTTCTGGCAGTTTTTTTTTTAAGGTCTTTTTTTTCAAGTCAGTTTATTGGTGGCTCATACAGCTCTTATCACAATCCATACATGCATCATGTCAAGCACATTTGTACATATGTTTACACCATAATTTTCAAAACATTTTCTTTCTGCTTGAGCCCTTGATATCAGCTCATTCCCCCCTCCCCTCCCCTTCCTCCCACATGAACCCTTGATAAGTTATAAATTATTATTTTTTTCATGTCTTACCCCACCTTCCCTTTCCCCTCCTGGTATCACTATTCTCATTATTGATCCTGAGAGGTTTATATGTCCTGGATTCCCTGTGTTTCCAGCTTTTATCTGTACCAGTGTACATGCTCTGGTCTAGCAAAATTTGTTAGTTAGAATTGGGGGGGTCACGATAATGGGGTGGGGCAGCATTAAAGAACTAGAGGAAAGTTGTATGTTTCGTCAGTTCGATACTGCACCCTGACTGACTCGTCTCTTCCTTGTGACCTTTCTGTGACAGGATGTCCAATTGTCTACAGATGGGCTTTCGGTCTCCACTCTGCCCTCCCCCTCAGTCACAATGATATGCTTTCTTTTGTCCTGGGTCTTTGATGCCTGAAAGACCTCAGACGCTTTATCTTTTGATAGCCGGGCACCATCCGCTCTCCTCATTGTGGCAGTACTTTCACCATGTCCGTATACTGAAAACGAGATACCCTTTTTCCAAATGATTATAAGATCATTGATTTTAAATAAAACTAAGAAATAATTGTCAAGATTGAGAAGAAACTAGCAGCCCTATAAATATGCAGGTGGGTGTTTAAAAAGAGGGTACATGTTAGGACTGAGGCCGATGATACTGCAGGGCTGTGTTGTCCACTGGTCAGTCAGGAACCTCCCAACTGGGAAATTCAGTTGTCCCTTCTCCCAAAAACAAGGCACCATTTGGGTTGTGAGCAAGTTACTGGACCATGAAGGACTTCGTTTTCCCCTAAACAACACAACATATGTGATTTCAACCTTGGCTATTTGCTATTGTTGTCTAAGCTTTGAGCTGTTAATCTCAAATCAATCATCTGAGCCCACCAGCTGCTCCATGGGAGAAAGATGAGGCAGGTCCCTTCCTTAAGTATTAATAGCCTGGGATACTCTATGGGGTACTTCTACTCTGTCCTACAGGGTCACGATGAGTCAGACTCGGCTCCACTGTGGTGGGTTTGCGGTTTAAGTTTAATGTGAATACTGGGCCTTGGTCTTTCTTTCATCATCTGTGGACTAGCCTGAATATTCTGAACTTTTTTAAATTAGGAGCTATTTTCGTGACTTCCCACCAAAAGTAATTTTTTTTCTCCAAGGGTCATTAGAAATTGCCAGATCCATTTCTCAAGGTCATAGAGCACTGGCATTTTCTTTAATCTTTTTTTAAGTAGTAACCATAGTGAGAAGGAGCGACCAACTGGAAAACAAAAACAACAAACAAAAAATCAATTCATCATCGACTATGGATTTGATTTGGATCAGCAGTTCTACTCTTGACCTTTAAGTGTTGTCTGGTTCAGGGTGTGGCTTCCTAAGCATGTAATAGATGCTAACTATCAGTGAATAATGTTCACAATGGGTTAATGTAAGGATTCAACCGGGTCATTATTGGTCGCTGGGTAACTGTAACAAATAGAGTTAAAGGTGTATAGTTTTGTGATGATGGGGTAGGATCGTTAGCTGTAGATTTTTTTTCATCCCCTTAATTTACTTTGCTCCTACTAGGTAGCCAAGCAGGGTTAGCACATGAAGGAACAGTTAAAAGATGAAACTACCATGAATGGATTTAGAATGTATGGTTGCGAGAACATTAGTTATAATCTTCCTAGATTTGTATGTTTATTTATGCTTGGGAACTATTTCCTGTTGCTATTCATCCCCTTCTTATCTGCTGGTGCTACACAGAGCATGCAAATGCCATCTGTCATATCCAAGACATCGAGGAGGCCAGTCATGACATACCAGGGAAGCTTTGATTCACCACCTGTTGATGTTGGGGAATGGAAGGAAACTTAATGAGCATCCGAATGCCTTCCACAAAGCTTTCAGGAAATGAGTAAAGTGACTTAATACAGAGAGCAGGCTCATCTATCTATCATCTCAGGGCACCATCAGAGAAACGTGCTAATACCTTCGACATACAGAGTAAAAGTAACTAAGATCAAGAATATCTTAATGTAAGACCACTGTATTTTCAAGCTTCCTGCACATGTCTTCTAAAGCTCTCTCACCATGTGGAAGACATTTGCAATTCCTATTACATGCATTCATGGTTCATATAGTGTCAAGATGTTCAACTGGGGAAATTAAATTATGTACAATGTACCATGGAGCCGTTGATCTGAAATATATTTTGAGCTAAGAAACTTATTTTATCAACAAGCCTTCAAATATATGTTTTCAGTAGTAAAAACTTATTGTGACTAGCTTCTCTGTTACTTCACTAAAATCTGCGTTTTCTTTATTTCTAAGTTTATTTTCGACACTTATTTTGAACATATATGACTTACCCCTGTTGTGGTGCCTGTGTTGGTGTGTGCTGTTAAGTCATTCCCATGCATAAAGACCCTGTATGACAGAGTAGACCTGCTCCGTGGTGTTGCCCGCACTGAGATATCTATGGGTGAAGATCACCGAGTCCTTTCTGCCCCAGTCCTTTCTGCGATTGGTGGGTTCGAACCATAGACGTTCAGGTTAACAGCACGGTGCTTACCGATTGCACCTTGTGGTTTCTTATGGCTATCTTAGCCTACTAGCTAAGCAGTACTGTTCTACCTTTGACCGGTGATATGACCTTGGGCGAGATATATAATCACTATGTCCTTTCATTTCCTCATTAAATGGTCATAACCAATGGCAATAGTTCAGAACATTTGCAAGAATTCAATGAACTAATGTATGCTCAGCTTTCAAAATCGTTCCAAACATATCCATCACTGTCACGGAGTCAGTGCCTCCTTATAGTTACTCTACAGGACAGAGCACAGCTGCCTGTCGGAGTTTCCAAGACATTAAATCTTTACAAAGGAAGATTGCCTATCTTTCTTCTCATACAGGGACTGATGGGTTCAATCCCCTCACTTTCAATTAGCAGCTCTATGTAGCACAGCGGTTCTCAACGTGGGTCAAGCGACCCTTTCACTGGGGTCACCTAAGACCATCAGAAAACACATATTTCCAATAGTCTTAGGAACCGAAACACTGCTCCTCTATCGTCTGCAGGTGGGTCCGTCCACATGCAGATGCGTTCACATATGAGAACCCAGCGTGACCATGCTACACCATGCTTCAAGACAAAATTTCATTTACTTGTCATTAGAAATGAATATTTCACCATATAGAATTATATATCGATTTTGTGATCCATCACTATGCTTTAATTATGTTCAATTTGTAGCAATGAAAATACATCCTGCATATCAGATATTTACATGATGATTCATAACAGTATCAAAATGACAGTGATGAAGTAGCAACGGATATAATGTCATGCCTGGGGGTCCCCACCACATGAGGAACTGTATGAAAGGGCCGCGGAGCACCACTGCTGTAACACACAGAGCTGTGCTCCACATAACCTATGCTGCAGGCACTCTGTCCCCAAAGTGCCGTGCCAAGCCTCTAGTAAGCACTATATAAATTTCAGCGATTGCTGTTTCTTCTGGGGAAACACTGACTGTACACCTGTTGTATGTAGTCTTTTCTCATGTGAGTAATTTTAACCTTTCTATTATTAAGCAAATGGTGCTCTACAAGGTTAATGGATGTAATTACTGAAAACTCCTTTACAGGCATAGATGAATGTTACTTTGAAAAGCAGGAAGATACCCTGCTTTCTCTTGAAGCAAAGCAACACCCTGCCCCCTTATGCTAGAGCACAAATGTATTCCAGGCACAAAGGATGAAGGAACAAAATGTTCTAGGCAGAAGATATGACACTGTCAAAATGTTCCTTCCTATCACTGTTGGCAGGAAAAGCATGATGTGTTATGATGGAAATTCTCCTAGACACCACTCAATAGTGTTGCCTAACCTAAGACAGCCTTACGAATGGAATTCTCCTGTCAACATATACTACCTATTTATCCCAAAGAAAATACAGGAAAGAAAACTGTGAGCCAAGAGAGGCATCTGAAGGAAAGCCAAACCAAGCTCAGCCCCCCCCCCCCATGGGTTTCCAGACCTGTCAGTGTTTATGGGAGTAGAAAGCCCAGTCTCTCGCCCGAGGAGCTGCTGTGATTTGGGACTGTGGGTAGTCGAGTAAAGATGCCACCAAATTTTAAAAAGACAAATCGTTTAAGCAGCAATTTTTTTTTTTACAGTACATCATCTCTAAAGACTTGATGTTTTGCTCTGGCCTCATGTTACTGAAATGCTGGCATTCAGAACAAGTACTTGAGGATGGGAGCATTTGTGACAGAAGCTAACCTTTTTGCCTCATTGTGCAAAATCATCTTTGACATTGAATCATATAAAGACTAACTTTTACAGGTGGCAGAAACATTTACTTTGGCATTCTTAGGATTAAATAGAGTGTTCAGTAATCTAATAGAAACCGATCTCCATAATCCACGAGAGAGCTGGTTTCCTCCTCAGAACCATCAAATCGCATATTAAAAATAACAGAGGGAAATCGGGGGAAATAACATAGACTGTGTAATGAGTTCCTAAAAGAGAAATACTGGTGTAAGGGGTAACATTGTGTTGGCACTGCTCATTATTTATTGTTTGTGTGAAGTTCACCTGAGCAGTTGATTGATTTGAGTCAATTTAGGAAATTCATACAACCAGAAATCAGGGATTTTTTGCAAGCCATAATGAAACCACTAATAAATACAGCGTGTATACTTTCATGATTTAATCCTGTTAAGGGGGGAAAAAGTCAGAAAGGTATATTTTCTGGCTTTTAAATAAATTTGCTATTGTAGTTCATTTTTTACATAGCAAACAAGATGTTTGAATTCATACTCAGATTTGACCTGCAAGGGAAATAGGCATTTTGGGGAGCAGACTCTACCATCTTTTATTCTCCTCAATAATTTTACAAATGAATCATTACCCAAACTGGCTGCCTGGAGGTTCCTGTACAACAAATGTTCTTGCTGTTGTCCTCAAAAGCAGGGAGCATGCTGACTCGAATTCTAATTAGCCTTTAAGCAAGACAGATATTGCATGGCTAATGCATTCAGTGTCAAGACACGTTAATCAAAATTATTGGTGATGCTTTTAGCGCCCAGGCAAATCAGCACATAGTTTTAAAACTCTGCTGTACTATTTTTTGGACAATGAAAATCGAGTCTACTTATGGGTGCTACATTTCATGGAAAACGTGACCTAGTTTAAGCTGATCTGTTAGAAGGAGGTTTGTTTTTTTTTTAGACAGGTTAAAAAAATAATATTTTTGCTTCTTTAATTGATAATGACTTATAAAAATAAAACAAATGGCAATAAATGGAAAACCAGAGATTTTTCTGTGGGTAAGAGCTAATGAGTTAAGACGTTCTGACTACCATTCTATTTAACAGATGGTAAGTTCTGAACGTCTATAGGAAAACACCTGGTGAGCTATTTTGAATGAATGAAGCTGTCTCTCCTTTTCTTACCTCCACTACTAATCCCATCTGAGTGTTTGCTGACTCTGCTCATATGTGAAGGACATCTTTTATGTAAATTTGACAAAATCGTGTTAGGTGAACTGTCCCAATGGCCATCTTGAAGATAAAGTGAGGTCATTGAAAATACTTCTTCGCTATTTATTAAATGTGAGTCTGGAGAAAATCAGTCAAGATTCTTTTTTTCATGGAACATGAAGGCTCAGTGAGACTTGTGGAGGTCATTGTCAGATTTCTTAAGGAATTTCCCAGCTTCCCCTTTTCTTTCTGTCATCATACGGAAGACAAGTTTGTAGTTGTTAGGGGTCTTAGTTGTTTCTGCTTTGGGTTTTTGTTGTTATAGCAAGAAGACACAGAATGGATGCCCCTCTTGCCTCTTTATTTTTACTTTATTAACGAGCTGGCTTACTTTGAACCTCGTGATGTGTTATGATCAGAGCTAGAGTTACCCAGTTGCACTGCCGCTTCAAATCTCATGGTTCCCTTAACACCACTTGTTGCTTCCTCCTTCCTCCCTCCTTTCTTCTTCTCTTCCTGCCTTCATTCTTCCTTCTCTCCCTCCTGTCCTTTCTGGAACTTTTTATTTTATAGTGGGTGGCAGTTTAGAGAGCACATCAGTTTTCCATTCAATACTTTGTACACATTTTTCCATGGCGCTGTCTTCCCCACAAGGCAGTATCACTTTCCCACTTACCTCCCACTGTTTCCTGTTTCCACTCCTCCTCTTTACTGAACTCTTCTGAATTTTGAGTAACTGATGTTGTTTTGATTTCAAAGAATTGATTTCCTTAAGGAGTGGGTGCTTCCCTAGTGTTATTGTTCCCCTTATAACTCTCTATCATTTGACCCAGAATTGATTGACAGGGGTAAATTCGGTGCCAGATCTTAAGAGTGACTGGTGGAAACTACTTCCACCAACCGGTAAATCTAATTTTGTTCATGGTTTTGAGTTTTGTTCCACATTTCCTCCCACTTTACCCAGATCAACTACAGTGTCCCTTTCCAGGCTGTGGGCAATGGTAGCCAGGCACCACCAAGTTCTGGTCTGTGGACACTGATGTTTGTGTGGACTCATCGGACTGACTTTTCATGCATCTGAAAACAGGTGCACAGGTGAACAGTTTCGTTCACTCTACTGGACAAGGCAAGACCACTAGTTGCACCGTAGATGACTGTTCAGGATCTTTTAAGACCACCCCACTCACTACTCACCCAAGTTGGATGGAGAACAATATCTTGGTTGACTGCTATGACATTGTCTTGGTTGACTGTAATGCCAGTTGACCTTAGTGTCCCTTGAGACTATGGTCCTTTCCCCCCAGGCAAGCTATTCATTCCTTCTGTGTTTGGTTATGGCTAAGATGTTTTGATAACTTTGTCCCCTGGGCGCTCCCCCACATGCATGGATATATTTGCAGCATAGCTACCCACACATGAAGAAATGCCCTCTGTCAAACATGTGTACTTGTCAAACTTGGTGGGTGTAGTCTTACTCTCTGCTGCTCACCCACCAGACCAGACTGTGTGTCTAGCCATGCCCGGTCACCATTGTTGCGTGTTTACAAGATTTACTTTACTGTCTAAAACCCTTGTGCTCTATCCAGTGTCCTCCCCTGCCCCCATCAGTTTTTCCTGACTTCCCTTTTATCATTGATTACCTTCCCCTTCCTCCTCTGATGAGTAATTTACCCTCCCCCCCCTTGGACCCAGAATGGCTCTTTTTAGTGTGAATACGTTTTATAATCGTGATCTGTAAAGTATTTGTCCTCTGTGACTGCTTGTTTCACTCAATGTAATGCTCCAAGGTCATCCGTGTTATGAGCTATTTCACAGATCCACCATCATTCTATTGTTTATTTATTCATTCTTTCATAGCTGGGCATGCATGCCATTTTGATCTTCTGCTATTATGAATACTACTGCGATGAACATGGGGTTTAATATCTATTTGTGTCATGACTGCTGTTTCTCTAGGACGTATGCAATAGTGAATTGCTGTGTCATGTTATTTCTATGTCCAACCATTATGGGAAGCCGTATGACCTTTTCTGTAGTGTTTCTATCATTGTACAACCCCACCACCCATGTGTGAGGGTTCCAGTCTCTCTGTTCCCTCACCAGCATTGACTTTTGTTGTTGTTATTGTTTTGTTTTTAACTCTGCTACTAATGCTGGACTAAAATGATATCTTATTTGTTGTTGTTTTTATCTGCATCCCACGAAAGGTGGAGAAAAGGAGCGCTAGTGGCATAATAGTTACCCTTTGAGCTGCTAACCACAAAGTCAGCAGTTCAAAGCCACAAACTGCTCCTTGGTAGAAAGAAGAGGCTTTCTACTCCTGGATAGAGTTACAGTCTTGGAAACCCACAGGGGCAATTCTACTCTGTCCTGTAGGATCATTATAGTTGGTGTCGACTGCATCAACTTGATGGTGATGAGTTTAGGTTTTTTGAATTTGTTTGAATGTTGACAAGTGGATTCAACATGAGACTGCTAATCAAAGGACTGATGATTCAAACGTATCAGCCACTCAGAGGGTAATAGATGAGTTTGTTTTCTCTTGTAAGTATTTACAGTTGGGGAAATCCAGTGACAAAATTCTACTCTGTCCTGCAAAGTCTGTAGCAGTGGGTCAATGATGACAAGCATTTTTTGTGTGTCTGTTCACTGCTATTTGTACTTGAAGTTGTAGCTGCCAACATGGTTGGCTGTGGTTGGAAAATCGATGTGAGACCCAGCAAGCCTTCCATGATTGGCCACATGAAGACACACTTCTGATTTCCACAGTAGCCATTCTCCAGAGACCTGAATCGGCATCTCTATGTGTCCTGAGTGCCTAAAGCTTTCATTCAAATGAGCCACTTGTGTCCGGTGTTTAGATGTGTCTGCTCGCTGCTGTTCACAGAGTTCCATAGTAGGTGGATATTTTACTTAATTGCATTTCTTCTGCCCAGCATGAACCCTAGTTTAGCTACCCAAACTACAGCTATTATATAATTCATCTTTTCTACCGGCTCAACTATGGGAAATGTGTGACAGTCTTGTTATTGGAGTTTGGCTTTTGATTTCATTGATGACGGATATGGCTATGTAATTAATGGTAAGACTAGCCTAAGAAACAACTCAGAAAAAAAAATCAGGTGCAATATCCAGACTGGAAAAGTAGACTATCTGTTTCATTTTGGAATTTGATCTGTCAACCCCCTATTTCACAATAGCACAACAGAGATGACATTTCCAGTTATCCGACAGTCATTTAACTACTCACTAGCAGGTGACTTGAGTAGCAGAAGATGATGCCAGCTTTAGCAATTACACTTTGGGTCACATTAAGGAGTCTTAAAATAGTCTTGTATATAAATATTTCCCCAGGTGTTAGTTAAATCATAATCTGTACCTATGAGTTAGATTACTCCACCATTTAATTTTTCCATGTTTTTTTTAAGGAATATATCTGGTTGGATGTTTCCAGAACCAGTGAGACCATGGCAGTTTTGTATGGTTGTCATGAAAACAGCACAACATAATAAACAACGATAGTTTAAACCTGGACTTAATCCCTGTGGTAATTAAATTTGTGCTTCAATACCACACCGTCTATTGCTCCCTTCCTCCTTCTCTCCTCCCCTCCCTCCATTTTCCCATCCACTCTTCCTTCTTTTTATGTTCTCCCACCCTTTCCTTAGGCGCTAACCAGACTGCCATCAGTAATGACTGGTTTTCAGAGATGGTCCTGGCCCCTTGTCCCCAATACTACTTCATGTCAAGACTCAGTAACTCGTAGTGTTCCTCAGAAGTGATTTCCAATGGTCGTTGCCAGTACTGCTGCTAAGAATACATTTTAATAGCTGCAGCTCTCATCTAAGGTCTACTTAATCCTTTGAAGATGGCAAATCTGGTGGGGAAATCGGGAGTGCTCAGTGAATCAGGTTCTTGCATGGAAAGGAGGGCAGTTCTCCCTTCAGTGGCATGGCCGCCTGTGCCCCAGGCTCGGCCTCCCTGTGTGAATGATGACACAGCATGGCTGGCAGTGGTGATGTCAATTAGCGACTGCTCACGACTGGAGTTCACCCGTGCCTTCTTTTGGAAACTGTGACGTTCATTGGAATGGTAGGAACTCTTAAAAACAGGTGGTTGTTGCCATCACTCAGTTATCTGTTATACCACCAGGCAAAGCATGTAAAATGACCTCAATATTATCTAAAATCTGTACTAATAATTTAGTAAATCTACTTAGCATTCCCCCTCATCCCAAGTCAACTCTCACTAATTCATAGGGCTGCATACAACGTGTTTCTAATTGTTATTTCCAGTGTTACTGGTAAGAGCACATTTTAATAACTACAGCTCTCATCTAGGGTCAAGTTTATCCTTCTAGTAACTTATGGAACCCATGAGGTTCAAGGGACTGGGTGACTTCTCAAGGGATCCAAGGCAGATCATGGCAGAACCTGGACTGAAACCTATCCCCACCCCCAAATTCCCAATAGAGTGAACTTTTAATTCCTCACACTGCCTGTAGCTGAAATAGCCATTTGAATATAAAAAAATTAAGATGCCTCAAATACGTTTTAAGATATTTAGAGCTTAAGAATGCCAGAGTATCTATTAACGGCGAAAGACCATTTGGCAATGGATACAGGTGGTGTTAGCAATCGATGACGCTAAAATGTGCACACAGAAAATATAACATTGACAACTGTTAGGTTATGTGTCTTTATTTCCACCAATAATGATGAATATTTAAAGCAACAGCTCCGACATACCTCAGTTATGTAAAGTCTCCAATTCCATTTTCCTCCAACTCTGTGAAGTCTCCTTTGTCTATTATTTTAAGCTTCTATGACAGTTTCAGGAACCCGAAAACCCAGTTTCAGAAACCGAGGTGCTATGAGCTGGAACTGACTCGATGCCAGTGGGTTGGGTTTGAGTTTGGTCCCAAGAACAGCAAACAAGCATTGTCTGCTTCATTCTATTCCTGGTTACTCTGACTAGCCGCTGAGAGGGCCTGGGCGCTGTGCTGGGCGCTGTGCTGGGCGCTCTGAGTGCCGATCACATATCTTTAAGAAATGGTTTTTCTTGAGATTGAGAAGTTTTTATTGAGATTATTGCAAATCCCGCAGTACTGGGATTCATTGCTATTTTGCTGCAAGGCAGGAATATTCTTTCAAGCTATGTTGTTATTCTTTTTTTAATGTATAATAGTTTTTTGACATACCTTACCCAATCCAATATGTTGTTGTTGTTCTTGAAACCCTAAAATGCTGTGTGAGTACAGTTGGTGAGTGAATAGAGCAATGGAGGAGAAATGTGGAATGTGAGTAGACTTCTGTTTAGGAAGAAGTATGGCCAAAGTACTCCTTAGAGGCAAGGATGGTGAGACTTCATCTTACAGACTTTGGGCATGTTGTCAGGAGAGACCAGTCCCTGGAGAAGGACCTCATGCCGGTAAAATAGAAGGGAGGTGAAAAAAAGGAGGCCCTCAATGACATGGATGGACACTGTGGCCATAACAATGGGCTTAAGCCTCGGAACAATTGTGAGGCTGGCACAGGACCGGGCAGTGTTTTGTTCTAGTGTCAAAGGTTGTCGCTATAGGTCAGAACCAACTCAATGGTACCTAACAGTATATAGACAGTAGGGAAATGTACAACACACACACACACACACACACGCGCACACACACAGACACACACACACACGCACACACACAGACACACACACGCGTACACGCACACACACACAGACACACACACACGCACACACACAGCAGAGTGCCAGTGAATAACGGATGAAGACGTAAAGAAGAACCAATTTAAAGCTGTTTAACTCACAGATCGCTATTATTTTATGAACGCAACAAATTTCAGTTTTCCAAAACGAAGTAAGTTTATTGGGAAGGACAGCAATATTATTGATATTTTTTCAAGTATCATTAATATTGGCTTAATGTAAGACAGCTGGATATAAATGTGCACTTACGTATCTGAAAGTAAAACTGATGTAAACTAGCTTTAGAATATTAAATATATATTCACTCATAAGCTAGTCACCAGTAGCCTAATGTATGTGTTGGTCTCTATCTTACCCTGATTGCTTTTAGATTTTTTTTGTCTTTGAATATGAATAGGTCAAACATTTAAAAGTTAGTATTCTTTAAGAGGGTGTCATATGTTCAGAACATACCATACCACTGTAGTAGTAGAACAATTCTACTTGCTATTTTAATTTACTTTCCCCAGTGATGATAAGCAGCACTGGCCCTTTGGGGCACAATGGTTATGAATTGGGCTGCTACCCACAAGGTCAGAAATTAGGAGCCACCAGCTGCTCCAAGGGAGACAAACAGGGCTCTCGACTCTGGTAAAGAGTTACAGTCCCAGGAACCCACAGGGGAAGTTCTACCCTGCCTACAGGGCCGCTAGGCGTTAGAAATGACTCAGTGGCAGTTGATTATTTTGCCTTTTATAAAGACTCCTTGCCTTCTGGTAGGTATTTGCTGTCTCGCGATTTTCCTAACATGCCTCGCTGAACTCACGACACAGATTTTCCAGATCAGGTGATGGCCCAAGTAAAAGGAGTGGAGGGGCCACTCTGGGTTTGTGTTTTCCACCATTAAAAGCAGTGTAAACACCTAATTCCATTCTAGTCCCAGTTTCCTGTATTGCATCTCTCCAGTTGTGTGAGAATAATCTCCTAATCCCGTTAATTATATGAGACGATTCATGGCAGACAGTCCGGAGAGTTGTTTTACAAGCACCAATAATACAGAGAATGATGATCCCCGACAACGTAAGTAACCTCACTTTGGCTTAGCCTTATTTACTCCAGAGAGGGTTCATTCTTCAAATGTCTTCTGTCTCTCAGTCATATTTCCAGATGTTTATCTCAGCCTTTTCTGAGCTAGTCATTTTACTTAAGCTAATGAGCATTGTGGCGACAGTAGAATAGCTATTCCCTTATCCTTTTTGTACTTTGAGGACGGTCCCTCAGCCAGATGGACTGACACGGTGGCCGCGTCAGGGGCGCAGGCGCAGGAAGAATCCTGAGGAGGACACAAGGCCGTGCAGTGTTCATTCTGTTGTGTCGGAGCCGACTGTGCTGCACCTAGCAACAACAAATACTTAATAGGACATTGGGTTGGCCTTGCCTGTCCCTGAGACATTTCAGGAGGCTTAGAAACTGGGCTGCACATCAGTCCTTGCCAAAGAGGCTGGAATTTTTAAAAGGATTATTGGAAACCCAATACTCACAGAAACTCATTATCATGACGTCTATTCTGATTCATAGTGACCCTGTAGGACAAAGTGAATCTTTACAGGAGTAGAAAGACCCTTCTGGTGGTTTCACACTGCTTACTTTCCAGTTAGGAGCTCAGTGTGGAACCCACCACAGGCCCATCGTTATGTTTGAGCCATTGTTGCAACCACTGTGTCCGCTCAGCTCAAGGGTTGGTCTCTTCGGGCATGGTCCTGCACTTTTCCAAGCATGATGATATAGTCTCCTGACCAGATATGGAGTTAATTCTGGAAGGAATTCAAAGAGGGGTTTGGGACAGCCCTATGGAAATGGCAAGTGACAAGAAGACATACTGCATATCGCCAGTTAGGCCACAGAAGGCGGGGCCCTGGTTGCACGGCAGTTCAGCACTGGGCTGCTCAGCAAAAGCTCCCCCTGTTCACACTCAGCAACAAACCAGCAGGGGAAAGATGTGGCGATCTGCCTTTATCATGAGTATAAACTTGGAACTGCCAGGTGAGGGCACACTTCCCTGTAGTGGGCTATGTGTGAGAATCAACTTGACAGTACAGAACGACAGATTGTGGAGAGCTAAAAACATTACCGCTAACAATACTGAAACCAGCCTAACGTTAGCCTGTGTAAAACCAAAAGCAAACACACTGCCATCGAGTCAGGGCTGACTCACAAGCCACTCCCTGTGGGATTCCGAGACTGTAACTGTTTATGGGAGTAGAAAGCCCAGTCTTTCTCCAGAGGAGTGCAGGTGGTTTTGAACTGCTGACCATGAGTATCAAAGCTCAACATATAACCATTACACTACCATAGCTCCTTTAGTCTATGTAATGAGGACAATGACAATTACAAACATTTATTGAAAACTTACTTTATACTAGAGACAGCACGAAATGCTTTGCTTGGATTGTCTTATAATAAGGCTTGAATACCCTACCCTATAAGTGAGCAAAATCTCCCATTACTTGACACCTCAACACTCCATCTTGCAAAGTCAGTCTTTAACACCATTGTGAACTGTGGTACACAGCATCTGTTCCCAAAGATTCTGGTCGCACGAACCCCTTTACATTCTTAACAATTAGCAAGAACCAAAAAGAACATTTGCTTATGTGGGTGCATCTGTTGATAGTTACCATATTGGAAATTAAAACAAACATTTCTTTGCATGTTCACACATGGAGCATAAAGTTCTTGGGAAATTTTTATTATCATTTAATTCCATTTTTTCCACACATTTTTGAAGTCCCTTCATAAAATCACACATTAAAAAAAATAGTTCAGTTTTCCAAAACAAAAAGAGCTTGGCAGTAAGAGCGGCATTGTCACACATTTTTTGCAAATATCTTTCATATTTGGTTTATATATGGCAGCTGGATGCTCCTATCTACTTCTTCATTCAATCTGTTGTAAGTTGTTGTCATCGTTGTTTTGATTGAAGTAACGTGACAAAAGCCAGCCTCTGACAGGTCAGTCAAAAGCCCAGTTGCCATCTGATTGCTTTTGAATGGAGACCCCTGTGTGTCAGAGTAGAACTGTGCTTCGCAGAGTTCCAAGTGCTGAATTTGTGAGTGGGTTGCCGGACTTTCTGCTGGGCTGTCTTGAGATGGCTCAGCCCACCTAGAATGAGGCCCCAACTGGGTGGCTCCTATTTGTACCCCCCAGGTGTTCCGAGACAAGGGAGGAGTTTTTAAATAGCCTTTTCAATCATTGTGGAGATTCTTGCATGATTCTTCACCACACTCTTCAAGTGATTGCCTCTTCACCCTCGAAAAGGAGACGAAAGGAGATCAAGGAAATCATGTCCTCACCTTTTTATGAAAATAGTTTAACCAGAAATTTTCTCCATGGTCAGAAATCATCCTGAAATGATCTCTGGAATAGTTGGGGATCCCCTAAGCACACTTTGAGAATCCTTTTAGGAGGATAAGAAACGGCCCCAAAGGCCACGTTCGTGGCTTATTTATTCCAGTGTTGTCTCTCAAGGCAGCAAAGAAAAGAAGCCGAAGACGGGGGCCTACTCTCTTCCGACATGAACTCACTGGCCACCTTGGACATGCACTGTACATTGTATGGCCCAGTCATTATTTCCTTCCGGGCATGCCAAGGAGCTGCCTGGGTTACACAAATGGTTTGTTCTCACAGCTAACAGAAAGGTTGACGGTCTGAACTCAACCACAGGCCTCAATAAAGAAAGGTCTGGAAATCTGCTACCATAAAGAATTCAACCAAGAAAGCTCTCTGGTTCGAAGTTCACCATGCATCAGTCTGACTCAATAGCAATAGTTCATTTTCTGTTGTTTTGGTTTTGGTGGGGGTGAGCGTCTGGAGGGGTGGGGGCTGGAGAATTTGCTAAGACCGAGCATGGATATGTAACGCTTGTAAAGAAATAACAAAAATAAACCTGTGATTCTGTAGTTCAACCCAGTTTCCTCTCCAACAACCTGAAATCTGCCATGTCTCACTACGTACATTCAGTTGATGCTTTCTTTGAGAGACTTGACAAGGCATAGCTAATCATACTCAAGGTTTTTTTAATTAGTTAATATTCAATAGTGTTGAAATCATTGCAAACTATCAATCTTAACATTTTGAAATCAAAATGGATGCCCCAATTAGTCTTTCCACGTGTAAACAGGAATTTAATATAGGAGCTTTGTCTACAAAAGAAAAAAAATCTATCTTTGCCGAGCCGCTGACATCGGTCTCATTTATTTATTTTCAAATTGCAAAACTGCATGCTTCCCTATGTTTGTAGAAACTACACACTAATGTGGAAAAGGAATATTTTTCAGCTTTTAGTAGATTCCCCCCGCTTTTATTAGTATGCTTCCATTTGCTGGCTAACCAATCAGATCCTTTGATAGCTACTTGGGGATGTGCACGAGGCCTTGACTACCTGTACATGTTCAACCTAATAACTTGCATCATATTTTCATGACAGTAAGTCTCTACTAATACAACACATTAACTTTAATACAGATCTTTTTCTAGAGCGTGGGGAGAGAATATATATGTATTTGTGGAATAGTGGTTACCTTTTGAACGTCTGACCTCAAGGGGGGAAGCTCAAAATCACCAGCCACTCTGGGGGAGAAAGATGAGGCTTTCAACGCCAGTGAAGAGTTAGAGTCTCAGAAACCACAGGGGCAGCGCCACCCTGTGCTATAGCACCACTACGAGTCGGCAGCAACGTGAGGCAGTGAGTTATTTGAGTGAGACTATTTGAATGCGCTCCTTTTTTTTCTATAAATTCTTTTTTTATTAATAAATCTTTTTATTGGGGCTCATACAATTCTTATCACAATACATACATACATCAATTGAGCAAAGCACCCTTATACATTTGTTGCCCTCGTCATTCTCAAAAATCGCCTTCCTCTTGGGTTCCTGGAATCAGCTCGGTTTCCTTTTTTTCCCCTCCACCCCCCTCCCTGCTCTCCCTTCCCCCTGCACCCTTTAGTGAAATATTCATTTAAATACTTTTATTAGACATGAAATGGTTATCCCTGACTTCTCTGCATGTAGTTCAATTTTTCTTTTAGACCATGAAGAGACCCCTCCCAAAATCATTTGTTTAGATTCTCTGCTCTGTGACGGGTATGGAGGGACATTTTATAAGCAAATGAGCCCAAAGCAATCTCCTCCCCTTCCTTTTTACTTTTTGGTATAAATTAGTACTATGAGCACCAGAGTGACAGATATGTCTGTTTGAGCTATGTATCAATGTGCCATACCAATTAATGAGTAATGGATTTTCACATTGGTGACATCATTTGATCCCCTAACTAACACCCAAGACTTTCTATAACTTATTTTTTAATGCAATTGTTTGAAAAATGTTTGATGGCACTTGGACACATTTTGTAAAGTATCTTCCTGCTCAAGCATCATAAACAAGGGCTGAAATCCCTGCCTGCAGGGGCAACGTGGTGGATCTAACAACAGGAACACCTGCCCCCCAACCCCTACCCCAAAAGAAAAAGTCAGAGGCAAGGCATTAGGACATATGGGAATCCAATCATTACATTTTTTTGTTTGTTTGAAAATTCTGTGATAAATTGCTAGTAACTAGACTTAGATTTGAGTTCCTGTACTTAAAAATAAAATACATAGATATGCAAGAAAATATGATCGGTGGTTTTCTCAGGATCGCAAAGCTGAGGTTAAAATGATGGCAAAGAAAAATTTTGTTCTCCTGCTGAACATTTCTGAAACTCTCTTCCCTAGCTCCGTCCACTGTGTTCGCTGCCTAGCATGTTATAGGACATGCTTAGAGCAACTCTTCGTTACCTCTTAGCCCCGGGAGGGAGAGCAGGAATCTGAGCATGGTGCAGCTGAGTGCTTCTCTCCCCAGGTTGCCGTCAAGCTGTCAGCGGGGTTGTGGTCTCATGTGAGGTCTGGACCGGGGGTCTTTTCCCAAGGTCACTCATGTGGCTGGTGCTGGCCTCCATCCCCACTGGCTGCTGGTTGAACAAATCAGCTCTGTACCCCATCAGGCCTTCTTCATGGGTCACTTCCCTCAGAGGCACGAAACCAAGTGACAGAGAATAAGTGGAGGGCCCCAGATGGAAACCAGAGTCTTTTCATAAGTTAATCTCAGAAGTGGTACCCCACTATGTCTATCACCTTCTGTTCACTGGAAGTGAGTCTCTAAGTCCAGTCCACACTCAAGGGGCGGGGGTATACACGGACTGGTGTACTTGGAGACTGGGATGATTCAGGACTATCACCCTTGATATATAATGGATGTTAATTTGGTAAATGGCAGGAAGCACTGGACCACAGATGAGAAAAGACATTTTAAAACCTTTGTCTGATGTCTTTATCACTCTTACAATCTAAAGTTTCTTGAAAGCTTTGCTTGTAATATTTGCATTGATCAAGGTCAATTCTAAATTATTTCATGATTAGTTGGATCTCATTAAGAACACTGTATGTGAGGAAGGGAAGGAAATTCTTGCAGAGGAAAGACGTCAGTTTAACTTTCCTATTTGCTGCCAGATGCTTACCCATCTTGTGCATTCCTCTTTTCCAAAGGGAGAAGCCGGCTTCATGGGTCCCCAAGGGGAACCAGGCTTACCAGGGCTGCCGGGGACAAAGGTAAGTGGAGTGTTTTCCATGCTCTATCTTTATGAAACTTCTTTCTGAATTTCTCATCTCAGCTTAGGGTAAATTGGGATGGCCAGATATTTTGGCCTTATAGAAAAGTAAGGGAGCATCTTCCTCCTGTTTCTAACACTTCTAAATGGGATGTCATGTCAAGTAGAGTGATGGGACGGTTAGTTCCACAAAGTCTAAGTCCAAGTGACAGAACGGTAGAACATGTTCCAGCCATCTCCCACGTCTCCCTTACACCGATAAGATGCACGTGCGGGTACGTGGGGGCATTCTGGAGAGCAGAGAGCACGTTAACTCCTGCTCCTCACTTTTGCTTTTAGGATATAATTATAAATCAAGTGCGATGGCTAGTCCCCATCACGCCCTCGATCTCAAAGGCAAATACTGATGCCATAGTGCTTGCGCCCCAAACCGTCTGCAGACCGCTCCATCCTGAGAACCTTCCCGTGAGCCTCGACGTGGCAATCCTGTAAGGGGCCCTAAAGCACAGTCTCTGTGCCCTGTGTGTAAAACCAACCGATCCATAAACGATGCTGCCAGCGAGGCAGTCAGGCCTCCGTTCTGTTTCTCTGCCCAGCAAGACCCAAAAGTTGCTGCTCTACTCGTGACAGACTCGTGAGTCAAAGGAGGGGCCACACGGGAGGAAAGCACAGCCTTTCCTTTCCAAACCCACCGGAGCCGGTGCCGCGATGTGCGTTGCCCTCCCCAGGGATCCGGCAGGGGTGCTTCCCAAGAGGCCGACAGAGGGTCCTCGTTTCTGCTGGTCCAGGAACCACAGCGCTCATCCAATGGAAACTGGGTGTGGTCCCAGGGGCAGAGCTAAAACTTGGTCAACTTATGCGTAATTGCTGTTTAGAAGCCCCTTCTCTTTCGGTTCGCAATGGCATCGCTTGGGGGTGGCGGGAGATGTGGAGTGACACTGTCAGAAGGGGTAACCGCAGAATGACGGCCTGTAACGTTTTTCTGTTTCAGCAGAAATGCATTATTGTTTTAAAAATAGCCCGACTATCGTTGGTTACAACAGCAAAACCATTTTTCCCAAGCCCAGCCCAGCCGACGTGCATTAACAAAGCTACTACTATGTGAGCATTTGCTTTCTGAAACGGCTCCTTGCTGGGCGGAGCTGTCACTGTTACCCAATTATCACCCTGCTGGGAAACACGTGGTTTCAGCTGCAGGTGCCCAGAACCCACACTGCTGTTCTCATTGCGGCTGCGGTGTTAGAGTTGCTCAGTACTGTCAGTTTCTGCCGTTTTAGCCACGATATTTTGGTAATTAGCATTTATGAACTTATATGAATAACATTTTTGTTAGCAGTAAGTAGTAAAAGGAACAACCTAAAACCAAATTCAGTGCTCACGAGCTCATTCTGACTCATAACAACCTTCGAGGGCAGGGTAGAAATGCTCCTGTGAGTTTCCAAGGCTGGAACTCTTTAGGAGCGTGGAAAGCCTCGTCTTTCTCCAGCTGAGCGTCTGGTGGTTTCCAACTGCTGACCTCACAATTAGCAGGCTAGCTGCTTAGATGCCACCGGGGCCCCGGTATTCATATAATCTGAGCAATAATACATTCACATAAATGGCACTGATGCTTCTCATGGATTAAACTAGGATAATAAACACTACTGAAGACTCTCTGTGGTCTGGTGTGGGAGGAGTCCATGGGGCGAGCGCAGGGACACCACAAATTGCCAACCTGGTGAGGGGAGCCCTCGGGACACCAATGCTCAGAATGAGCCGTCGGGCTTACGAGCAAAACGGGAGGAGTGGGTCTCCTGCAGTTTGAAGTTACTCACACAAGAAATGTGCTTCCTGGAAGGAAAGTCAGCAAGGGGAAAAGAAAATGATGGGCAGTCCCCTTCCTGTGGGAACGGTTGTATTCCAGGTGCAGCCACAGAGCCAGGTAAGCCAAGGCAGTGCAGGGCCATGGACAGCGGCAGAGAAAACCTGCTTTGACCAAGACTTGGAAATGGCGATGGCCATCTAGTTTGTGAAACGAGCAGCAATAGAAAGAACACAGAAATACAGAGCCGAGCTCATCCCTGAATAGATTTCCTTTGTTTGACTGGTTTTAAGTCATGCGGCAATTTCAAACAAATCCACAAGAAACCTCCTCCACAGCTTCACCGACTACATACTTTATTTATTTTTTTTTTCTTTCTGATATTCTGGATTTTTTTTTGTCGACTACATACTTTAACAACACACACTACATGAACCTCCTCCTCAATTAAACATAAAGAATGCACTGTGCCTTTTATTTCCTTGAAAAGAGAGAAGAATGGGAAATTTGTTTCATTAGTAATAGAAGTTAACCTTCAAGTGAATTGCCTATACAACACGATGAATTTAATACTCTGATGGAAAGGCCCTGATTATCTAATAAACTATCTGAGCAAACACTTCAGTTATGTAGGCAGGTTGAGTCTGTAATCAAATCCAACTGCCATTGAGCCCATTCTGCCTCCACACACACACACATACATACATACATACATACATACATACATATGTATACATACATGAATATACATGTATCTATCCAGCCAATGAGGAGAGATCATATGGGCTGGGAAGAAATGTTTTATGCATTGCTGCATCTTCCTTGACTAATAGAGCCCGGAGCTAGACCTAGAACAGTCGAAGGGAGTGGGGTTTTAGAAGAAGTATTTTAGAATGTTTTGAATGATTTCATGAATTCAGCAAATGCATACACATATGTATATACACACACACAAATATACATGTATATCTCCACCACTTGTCTGTCAGTTTGTCAGACTGTCATGGCTGTGTGTTTCTGTGATGATGAAGGCTGTGTCACTGGTATTTTAAATACCAGCAGCATCACCCAAAGCAAACAGCTTTCAGCAGAGCTTCCAGACTAAGAACAGAGTCTGAAGAAGACATAGGCTGTCCACTTCGGAGGACTTGGCTGCTGAAAACCTTATAGATAGCATGAACATGTTGTCAGATACTGAAGGCCTACTAAATAGAAGCAGACACTGTGAGAGAGCGTTCCAGAAGATGGGTCCCTCAGGTCTCTCAAAACATCCTGAGGAAGAGCTGCCTTCTCAAAGTCGAGTCACCAGCATGGCGCGGATGGAACGAAGCCTGTGGGCATAAAGCCGTGGGGACATTCATTTGGCGACGGGGCAGAACTCAACATGAAAAGAAACAGCTACCAAAAAATCTACTGAGAAGTGGATCTTGGACTGTACAAAGCATAAATCTAGGACTCTTGGAAGTCATTAAAAATGAAACGGAATACATGACGATCAGTATCCTCGGTGTTAGTGAACAGAAACGGGCTGATCCTGACCATTTTGAATCAGAAAATCCTATGGTTTAGTATTCTGGGAAGGACACAGTCAAGAGCAATGGCATTGCACTCCTTGTCAAAAGTGACGTTTCCAATACTGTACGGTTACTGTAATTCTACCCATCATGCAAGAAGCCAGACACTTCTGTGGTGAGGCATCAAGTTGTCACCGTCTGCCCGGAGGCCACGAGGCAAGCTTTGAGAACTCTCAGACTCTTGACCTAACAATTCCCCACTAGGAATCCATATTAACAAAAGTAGCAAAGATTTTCCTATTAAAATATGTATGCAAAAGTTGAAGATTGAATTAATCTGTCTTAAAACACAGCTCTCCCACTTTAAAAGGTTTGTGACTTTGGAGAAATTACTTAACCTCTCTCAACCTTAATATGCCTGAAAAATGGTGAGGATGACACTTTGCTCATTTGTCCTGAGGATTAAGTAGGATAATTCTTCCAGACTGTCTGTGCAGCCCTGGCCTCAGCAGCAATAATTACAAAATAAACTCCACCCGTCCTTCAAGAGAGTCCCTGGGTGAGGCAAACGGCTAATGGGTTTGGCTGTTGACCGAAGGTTGGAGATTGGAGTCCACCCAGATATACTCAAAGCGAAGCCCTGGCAACCTATTTAGGAAGGGCAGCCATTGAAAAACCCTAGCCAGGGAGTCCAGTTCTGTTCAGACACACATGGGGTCCCCATGAATTCGAGACCCCTCAGCAGCACCTGTCTGTTATCCTTTAGGACATGGATCGGGCCTTAGCTCCGTGTGGCCCGTCTAGGACCTTCTCTTGCACATAGCCTTACGTTGCTCCTTAATTCTTAGCTGTTTTCTTTCTATGGGCTCTCGTCTGACTAGATCACGAGCTCTTGGAAGGAAGCCCCAATAACAGTCATGAGTGTAACAACGACGTAAACCCTAGATGGCTCCCCCACTCTAAGCACTCCATGTTGGTGATGAGAGCAATACTCTAATGTTCTGGACATTGCAGAGGAATATAAGGCGGTCAGAATCTAACTTATTTGCCTCAAACCCAGCACTGGTCAAGAGCAGAGCCAGAAATAAAATCTAGGAAGCCAGAAGACAAAGCCTGTGGTTTAACCATTTTGCCACACGTCTTCCCGGCAGTGCTCTTAAAAAGCAGCTGTGGAATAAAAATGTATGTTTTTCCTGTCTTGGTGATGCCTTTACCAACTTCCCTTAAAGTTCCTTCTTCACACCAACATATATCTGACAGGCATTTACCAAACTATTTCCTTACCTCTAAAATGGGTACGAATGCTCACTTCCTACAGGTGTTCTGATGCATGAGATCATGCATGCTAAGGTATTTGTACAGTCCTGGGTACATGGTCACTAAACAGTGACTCTCTGCTTTATTAAGAGCCCTGGTTGTAGTGGTTATGAGTTGGACTGCTAACTGTGAGGTCAGCAGTTCAAAATCAGCAGCTGCTCCACAGGAGAAAGATGCAGCTTTCTACTCCCATAGAAAGTTAGCATCTCAAAAATCCACAGGGGGCAGGTAGTTCTACCTTGTCCTACTGGGTGATCATAAGTCATAATTGACTTGATGGCAGTGAGTTTTGTTTCTGCTTTATTGCCTTTATTTACCTCAGGGTTTTATTTAGAAGAACAAGTCTGAGGGGTTGGCACTTACATGCTGTACAATTTGTGACAGGGTGAGCGTGGGGCGGCTGGGCCTCCAGGAAGAGGCGAGCGGGGAGAACCTGGCATCCCTGGACCCAAGGTCAGTCACTCTCAACATTGGACAGTAACACTCACCGGTCAGGCAATGTGTGCCACTCGCATTAAAACATGAAACTAAAATAAAATTCCAGAATAAGTATTAAACTATCAAAAGCACTCTCTCTCTCTCTCTCTCTCTCTCTCTCTCTCTCTCTCTCTCTCTCTCTCTCTCTCTCTGTCTCTCTCATGCACACACACACACACACACACAGAGATGCACACACTGAAATGTATACCAATTGGCTCTTTCCAAAAACAATTTTACAATTCTACTTTTCCATTTTACTATGTGCTTTGTGGCGAACAAATTTAATAGCACATCCAATGTTAGAGGAGATGTGTTGTCATATTAACACTTTATCACTTGGTATGTTTTTAAACTTACCAAGAAAACGGTGGATATGGGCTGTGGTTTCCACGGTAACATGAGGGCATATGACACCTTGAAAATATTAGAGCTGAGGATTTATTTGACTGTTCAATCTTTTATTCGTCTAAACTTCCTCCAAACTAATGTGGTTACACTTTATTTTAGTAACGCATCCTAGAGACACAGGAAATGATTTACTCTTTGATGACAAAAGAAATTTATACAGACAGCCATTGCTGAGACAAATGAGAATTACACACAAAACCTTCCCCAGCCTCTGCTGGTTGGGAGGACAGTGTTCAGAAATCACATGGAAGGAAGGCGGGGGTAGGAACTAGAGCGTGGACCAATGACCCTTGGACAATACTTACGTACAGCATTATAATGACCAACAATATAGAGAGCCATATACCGACGCCATTAAAATAGAGTGTTTCCATTTTTTCTTCATTATCCTGAGTCACTGCTAACTTCCTTTTTCTGTTCTTATCTCCTGTCCTTCCTCTTTCTCATCGGCACGTTCTCCTGTAACAGGGGAAGCAAGGTGAATCAGGAACTAGAGGCCCAAAGGGGTCCAAGGTCAGTACCATCGCCGGATAACTACTTCAATGTACTGTGAGACCAGCAAGAGCTGTGCATTCTTCTTCTTTCTCGGAGAAACATGTTTTAGATTGAATTCTTCCACACGAGGGCGTCGTAAGACTTTCTTCCCTGTGACTGTATCTCACAACAGTTGGTGTGTTGCATCTTGTTTGGTTGTTGTGCGCTCTTGTATTTCAAACTATTCTTGAAAAGAAGTTTAATTTCCTGATTCAGAAAAATCACTGCTTCTTGGGAAAAACCAAAGTTTTGTATTTCGTTTAAATGTGTATTATGGACTCATACTCTTTATCCCCTAGGAATCTTTGTAGTAAATCTCCAAATTATACCTTGCTTTTAAATCAGTTGACACCTTTCATTGACACCTTTCATTGAATTTAAATGTTATCACCTATTCAAAGTCTTGTGTCATGGCCTTTATAATATCCACAATAACCTATATATCATTAGTGAATTTTGTTACTTACTAATAACAGAGACTATGGATGGAAAACTGATATAAGCAGAGGGTGTTTGTTTATTCTTCATCCCAAAGTAAATGTAATTGCTACGGTCTGTGTTCTGAACATAAATGTGGGTATAAAAGATTGTAGCCCTTTTTCCCTGCTATCTTTGCTGTTCTCTGCCCAGTTTCTAGGACAAAGGTAAGTCACTAGGTATCACCACAAAATCACAGAAACCTTTAGTAAACGAAAATATCAACTTGTGAAGCTAATGCGTCTCAACGTGTCCTACTCCTTTGGCATTCTCAAGGGTTTTTTTTGTTCCTTTGGAATGCTTCTTGATTTGGGGGCATGAAAAGAGCTCTAAAGGGGGAAACATCAGTGCAGTAGACCGGATGCGGTAAGATCTCCCAATTAAATTATGCTTGGACAGCGCTGGTTAGCCTTGAAGAATGAGCAGGTGATTGGCATGAAAACAAACTAATCCTCAGCGTAGCTTTCTTGTCCTTTTCTCACCAATGCAGCTGGAAATTTTCTGAAAACATCTTCCTAATAAGCCTCCATGGTTGACCTATTTCCTTGAGAAAATCTATCAAGGCTACCTTTTTGACGTCCCCCCAAAGGGTCACTATGACCTTCTGAGCTCATCTTTCTGCATTGAATTGGACCTATTTTTCTTTTAAGATACCCTTATGAGACTAGGACAAGTATATTACCAAGGAAACTTGCCTGCAGCCATCTACCAATCAGTTAGGTGCCATCGAGTCAGTTCCAACTCTTGGCAAGCCTTTGGCCACCAACATGAAACACTGCCCATCCTGCAGCATCCTCACAATTGTCCTTATATTGGAGGCCGTTGATGCAACCACTGTGTCTATCCACCTTGTCCTGGGTATTTCTGTTTTCCACTGACCTTCAACTTCACCAAGCCTGATGTCCTTCACCAGGGCCAGGTCTTTCCTGATAGCATGGCCAAAGTGCAAGTTTCACCATCCTCACTTTTAAGGAGAATACTAGGTGGATTTCTTGCAGACAGATTTGTTCATTATTCTGGCAATTCATGGTATAGTCAATAATCCTCAACTGTTTAAAGGCCTTGATTCTTTAAGAGTCTTTATTCATAGGAAGCCATTGCAAACACTGTGCCTTGGCTCAGGTGCATCTTTTGGTTCTCAAAGTGATACCTTTGCTCTTTAACACTTAAAAGAACTATTTTGCAGAGAATTTGCCTAGTGCAATACCTTATTTGATACCTTGACTACAGGCTCATACAAGCACAGTTGAGTGTTCTGGAATCCCCATTCTCTGCACCACAGTTTATTATAATCCACATAGTTGAATGTCACCATTAATAAACAATAAGCAAACATCTTTCTAGTATTCTCTTTCAACTATGACATCAGCAATGACATCCTTGCTCCACGTGCTTTTCTGAATCCAACTTGAATTTCTGGCACCTCCTTGTATGGCAGCAACCATTTTTTAAAAAAATCTTCAAGCTACAGTGTTTGGCAGATGCATTAAAAGGATCTCTTCCAGCCAGTGGGCCAGGTAACTGCCTTCCACATCTCTTGGCAAAGAGGAGTGAGTGCTTCCAGTGCTTCATGAGCTTGTTGAAACATTTCAGTTGATATCCTGTTAATTCCTGGAGCCTGGTTTGTCGCCAATGTCTTCAGTGTAGCTTAGATTTCCTTCTTCGTTAACCTCAATTCTTAGTCATATGACACCTCTTGAAATGATTGAACATCAACCAATTATTTTGGGTAAAGTGACTCTGTGTAGTCCCCCCTCTTCTTTTGACGCTCCTCCCATATTACAATTCAAGGCTAGATTTTCTTCTTCTGTTCTTTCAGCCTGAGATAAGCTGAGCAAATTCTTGCCTTTTGGTTTTCTAACTCCAGGTCTTCATACATTTTATTATAATATTTTACTTGAGTCACCATTTCAAATATTTGAGCTCTTTTATTGAATTTCTTTTGTTTGCTTTAACTACCCTACATTCAAGAGCAAGTTACCGAATCTGTACTGACATCCACTGTGGTCTTTTCTTTCTTTATCGGCTCTTTAATGAGCGTTAGTATTCTTTGAAAGGAGCCCTGAGTGTGGAGTGGGTATGCGTTGGGCTTTCAACTCCCATAAACAGTCACATTCTCAGAAACCCACAGAAGCAATTCTACTCTGCCCTATAGGGTTGCTGTGAACTGGAATTGACTTGATGGCAGTGAGTTTATGTTCTTGAGATATAATGTTTTTGATGTCGTCCCATAACTCCCATGGTCTTGAGTCATTAATATTCAATACCTGAAATAGATTCTTAAGGTGGTTTCTAAATCCAAGTGGCATGCACTCAAAGGTGTACTTTGGCTTCTACTGAGTTGTTTTCATTTCCTTCAGGTTCCACTTCCACGTGGATATGAGCAATCGATGATCTGTCCTGGTATCAGTCCTGGCTTTGTTTTGGCTGCTCTATCATCTCTTCCAACAGATGTGATCAATTTGATTCCTGTGTATCCCATCTAATGAGGTCCATGTGTGTAGTTGCTGTTTATGTTGTTGAGTACGGATACTTGAATGAAGTCATTGGTCTTGAAAACGCTACTGTGTCGTCTCCCACTTCATTTCCATCACCAAGACCATATTTTCAAACTACGGAGCCTTCCTCTTTGTTTCTAACGTCTACAGTCTGGTTACCCGATCATTATGATGGTATTGTCTTATGTGTGACCAGTTTCAAAATTGGCAGAAGTTGGTAGAATTCTTTGATTTTGTCACCATTGACTGTAGTGGTTGCTGCAGAAAGATGGGGCTTTCTAGTCCCCAAAAGAGTGACAGTCTCAGAAACTCTCAGGAGCAGTTCTGCCCTGTCCTGTAGGGTCGCTGTGTGTCGTCACTGACTTGATGATGGTAGTCAGTGAGCGAGTTGAGTGTGTGTTGATTGGTCTTCCTGGTAGGCTGATGGATATTACCCTATCACGGAAAGCTTTACTGGAAGGTAGATCTTGAAACGACGACTGTGATTCCACTCCTCTGCGGGAGGCCATTCCCAGCACAGGAGACCGTACGATTAGCCTTTCAAACTGGCGAGTACCAGGGTATTTCAGCTCACTCATGTCTATGTGTAACTTTTCGTTTTGGACAATTCTGTTTTCTTAGATTCATGCTTCCTACATTCCATGGTAATAAGTAGTAGTGTTTGCAGCTGTTGCTTCCCATGTTGAGTTGTGCCCCATTGGTAGGGAAGGTCCTCAGGGCTTTGCCCCGTCCTCACCATTCAGATCGGCTCTGCTCTACTTTGGGAAGCACCTCTTGCCCAGGTGTCTTTTAAGTCCCTCCCGCCCTGAGGGATTCAGCTTCTGACCCTCTGTCAGACAGTGTTCTACTGACTTTATGAGGTGGCTCATTTTCCAAACGGTGTGCTGGTTCCTCTTCCTAGTCTCTCATCTGGAGGCTCTGAGGAAATCTATCCGCCATGGCAGCCCTTTGATATTTGAAACGCTAGTGGCATAGCTCCCAGCACCAAAGCAACACACATGTCACTCGGGCATGACAAGATGACAGGGTGGGGACTTGATCACAGAAACATGTTCAAACACTTAAAACTAATCATAAACTCATACGTGTACGAACTGGAACGCTAGGAGCAATGCTTTCTGGCTTACCCTCCTAGGTAGTAAGATTCTTCCATTTCATCATCAATGGCTATAGTGGTGACTGCCTAAATTTCAATAATAGTTGCTTACGGATATTAACCCTGACAGACCTTCAAACGTTTTTTGAATTGCATAAAGAAAATGGGCTCTAGAAATTTAAAGTACTTTAGGAGATCCTTCGGATCTACACAACTTAAAGATCTTTCTTTCTTCTCTCTGAAGTTTTGAATTGGCCTTCTGAGCAATTTGCATGTTCTTGGACTGGGCAAGTACAATTTGGGATTTCCATTTTCCCTGGCATCTCTCCAGCTAGGGTCATGGCACCTTCTTCAGAGATGTCCATCTTGAACTGGAATGTGCTCCCCGTGGCTTGCAGCCCCACCAGCCTACTCTAGGTGTCTGTGGTCTACTCTCGCACCTGCTGCCTGAAATATCTGTAATATTTCCTTCAGGGCCCTTGGGTGATGCAAATGAGTATTATCCTGAGCTGCTCATGGAAAGGTTGGAGACTCAGGTCCACCCAGAGATGCCTTTGTCATCTACCTCTGGAACATCAGCCATTGAAAGCCCCATTCCCTCTGACATGCGCGTGGTCACAATGAGGCACAGTTGGTTCAATGACGGTTTGTTTGCTTGTAAACGTTTCTTCCATCATCGCCGTTAGAGGGAGACCTGACTGGAGACCTTTCTCTTCTAGTTCCCAGAGGAGTGTCCATTTCAATGGATCTATACTTGTCTTCTAAAGAGCAGTCAACCCCTTACCTTGCTCATTTGCCTAAGGACCTCGGTTTTCCTCACACAATTCCCAGAGCAGGGCTTCGTGGAGAAGATGCAATCCCACCTCGGGAGCCATCGAAGGCACTTGTTTGATTTGGGGCCTCCCGCATGGGGAGAGAAGTACCATGTATGTGATTGCTTCCAGATGCTCTATGGTCCAGAATGGGGGCTGTAATTCTCTGCAAAGGGCATCTTGATGAAGCATTTGCAATTTTGTTGTTGATAATGTTGTGCTGTTGATGGTGGAGGTTTTTCCACGTCAGACATTTATTTTAATGCTGCGGCAGGAGGATATAAATCTATTCTCAGAGATGAGACATTTCTAGACTGCTAACCTCAACACTAATTAGAGTTGTTTGTTTTTTTTCTTTCTTTTCAATGGGGAAAGGGTGACCGTGGAGACAAAGGGGACTCTGGCACCCTGGGACCAAGGGTAAGTGAGCTGTTCATGTAAGCCTTTGCCTCCCACCAGTCTTTGAGAGCATGCACCTGTGCTGCTTTGCAGAAAGCCTCTACACCAGTGGTTCTCAACCTGTGGGTCGCGGCCCCTTTCACAGGAGTCAAACAACACTTTCACAGGGGTCGCCTGATTCATAACAGTAGAAAAATTACAGTTGTGAAGTAGCAATGAAAATAATTTTATGGTTGGGGGGGTCACCACCACATGAAGAACTATATTAAAGGGCCGCACCATTAGGAAGGTTGAGAACCACTGCTGTAAGCTAAGACCCATCTGAGAGGAGTATTCGAGGCCAGCTGCTAGATTTCTACTATCCTTACCCTCGTCTCCTTACTTTTTAAAATTTCCTCACCAGAAGCAATGAATGTGGACAGTCTCACATATAAAATAAGCTTCAGGACAAGAATTTCTAAAGACTCCCCCACCCACCCCCCCCTCCATCTACCCTCTCTACTAAATGAAAAATAGCAAGTCTCTCGTCATCCAGCTAAAATAGAATTTTCCATTTTACAATTAATCCTGGTATCAACGAAAGAAATAATCCATATATTCAGCGCACTGTTTTTTGGTTTTGTTTGTTAAAAAACAAACAAACAGGCAGGACATTAAGACCTGAGTAATGGAAACTGTCAAACCCTCTGCCATCAAGCTGGTTCAGCCGCACAGGGACCCTCCTTAGAACTTTGGCAGCTGTAAAGCTTTACGGGAGCAGACAGTCTCCTTTCTGCCGCAGAGCAGCTGGTGGGTTCCCAGTGATTGGCCCGCACACAGTAATCTAACACTTACCCAACAGCGCCACCTTACGTGCATCTAGTCTCATTTCTGTTCTCTATTTAGCTGAATAAGATTCCCAGGTGTCCTGGTGGTGCAGTGGTTATGAAGGGGGATTCTAACCTCAACATCAGCAGTTCAAAACCACCAGCCACTCTGCAGGAGAAAGCTGAGGATTTCTGCTCCTATAAAGTCTTGGAGAGTCACAGGAGAAGCTGTACACTGATGGCAGGAGATTCCTGCTGGGAATCTGTGCATTGCTTGTCAAACAATGTTTTATCCCTTAACAGAGGTGTTGTTAGTTGCCATCCAGGTAATTCTGACTCATGGTTTTAAACTGCCAACCCTTTGCCTCGTAGCCCAGTGCTTAACTGTGGCATTCTATCCTTTTGCGTATAAGGAAGAAATCTGTGAGGTACAGGGAAGTAGGCAGAGATGAGGAGTTGTTTAAATAACTGCAACGACACCAATCGTTTGCAAGGTCGGTGTGACCTGTCACAGGTGGAAATGGGAAGTGGCATGCCTCCTTTGAATTGATACCAACATTTGGACATTTGTATTCTAGGGAAACAATTTCTAAGAGCCAAAAGTTGCTGTATCTGTTTTTCTTTTTTTTGCCACAGTGCCTTGTGCATGCTGTCCTAATTCCTATCGTTTTACCTTGGTTGGTTTTGGTCTTGGTAGGGTCCACCTGGTCAAAAGGGGGATCAAGGAGCCACCGAGATTATAGACTACAATGGCAATCTCCACGAAGCCTTGCAGGTAAGTGATGGTTCTCCCCCCCTGACACGAACACGGAGCATCTCTCTGTGTAGTGGCCATGGCATGAGCTTCCACCCTCTCTGATCTCCAAGAACTCCACTGCACAGAGCCTCCTTTCTCCCTGTTCCTCTGTCATATCCCTTTCTCCCTGCCCAGTTCATCTGCTTTAGTTCCCAGTTTTTGCAACATCCCACTTTCAGCAAGCTCTTTCCTTTCCACCTTCAAACGCGCTTACATATTGTCAGGCATACGTTGTGTGTTAGTGTGGCCAAGCTTTGCCTGCTTGCTTGGAGCAAGAGCTGTACTTAGTAAAGCCCATGAGCACCCGGTAGGACTGGAGCTAGCGCTGCCTGGTTCACATCTCTGCCCACCTACTTGCCGAGTGTGTGATCTGGCAACTTCCCTGTGCCTCGCTTTTCTCGTCTGTAAATTTAGTTAAAATGGTAGCAACTTCGGGGGAATTTTGTGAGTTGCAAATGGTTAAAAACAGATGAGAGGGCTCCCAGAGCTGTGTGGCAACGTGGAAGTGAAAGGTAATGGAATTTTCCACAAACGTTTTGAAGCCCCATGCCTTATGCAACGAGAATAGAACTTGTGACGTAGGAAGCCCAGTGGGAGTATTGGCGATGCCTGCTACTCTTCCATCTGGTTCCCTCCTGTGATGAAAAGAACCATGAAGTATGTGCTTTGACTTCCTTATCCCCGCATCCCAGCCAGTCTTTCTGCAGGCAGACCCTAGTACTGCCTACTCCAGTAGAGTTCCCGTCTTGGAAACCCACGGGGCAGTTCTACGCTGTCCAATAGGGTTGCTCTGAGTCACAAGTGACTCGATGACAGTGAGTTATCATAACCCTATTGAAACCGCTCCCACACATGTCTACAGTTACGTCAAGGTCAAGCTCATGGCACCCATCACCCTTGACTTGCCTGGGTCATTTACATGACACCACTTCCCTTTTGAAAAACTTTCTTGGCCTCTCTAATCTCCTACTTTGATTTCTCCCAATCTTCTTCTGTGCTAAATCCACTCGATTTTGATATTTCCAACTTCATGTTCCAGCCCCTGATTCTTTGGTATCCTCAAGTCTCTTCTGTTTTCTCAGTGCAATCCCTTCCTCTGCGTCTCCCCTTTAGGACACCCAAGTCCTTTCTGTCATCCAGTGTTTCTTGGCAGGCATCCGCAGCTGTCAGCAAGAGTGCTTCCAGCAGAACTCCATCCCACTTCCACTGTTCCCACTCATCAAATTTATTCATTTTCTTCACTAACCATCTTGTTTGTGATACCAGGAATCTTCAGATTTCTTGGGATAGAAACTTGAGTCATTATAATACGATCCTTGTCCTTCATCCAGCTCACCAGTTGCTGCTGTTACTCTTTCAAAGTATCTGTACAAGTGCCCCTTCTTGCCATTCCCACCTCTGCAGCTACCCCAGGACCAGCTCCTGTGTCAAGTGCCTCTTTGCCCCCCGAGTCCATGTTGTTTATCACTTCAGAGCCCCAGCGATCGCTGTTTTGAGGGCTCTGATCGGTGCAGAAACCTCCACAACCCCTGTTGCCTACTTTTTGAGCCCAAACTTCTCCACCTGACATTGAAGGCTCTAGAATCCTGTCTTTCATGTGCCACATGACAGTTGCCCCCGGAGTGGTCGCTTTTGTCATCATTATACAAATTCCGCCCTTTTTGCCTAAGTTGTGCCCATTCTTCATTCCCCTTTTTCACCCACCTGAATCTTATCCAGCTGTCGACTGCTATCCGCCGGATGAATCACTCCTCTGAAGCTTTCCAACCATTGGTCTGTCAAGGCCCAATAGTCTAATTGTTCTCATATTACGCTCCTGATTTTAGTCTTGACTTTCACCAGATTGTAAATTTCTTGGTGGAAAGAAACCTGTTTCCGGCCTATTCTCTAGCCGTAAAAGTATCTGGACACAGACCTGGGCATGTCAATGTTAAATACACTCTAATGAGTTCAATGAGTGTTTATTCTTAACTCATATCCATGCATACAAACAGTTTTTTTGCTTGGAAACCAAATAAGGTATTTTTAATTTTCCTCTGCAATTTGAGGCTGTTTGGATTATTTTTCTGTTCTTTTATTTTACTAACATTATCTAATTACAATAGAGCTACATTCCTGTCAGTTCTTTGCTACCTCTACCATTTTTAAGTAGTAGGGCATTTGCCAGCTCTACTGCTCTACTTATTTGCCAGCTCTACTGCTCTGTCTTCAGCTCAACTTATTTTTCTGCTCGTTTCATTCCCAATGTTAATAGCATGTTACTATTCAGAGAAATGTTGTTTAGGCAATACAGCCAATCTGTCGATTGAATTAATGATGCTCTACCCCACCGGATTGGAGCTAAACAGTTACTTCGTGGCTGATCTCAATGTACAGAACCAGCTTGGTAAATTGTTTCTCCTCCCCCCCCCCCACCAAAAAAAAAGCAAACAAACCAAGCCCCAGAAGTTGATATCTCTGTGGGGAGAGAGACAGAGACAGAGAACGCAAAGTTCCAGTGAAAGGCAAGGATGCTTCTACCTTAGAACTTGATTTGTTAGTAGTGTTGTACACTTGCCTCAGGCTCCTTCCAATGGTTCCAGGATCCTTGCTAACAATTTAAAGATATCAGTTCTCATATCTTCCCTCCAAAATGTGACAATCTTTTTGGCCATTTTCTGCAAAATGGTGAAAGAGTCTTTTAGCACATTCTTTGCATGAACAGGCCTGCTGTAATCAAGCCGCCTTGTTCCTAACACTGAAATCTCTGTTGTGATCTCCCTCCTACTGCTCACTAGCACAGCCGTTTGGGTGAGGTCACTTAATGGAGTTATGTTGCCTTGATCACCTCTGTAAAATCATAATGTTATCAGAATAGGTTTTTGCACACGTCTATTAAGTCTATTATTATTATTCTTAGGATATATATATGTGTATACATTTTTATGAGAGTCTGAAAGTTTTTGCTAATGTACCCCAAAGAACTATAAAAGTCTCCCACCGGCCTCTTAATACGCAAAAATATATGATTTTGTTTTGTTTTTCTCACCAGATTCTGCATGATGGCAAACCAGCTAGTACCCATTAAACTTAACAAGTTCACGTTTATGTCTCAGCCTAGAGAGTTATTCTTCAAGGGCTGCTAGGAAAATTATATTGTGTACTTGTCAATTGTTTTTTTTCACACCGAAACTGTTGGTTTTTAAGCCAGTTTTCTGGTGGACTATGCATTTCTTTTTTAAAAAAATCAATTAAACTAGAAAGTCACTAAATTGAGAAGAGGTAGACTTTTACCTGTTTTATTCTCTTAAATCAGGAGCCAGATGGGCTTTCTACACTGAAAGATTTACAGCCTTGGAAACCCACAGGGGAAGTTCTACCCTGTTCAGTAGGGTTGCTATGAGTCGGAGTTGATTCAAGGGCAGTGAGTTGTGTGAGGTTTTTTAAGTTCAAATTCTCTAAGTAGCAATGAATCTTCACAGTGCTACATATTTAATTTTATTGTTATCTCCAAAAAATCTGCAAAGATAATTAGATAAATAGACTTATACTACAGTTATAAAAAATTCACATTAGAAATATAAACTTTTACTGTTGACTCTATTGGAAATTGTTGTGTACATGAGCATTGGTCATAAACCATTTGTTTTTATGTTTATTTAGGGCACCCTCACAATCAGCAGTAAAAGTTTCCTAACTCGAGTCTTACATATTCTCATCTCAATTGAAAATGAGCCTCTTTCCTAGTGTGAATCATGGGTGACTCCCAGCTTGCATCGTATGGGAAGTGGAATAAATAGCCTTCCGTTCCAAAGAGATTCCCATGAGCATCTCAGGGACAAACCCACGAAGCAGCCCGAGGGCTTCCCGCCACTTTATAGTGGCTCTAGTTTATGTCTCCCTTCATGTCTCCCTGGAGACCGTGGCATCTGTCTCCACCGCTACCAAAGTTTCTGATTTTCCAGTGCTTACTGAAGTTCCAGAGAGAACCCTGGTGAACTTATGTAGCTTTGACTTAAAGGAGCCAAGAAGTCCAGGGTAAACTAATGGTTTTAAGACTTCTCTGTGTCTGAAACATTGGTGCCTCAGATGGTATTTTTGAAAGAAAAACAATGTATTTGTGAAATTACTTTAGTTTCCTGTCCTTTTCTTTTAGAATAATTGAATGGGACCTGTCTTGTATCGTTTGCAGATCTCATAGACATAATTATTTAATGAGATCTTTTCCTTTACCTGCTAGATAGATCGGTTACCATTACTAATATTCTTTTCTTTTATAACCTATTATAAACTACATGGTGCCACTTAATTTTTAAAAGGAAAGCGACCCTCATGTTTTTGTGAAAAATAATGAATTTGTTGGAAAACCTCAGAGCTCAAATTGAGACCTATTTTCACTTTATAAGATTTTATGATTCTGCTTGCTAGTTAAAAATGTAATCTGTAAAAAAAAAATACAACATGTAATTGGAAAGCAGTGATGAAAAATTGTTCCTACTCTCTAATTTTATAATAGCCTTGCTGAAATGACTCATCCACATCATAGGAATGAAGGAGTAGCTTTCTCAAAACTATAAATCTAACTCTCCTTTAAGGTGAATTCCTTTGAAGTAAATTAAGCAGGACCTCTGGTACACAGATATAATGGTTTTTATAGCATTGCCTCCAGTGTGTGATTAATTTACGTTTTGTCTTATAGAAGCACTAATTTTTACTGCCATTTCTTTCTCTGAACCTGTCATGACCATGGCTGATTTTATCAAGGAATATGTAATTTCAAGCATTTGTATATTTGCAAAAATATATTGTTTTCTAAGGAGAGATGACCCCTATGTCACTAGAGAATAAGTTAAGTGAAGCAAAATAGATCCTCTTAAAATTAGGCTTACACCACAATAATGGAAGCAGCGGCACTGTGCCCCTTATATGTGTATTTCTCAGCTGTGAAGGTGAATTCAGTTCCAGAAGGAATGGGTAACTTAGTGGCCCTTAGTCTCTAGCCAAGCAGTAATGACAGCTGTCTCTCTCCAGCCAGGAAGCTTGGCCTCTTGTTAAGATTTTGAGTTGTGTTCCACCTTTTCCCCTCACATCATCCAAACTCTTCTAACGTGACCTTGTCGAAGTGGTCAGGGGTGGAGGCGGGGCCCCATCGAGCTCTTCCAGGCTCCAAGTCCTGAAGGATTGGGTGCACGGGGTTAGTTAATCCATTGGATTCATTGATGGCGTGCATCTAGGATTTTCTTCATTTTTCTTCATTCTGGGCAGGGAGAGACCAGCAGTTGTACTGTACCTGGCTGCTCACAAGCATTTAAGACCTCAATCGCTGATCACCAAAGTAGGATACAGAACATTCTTAGTGGACTGTTCCAGCTGACAGTGTTCTGCCCATGGACTTTGGTGTCTAGAATCAGCTTGCATTGCTTATAGTGATCAAGCTGAAAATCACCCATCATTCCCCTAGAGGTTTATAATAAAAAGAATTTTATGAAGTTTGAGCTAGGAAACAGCTATTTGAATATCTAGTTAAGAAAATTAAATTTTCAGAAAACTAGAAAATATTAATACAGAAAAACAATTTATGTGTGAGGAATAAAGTAGTTTAGAGATGTATATGTGGAGAGAGTGTATTTTGTTACATCATTCTTAACATTTTACACTAAGAAACTATATTAAATCCATGTTGATGCGTATCATTAATTATAGCAGCAGAGTAAAACAAGTTTATAGTTTAACAAATGAGCTATAGACTTTAAAAGAAGAAAAGTATATTAGTTATGCAATTGGACATCAGTTTTCTCTCATCAAAGTACTTTCTACAATGACTTTCTTACGGATATCAATATCACCTTAGTTCACAATTAAAATGACACATCTGTAGTGTGTACTATTTTACTACTAATTAAAATTTTTTTTATTTTGACCTTGTTGAGAAGATACACAGTGAAAGACCGATTCAGTGACACTGATGACATTCTGCAAGTTGTATCTAAGTAATCTGTTTTAATTATAGTGAATTAAAACCTGGCAGTTTCATTTTTTTCCATTCTCATAGATTTTTTTAATCAAATGGCAAAAATGTATATTTTTAAATATCAAGCATCAGATTGTATTCCTTTGAAGATGGGATAGTATTTGCTCCATATCTTGTGAATTTGTTATGGAGACATCAGACTTGCCCAAAACACATTATAATAGTTGTTTCAGAAATGTACTCCCTTACTTATACTACCTGCCCTTTGCCACACAAAAGAGGTAACTCTGTCTTTGTTCATGCATTTTCCCAACAGAGGATTACGACCTTAACTGTCACGGTAACTCCTGTTTGCATGACTTCCGTGGTCTGAGACTTTCTCTGTGGTGTTGATGCATGCCAATAATAAGATAGTACTAACATAGCAGTTGTCCTTATTCAATATTTAATTCTACGTTTCTTGATATTAACAATTCTATGTTTCTTGACATTGGCTCAGTTGAATTTCTCTGTTTCCTTAGTGAAACAGGTTTTTATGTGTGTGTGTGCATTTATTGTTTTAAAGTTATTTTTAAGTTAAAAGTCTGCAGTCATATCTCAATAATATAACTTTGTCCTCTAGTGTTTGGAAAATCAAAGCCTTTGGGGGCAGAAGCATATAAAAACATAGAGAGTATTTATAGCCAAATGTATCCCAAGAAGATGAATGTGGGATACAGAAGCAATTTTACATTGTTGTCTAGAGTGGGTCTAAATGTTCCCCACATGCTATTTTGATAAAAATGGGTTGGTACTTTAGCATATAAGTAGTTTTGTTTGTTTGTTTGTTTACATGGCCTAAGAAAAATTTCCCCACTGGAAATCAGTTAGGGGCGAGTGTGATTCTGAGAGAAAGAAGAGAGGGTCTTAGTATGCTAACCTAAAACGTGCATTTTAGTACATGTACCTGCGCTTTTTAAAATGCTGTCTTCTATTGATGTAGGGTCCCCCTGGGCCTCCTGGACCTCAAGGACTACAAGGGCCAAAGGTGATTTTTTAAAAATTTTACTCATTTCCACTTACCACGTATTCACCATGCAGGAAATATCTAATGTGAATCTTTGAACATGAACTTAAAGAAATGCTGGAGGATCTGAGCTCAGCTTCCGTTCTGCCCCTGGAGTGAAGAAAAGCAATTGAGAGCTGGCTGCAGAGAGGGGTCCGAAGGAGGACAGTGAGGAGAGAGAGACGGCAGTGACAGCTAATTCAGGGAGAACATTGAGAAGAAGGGGGAATGTTAAAACAAGAGAAAATATCGTTTTTATCAAAATTATAAATGTAAAGACTCAATGCAATGTCTGAAAACCGAAAATTATTTAAGGTGACAATTGAAGGAAATTTATGCTGATGCTGAGAAAGTGTCTTTCCTCTCATTCTTTTGTAATAATAACTTTAAGAGGAAAGCTTTGTTTAGCATGATGCCTTCAGAAATGACAATTTAGGAAACATTTTTCGTAATCCTTTTCTCATAACACATCCCTTTATTACACACATTGTTCCATTTATATCTTAAGTAATGGCGCGTGGCGACTACAAACAGTGGAAAATCTAGAATTACTGGATAGTGTCTAGAAATTGTTCAGTGGCATTAGCCTTCTCCCTCCCAACGAAAGCTCAGTTCTTCAACCGTGTTTGATTAATTAACCCACGGTTGGCCACTCTCGCCTTTCAGAGCAGTGTGTGAGCGGCACGTGTTGACGTCTGGTTGTCACCATTGGATTTTGGCAGGGGAGAGGGGTCCAGCGGTTTCAGAATCCGTCGTTTGTTTATGCTTCAGAATGCGGTTTATTTGTGAAGTCGCATGCACACACTTGGTTTTGCACGCTTCTCTTTCCAGATATTTCTCAATGAAAATCTAGTACATAATACAAGTAATTTTTCAAGTAAAAGGAGCACAAAGCAGACATTGCTGATAGCCTGATAGCCTTGCTGGTGGAAGTTGTGGTCAAACAGGAATCGTCATGTCGGACAAATTCTGTGCATAAAGTTAGAGTACGCTTGGGCATATCGGACTATGTCTCCACCCCTATTTCTCTAGGAGATGTGACACCAAGAAAGCTCTGCTCCTACACAGCCTTTCCATCTATCTGGTCAGCACGGTAGCCTGAATCTGGATTCTTTAATAGCTTCGTGAGCTGGAGCAGATGACCTGGAAGGAAGCCCGTGGCTCCCCATTCCCTCTGTGTAGAATCCTTGCTTTAACTTCCCTGCACCGCCTGCTTGACTGGGTCTCCAGAGCCAGAATTGTCCCCAGTGCTATGTTTGTACCTCAGGAGTCCCAAACCTCAGAAGCTTCTAGGATATTTTTCAGCCCAGAGACCTAAATGTGTCCATAAAGCACCCATCTTGGAACACAGAAGGCCCAAACCAAACAAACACAAGGTCTGCGTAACCAAAAAGGCAGCATCACTGAGCCTGACATAGCTCTTGTTTTATGATCTCTGTAGACAGTAAGTGATTTTGAGTCTCTACTGTGTGCAATGGACCATAGCAATGGTTTCAGCAAGCACCTGGCAGCCTAGGGAGGGACACAGGCTCTTAAAGGCCAAGAGCCTACTAAATAGAGCAAGTGGATCACTTTGATCCAGTGAGAGTGGCATGGGCATGGATGGGGCATCCTTCGCAGTCTTGCTTGGCGAGGTGGTCTTCAACTAAGCCTGAAAGGAAGGAAGATGAGTAGCGTCCAGCCCATAATACTATCCCCAGCCCAGCCCCTCCCACCGCCACCCCTTTCTGATCTTGTCACTGAGACCTGGAGAGAGGAAAAGCATCATGCCAGTTTTGAAGTCTTACGAAGACATGCTACATTTATTCCCCTGGACTTGACCATTGCTACACTTCCGGCATGGTTTGGCATTGGTGAAAGACCACATCCCCAACGATGGCTCTTGGAGAAGCCTGGCATCAGTGGGGTGGCATGTGGCCACAGTCAGCCTGAATGGAGCATAGAACCGGTTCTCACCAAGGTTCAACCGGAAGGGAAACCTATGCATTTAGTATTTCTCCCCTCCTTTATCAAGCGACTCTTTGATTTCCTAAAAACCAAACAACTCCTTCTGAACATGTGAAGGATGACGGGGAAATGAATTAATCACTCACGAATTGGGTTTCCCTAAACTCTCATGGGCTGCGTTTTCGAGGGAAAGCCTGGCGAAGCCGTCATTGAGAGACCCAGAGTGCTGACAAGTTTGCAGGCTCCGAGTGAAATGAGGGCTTAGCCAGGTGCATCCAACCTCGGCAGACTTGTTTGTGGTAAAATAAACTCCACTGCCGCCGCCAAGAGCAGGAAGTCTGAGAATAAGGAAAGGCTGTCCTCCGGCTCCCTCCTCTTTTCCTTCTAAATTTCATTTGTTTGAAACCACAAGCTCATGCCCCCTTTAAACATTGGAAAGCTTAGGTTTCATGCTGTGCCCCATGGCTCTTAAAATTTTTACCAGGGAAAGGAGCTTGGACCATTCCAATTTTGTGGTTTTTATCACATCACCGCACAAGCTTTTCTTGAAAAACACAGCCTCATGTGAGCTCCCTCCGTGTCAGGAACTCTGTCCGGGAGGCCGGCCACTCACATAAAGAGCCGTTTACACAGGGTCTCCACTGTGTGGAAATCAGGAGGACTCGTAGGGGATCTGAAAAAGTGTCACACTGACATGAAATCATATCTAGCCTACCCAGGAATTTGTTTGTTCAGTACCTTTGAGTTAAAAGATGATTAGAAATTTGTTGTTTGAATAAAGTTCTAAGGATATTTAAATGTCCTTTGAACTGGAGCATCTTAAGTATAAAAAATATAAAACAAAATATATATATCTGGGGGGTGTCAAGGATTCTAATAAATCATAACATGGATAGTAAATTTTGGTTCATTCCTAGCCTGGCATAGGAAATTGAACTGATCCAAAATTAATTTTATGTGGATTAAGATATCTTTTGATTTATTATATCCTTCCAAGAGGCTTTTCTTGGAAATAGCATGTTCCTAATGGCTATGAATCTGTTCAAACTGCGCCACATAAAACATTACTGTATATCTTTGAAGGTTTTTCTTTTATTCTTTCTCAGAATTAATCAATTAATGTGTTTTGCCTTTTTTTCTCACACTACAAAATAAGAGAGAGTGTTCAGACTTTTTTTAAGTTGTTGAAATGGGATGTAATGGGGTATCAGATCATCTTTATCAAGTTACTTTTATTGTTGTTTGATTGGTTTATTGTTGTTTTGTGTTTATCGTTTGGTTGGTTTATCTTTGGTTTTTTGTTGCTACTGCACTTGTGTTTACCTGCATCACACTGGGAGAAAAAGTAAACACTGGCTCTTATGTACACAGAGTTCCCTTTACAGAGTTTTCTACACGCTATCACGTCAGAGTCTAGACAGGTATGCTGATGTAGTAGTATTATTGTTGGGTTATGATTTGCTAAAGGACAAAGCACGCAGCCCGGTCACCACCATTTGTGTATTTTGTGTCATTTGCCATCAACATAAATGAAGGTGAGCCATTCGTTTTTTATCTTAACAGGGAGAGCCAGGATCTCCGGGAATCCCAGGTGTTGATGGAGAGCAGGTAAGTTTCAACGAAATGCCCAATCAACACAGGCAGCGTTATTCTTTTTATTGTAGGTTTGGAGCCAATAATATGAGTATTGATTTATGATTGCCTCTTTTTATCACCACCATAATGACATTAACTCCAAGAAGCAATTGATTTTTTATTAATAATTTTTGGGGGAGCTCTTACAGATATTATAACAATCCATAATTCATTTATATCAAGCATAATTTTATAATTGCCACCACCGTCAGTTTCAAAACATTTTCTTTCTTCTTGAATTCTTTGATATCAGCTCCCCTTTATCCCTTCCCTCACCCACCCTATGCCCCAGGAACCCTTATTATCATATTATACATTATTATTTGGTGTATTTTACACCATCCAATGTATCCATTCACTTGCAATTCTGATACTCATTCCCTGGAGTGGGGATATACAATCATCATTGCTAATGGCTCCCTCTTCCCCTCTTCCTCCCAATCTCTTCCTGGACCCTCAGGGAAACATTACTCCCATTACTGTTTCTGTAGGGTTATCTATCATGGCTTTTAATCATTGAACACTCTTAATTATACAAATGAACATATTCAGGTCTAAAGATTAATGAGGTAAAACAAAGTCCCTAATCGTAAGGGGTGTGGGGGGTAATTAAAAAACTAAAGTATAGTTATGTGTATCATAACTACTTTTCCCCTCCCTAGATTTATCATCCCTTCCTTGTGGCCCTACGCAGAGGGACTGCCCAATTATCTTAATGGTGGGCTTTGGGCCTCCAATTTGTCAATGTTCCTTCACATCAATTGGATAAAACAATTGATTTAAGATTAGACACTCACAGAATGATGCGAGCTACTTGATGTTTTAGCTTTGTTTTTAATATTCCATATCTACAAATAATACAAGATGAAAAACAGATCCACAGTTCATAGTTTTCACATAATTTCATGTGATGTTGCTGCAACAAATAAAAAATTACACCAAAATTTTTAGTTCCTTAGAAAAGACAGGCAGCCAACAAAGCCCAGATGGAAGAAGCACACCAGCCTGTGTGATCACGAGGTGTCAAAGGGATTAGGTATTATGCATCATGAGAACAAAAAATCATAACATTGTGAATGAGGGGGAGTGCAGAATGGAGACAGGAAGTCCACCAGTGGGCAATTGGACATCTCCTTACAGAGGGTCATGGGGAAGAGAAGAGCCAGTCAGGGTGCTGTGTAGCAACAATGAAACATACAACTATCCTCTAGTTCCTAAATGCTTACTCCCCACCCACTATCATGACCCCAATTCTACCTTACAAATCTGGCTAGACCAGAGGATGTACACTGGTGCAGATAGGAGCTGGAGGCACAACAAAGCCCACATATGTGTGATCATGAGATTCCGATAGGATCAGTTATCAGGCATCAAAGAACAAAAAAATCATATCATTGAGTGCACACCTCCATGATACGATCACTGAGGACAAATGGGTACATAAGCAAATGTGGCAAAGAAGGTTGATGGTGCACAGCTATCAAAAGGTATAGCATCCGAGGTCTTAAAGACTTTAAGGTAAACAAGCAGCCATCTAGCTCAGAAGCAACAAAGTCCACATGGAAGAAGCACACAAGTCTGTGAGATCATGAGGTGTCGAACGGATCAGGTATAAGACATCATCAGAACAAAAAAATCTTACCATAGTGAATGAAGGGGGGAGTGCAGAGTGGAGACCCAAAGCCCATTTGTTGGTCAATGGAGATCCCCTCCCAGAAGGGTCTAGGGGAGGAGATGAGTCAGTCAGGGTGCGATGTAGCACCAATGAAGAATACAGCTTTCCTCAAGCTCCTAAATGCTTCCCCTCCCCACACTATCATGCTCCAAATTCTACCTTGCAAGTCTGGCTAGACCAGAGGATGTACACTGGTGCAGATAGGAGCCAGAGGCACAGGGAATCCAGAGTGGATGATATCTCCAGGCCCAGGGGTGTGAGTGGCGATACTGGGAGGGTAGAGGGAGAGTGGGCTGGAAAGAGGGAACCGATTACAAGGATCTACATGTGACCTCCTCCCTGGGGGATGGACAACAGAAAAGGGGGTGAAGGGAGACGTCAGACAGGGCAAGATATGACAAAATAATAATTTATAAATTATCAAGGGCTCATGAGGAAGGGCAGAGCAGGAAGGGAGGGGGGAAAAAAGAGGACTTAATGCCAAGGGCTTAAGTGGAGAGCAAATGCTTTGAAAATGATGAGGGTAAAGAATGTACAGATGTGCTTTACCCAATTGATGTATGTATGGATTGTGATAAGAGTTGTATGAGCCCCTAACAAAACATTTAAAAAGAAAAGACAGGCAGCGGACACCTGTTGATTAGTGGAGTGTGGCAGTTTCTTGAAGGACATCTCCTAAAACCAGGGTCGGTAAATTTTTCTCAGACAGACTAGATGTTGTTGTTGTTGTTGTTGTTAGGCGCTATTGAGTGGGTGCTGGCCCATAGTGACCCTGTGTACAACAAAACAGCACACTGCGCCATCCTGTGCCATCCTCACAGTTGTTCCTGTGTCTGAGCCCATTGTTGCAGCCACTGTGTCCATCATCTTCTTGAGGACCTCCTCTGTTTTGCTGCCCCTCTACTTTATCAAGCATGATGTCCTTCTCCTGGGACCAAATAGTAAATTTTTTATTCTTTTCCGCCCATAAATGGTCTCTGTCACCTTTTTATTTCAAACATCTCTTTTAAAATGTAAAAGAAACCACTTAGGCCAATACAAAAGCAGTCCCGGGCTGGCCCAGGGACCCTAGTTCGCTGACCCCTACCATAAAGAATCTGACCAAGGGAATACGAGCCTAACTCAACATTCAGGATCGAATTACAAGGATTAGGTTTGACACCATGATGAGGGGTTGGGGGGCTGTGGGCTGCCAGTATTTACCCCAAATATGGCTAAAATAAAGCCAATCATATGAAATAGAGGATTTTGGGGGAGGTAGTATACATTTCACCCCTCAAGAAAAAGTGTTAAGAGGAAAAAAATTTTTTTAAAGGAACCAGGTTTTGTTTAGGGGCATTGAGTTTATGTTAATGGTGGTAGAATAATGTGGAAAAGGACATCAATAATAGTTGTGCAACACGAAGAGTTATAACCAATGGCCCTGAATTATACATGTTGAAGCTGTTGAATTGGACAGTGTTTTATGGTATATATCTTTTCCACAATTAAAAAAGTAATTACATGAGTAACAATGAATCCAAGGAAGACAATATTCTAAAAGTAATTTTGGTAATGATTGTAAACTCTTCTTGATATGATGGGGTGATTGAATTGCATGCTATGTGAATGAAGTGTCAATAAAATGGTTGCTGTTGTTTAAAGTGTTACATAAGAAAATTAAGTTTTGAAGTTGTTTTTTCAATACTAGTATTCTGTTGAAATTACATAATGTTATATAAAATTAAAAGCTGATTTTTTTAAGGAAGGTGCATTGCATAACTTGCTACATTAATCCACGATTACATGAGAATTTTAAAACGTGCCTGACGACTTGGCCCATGTTAGTCACTATGAATCCCATCCATAGCAGCAAATACCATGCCCCAGCACATGGTGTCTGTGAGAGGGCAAGTAGCGCTGTGTGAGATCGTCTGACATTCAGTCAGCGGGTTGGCTGTCCTGTTGCTCTTACTCCTTAGATTTCTAACACCAACCAGGGTGTGATGGATTCATTAGATCCATCCATCCCAGCGGAATTACTAAATGCTATGAAACAGGTCTAGTTGAGAAGAATAGACACATCTTTTCCCTTCGATCGTTTTTAATGTGAAACGAATGAACAAGCTTCTGTAGCCAGGGGCCAGGGGCAGATGACCCATTAAACGAGGTAAGCATGGGTATAGATTCCATGGGAAATATTGCTATAACAAATAACTGTACCTTAAAATGAAAATTATTCAACCTGAGCCAGTTGCTGTCCAGTAGACTGTCCAAGTCATAGAGACTCCTGCGTGTGTCAGCGTAGAATGCTGGTTCTCAGGGTTTTCGGTGGCTGGTTTTCTTTGCTTGCTTGCTTTCTTAAATAGATGGCCAAGCCTTTCTTCTGCGGTACCGTTGGGCAGACTCAATCGCCCAGCTTTCCAGTTAGCAGATGAGCACTTCAATGATGTGTACGACCCAGGCCTCCCGCTTCAGCCAAGGACACACTATTGGCAAAATTGAGCTAGAATTTGTTTTTGCCTGCCATTTGGGATCTATAGGATGGATTCTAACATAAATCCATATCTGTGTGTCTGTAGGGCTTCAAAGGCTCAAAGGGAGACATGGGAGACCCAGGAACGCCGGGTGAGAAAGGAGGAATTGGACTGCCTGGATTACCGGTATATTGATACTTGTTATAATGTGTTTTTATTACGATGAGTCAAACCATCAGAAAAGAGGCATGTATCCCTAACGCGCAGTCCCACATGATTACTCATAGAGTGTCTCTCTTTGGAACTCCTCGAGGGAGTACTGGTCAGCAAGACGCAGTCATGTCTTCCTGAATGATTTTTACAAGAAAATAGTAAAATTAGTGTATTTCACCCCTGTACTTTGGTGGGGGCCCATTTAAGACGAAAAATACTTTTTAGGAAAAAAGTAAAAGCATTTTAAAACGAGCTACTCCCCCAAACAGTAGTGTTTGCATGGTTGCTATGGGATAATATTTGTGTGTGTATGTGTTTTCTTACTGAACATTTGAAAGGGAAAATGTAGCACTGCCCTAGATATTAATTTTAAAGGGGAAGTATATAAATAAATGTCCATAAAATATAAAAGACTGACCTCTGCCACTTAAAATGCAGACACCATAAAAAATCTGCAATATTTATAACCTACACATTTAACACTGGATAAGTGTAACCAATTAAACTAAATCCAGTCCTTAAATCCTTCTTCTACATATCCTGTATAGAATGACATTATAAAGTTTCCCAGAGGATGTTGGATTGGGGGAGACCATTCTGTTGTTTCTTGCACATTGGAAATGACTTTCTCCAGCTTCACTGGGCTCCCTGGTTATTTGCAGGGCGCCAACGGAATGAAGGGGGAAAAAGGAGACTCCGGATTACCCGGCCCTCAAGGTCCTTCAGTAAGTCTGGGTGGCTGCACTTTGTGGCTTCAAGAAAACCTGGAAATGGCCACATGGCTTATCAACAATAGAAAGACCTTGAACTTCTTGGTTTGTCAAACCCTGGAAGAAATATCTGCCGGCCTTCTACAATGAGAGACCAAGGGTCTCAGAGGCCTGGGTTGGAAGCAGTTTTTCAGAGGGCTGTCTGCCCCTGAGGAGAAAATCAATGACTTCCCCACAGCCCTGGTGGGGAGGGCCCTGTCAGTGTAGAACATATGTCCTTCTCCAAGAGCACACCCTCTCCCCCCACCCCACCCCCGCTCCCCCAGAGCCCTGCTTTGGCCTAGTGAAATATTTGAGGGTGTAATTGTGGTTGTGGCATTATTGAATTTCCCAGTAATCAGTGCTTCCTTTTTTTTTAAGGTGCTTTTGATTTACTCTGGCTTTAGGAGCACAATGTGTATTTTTGTAACAGTGCTTGTTGTCCTTCTTCTTATAAAGCACTCTCTAAACCTAGAGACGTAAAATGCATCCCTTCTTCCAGGACCCTCCCCAGCTATTAATGGTCTTAGCAGAAACCCAGCAGGGGAAGCAAGCTGAACTGCCTTATCTCAGCAACATAACCAAATCCATGTTTTATTTTTTTTGGACACACAGATCATAGGCCCACCGGGCCCACCAGGTCCCCACGGCCCACCAGGCCCCATGGTAAGTTTTCTTCCCCTTCAATATGAAATAATTTATTTATGAGTGTGCTACTAGAGAAGACATTGCCCAACTCCCTGCACACAGCCAGCTTGTGTTTTGAATGCCCCTCGGTGGAAGGCACAGAAAACACGAGGCGGCCAATGCATGGAGGTGCATTGACGTGAGAGTGTTGTCTTTCCACTCTCTTGTGCATTTATGTTGGAGACTGTGTTAGGGTTCGTTAGAGAAACAGAACCAGGACACTTTTGATTTGATAGATAGATAGATAGATAGATAGATAGATAGATAGATAGATAGATAGATAGATAGTGAGATAGTGAGATAGTGAGATAGTGAGATAGTGAGATAGTGAGATAGTGAGATAGAGAGATGCAGCACGATGGAATATAACAGGTAATTAGTCCAGACAGCAGTACAGAGGGCTCAGTTCAACTCACTTCCATGGAACAGTTAATATACTAGAAATTCTTCAACTCACATAGGCTGCCAAGTCCAAAGACAAGGAAGCAAACAGCTGAGTCTTCCGTAGCGCAATACAGACAGTCCAGCCACAGGCATCAAACAGCAGGGCGGGTCACCAACAGCCAGCCAGATGATAGGATCGGACAGTCCCCAGCTCAAGTGATGTATATACCAGCAGTGTAGCGAAGCAGGTCTCTAAGGAACCTCAAGCTCTAGCAACACGGTCCACAGGTTGGTTGTCCCACAGGTAGTGTAGCTTGAAAGTTGAGGCAGAGAACTAACTAAGGCAGCTGCACACTGGTCCAATCACCAGAGAGCAAGAGAGAGACAGGCGGGACTTTCCAAACCATTTATCTATTTTTCCCTCCAATCAAACTATTACCTTATTAAATCCCACATGTTCCTATTGGTGAGGTTGGCACAATAAACCTACCTATCACAGAGAGAGAGTTGTTTTATGACAGGAGACTGGAGGAAAGGACAATTAGACTCTGGTGAGCTATACTCCACCTTTATGAAATGAACATTGGCAAAGGTTTTATCTATTTAACAAACCACCCCACCAGTTTTTGGTTTTGTTCAGTAGAAAAGATGAAGCATCCTGGCCCTCAAGGAATGCTCCTATGGAGTTTGAGATCTTTGAACGAACCAGTCCTTGTGAACGTTGTTAAAATGATGCTGTAAGAAGTGACGCTTGCTTTCACGTGTGCCATACATTTCTAGGCTCTGTCCTTTTCACTTTTAGGGCACTTTGGTTGATTCATTGTACCAGGGTGCAGTGTGATGGATGGTTTGTATATGGCCTGTCGAGCCAAGGTCTTACAAGTTCCACCAAATGATTGGATGCAGTTATGTTGATAGGGTGTGTGCGCCCCCACCCCACAGGGGGATTGGACAGTTTGCTAATAATAAGAGAGGCTCTCAATTTTCCTTCTTCCTTGCATGAGGACGGAGTGACTTATCTTCCCTGGCCACAGAGGGACAGCTGCAGTGAACAGTGACTTCATCTTAAAATGACACCATTGATTAAGAATAAGCAAAGACCAAAAAAAAATCATAGCACTGTGAATTAGGGGAAGTGTGGAATGGGGACCCAGTGCCCATCTGTGGGCAATTGAACATCCCCTTGCAGAAGGGCTGTGGATGCTTCCTTCCCCCTTCTATCATGATCCCAATTCTACCTTACAAATCCGGCTGGACCAGAGGATGTACACTGGTACAGATAGGAACTGGAAACACAGGGAATCCAGGACAGATGAACCCCTCGGGACCAGTGCTGAGAGTATCGATACCAGAAGGGTGGAGGGAAGGTGAGGGAGAAGGGGGAACAGATTACAAAGAGCTACATAAAACCTTCTCCCTGGGGGATGGACAACAGACAAGTGGGTGAAGGGAGACAGCAAACGGTATAAGATATGACAAATAATAATAATTTATAAATTACCAAGGGTTCATGTGGGGGCAGCAGGGAGAAGGGGGAAAAATGAAGAACTGATATCAAGGGTTCAAGTAGAAAGCAAATGTTTTGAGAATGATGAGGGAAACAAATGTACAAAAGTGCTTGACACAATGGATATGTGTGAACTGTGATAAGAGTTGTACAAGTCCCCAATAAAGTAATTTAATTATTAATATATGTATATCCACCAAAAAAGAATAAGCAACTAGCATTCTTTTGACCCTTTAAAAAAATACTCCCTCCACTGAAGTTAGAAAGCCAAATAATAAATGCCTGTTCTTATCATGAAACTATGTAATATGGTGGAATTTTTGAGAATTATTTTTAGCATTATTAAATGAGATCAGAAATATCGATAAAATGGCCACCATTTCCTGAAAATGTTGATCTGCAAACTTATCTAAAAGAAAAATGTAATTCACCTGTGGACATGTGCAACAAATTCCCATGCATTGCTTCATTTATGAGTTTCATTGAGCCGTGATGAACATGTCATTTAATTTAGTAGTTCAGTCATATTAAGAACGGGTTCCACAATCAACTTTGGAACATTCTCTTCCTCCTTGTACCCATTGGTGTTGACTTCCCATTCCCCCACCCTCCCCTTCCCCTTCCCAAGTCATTACTCTTTCATTTACTGTCTTCCTCAATCCACCCATCCTGGCTTTCCTATACAGAAAAACATGCAAAACAAGGACAAAAGTGAAAAAGACCCAGAAACAATGATCACACAAAACAAAGAAAGTCCCCACTCTAAGAAAAAGCAGAGGATATTAAAATTTTAGACTGAATTAAAAGTGGATCCAAAGTGATATCTAATGACAAAGTGTACATTCCAGTCCAAATGCCATTGCTGAGAGCCACGTTACAGAGTTCTTTGTTTGATATAAGGACTGTTCGCATTCCTAGTTTGTGAACACTGGAGATTTATCAGGGACTCAATCCATGCAGGGACCCTCAAAGGGAACTGGGCTTCTACTGTCTTCCACAGCGTTCTGCAAACCAGGTGTTTAGAATCAAGTATTGTTTAATAACGAGGTTTTTTCCCCCCTTGGATGTATGTTTCCCCAAAGAATATTAGCAAAGCCCTTTCCCCAAACTGTTTGTTTAAAGCACTTGAAAATGTTAAAGCAATCCATAATAAGTTTTAATTAATTTCGATTGACTCATTAATCGCTATATTTAAATTTACCTAAAAGATGTGGTGTTATGTCCTGACTCGTGCAAGCATTGTATCTTGGTCCTGTTTACAAACAGTTGTTGCAGGCCCCTGATGAGCTGGTCTTCTGAAGAGAAAAAGATACTCTGAATAACAGTGTTATGTTTTGGACCCTTTAAAACTGCCAGTCACTCTTCCGAGGAGAGAAAAGGCTTTCTACTCCCTTGAAGAGTTACAGTCTCAGAGACCCACGGCAGCACTTCTGCCGTGCCCAGGAGGATCCCTGTGAGTCGGATGTGACTCAATGGCAGTGAGTTTGGGTTGGGTTTTTCAAGCCCTGCCATATGAGACTCCTTTTCTTCAAAGATGATGAAATAAGGATCCTGAACTTGAGTGGTATTCCCCACGTCCTTCTTGTTTTATATCCTTGCCATCAAATCAAAGCCAACTCGTGCAGAGAGGCTGGCAGTTTTGAACTGCCAACCTTGCCGGTTAGCAGACCAATGCTTAACTCATTATGGGACAGGGGCCCCTTTCACTACCTGGGTCTAGAGAAGTTCACAATAAGTGTCCCTTCCCTGACACTTAAAAGCCTAGAATCATTTTGGGGCTTGTCAGTGTCCTTTAAGTCTTATACCTATTCCACTTAAAGTCATAACGCTTCTCGCGTATTCCACGCAGATTAAGAAATGGAAATTGAGAAATAGGAGTAATGTGGGCTCAAATCCTTACCCCCTCCCCCACCCAACAACCATATAACCCAGACGATGTCCTCTTCCCTACCATAAATGGTTAGCAGTCAGATTGTGCTATTCAATGAATTCCCTCTTGCAGGACACCAAGAGCTGCAGACAGCTTTGGGTTGGTCAGAAAGTCCACTCTACCGCCCCTACCTACAGCTCAAACATGATCTTCGTTTTGCCTCTCTTGTATTATCTTACATAACATTCACTTCTTCTGGGCACCAGTGAATTGGCTCTTCATTCAAAGCTGTGTTTTCCACTTTCAGGGACCCCATGGACTTCCTGGACCAAAGGTAATCTCACAAATCTCTCAATTATTTGATTTCTGTTTCCTTGTTAATCATCAAGACGCATGACTGAAGCATATCTGTCCTGTCTTATTTCTTTGTCAAGTAATGTTATTAATCTTTAAGCCTTTAAGCATCCAGATACCTAAATCTCACAAAACAAAATGATTCACACAAAAATGAAATTGATACCACCCGCAAAGGAGCCATTTCTCATTTAGCCTTTTTCCTTGAAGTGTTTCATGTTCTTTTAAATTAGGGTGTATTTAGTTGTGTATTGGGGCACTATTAATGGATGTTCCTTACTGGCCATATAGGAAGGAGCCCTGGCAGTATAGTGGTTACACATAGCAGTTCAAAACCACCAGCACTTTTGGGGAGAAAGAGAGGCTTTCTACTCCCACAAAGAGTGACAGGCTCGGAAACTCACAGGGGCAGTTCTACTGGTCCTTCAGGGTCACTGAGAGTGGGCATCAGCTCGATGGCAGTGAGTTGAGTTGAGAGTCTGACAGGCCACATGGTGGTGCTGTGTCACAGAGCTCTGACCAAGCATTGTCATGCTGTGCTCCCTCCCAGGTCACTGGTCCAGAGAAGGGTGGGGCGCATCAAGTGCATTAAGCTAGAGTCAGGGTGATAGCACCCTAGGCATGCATGGTACGCTACACGCTTAGTAGGTTAGTAGGAGAGCAATAGAGACTAGCCTCTCCTTCTCAGAACTAGGGCAGCTGGTGTAGTGAAGTTGGTCTCACCTGCTCTTGGGCTTTTTATAGACTGAGAGGCATACTCTGGGACTGAAGGGAGCCCCAGAAAACAAGCTTCTTCAAGGGAGCTTATGTGATAAGATTCAGATTCTTTACCTTCTGTGAGCGTCCATTGACTCACCTGGGTAACGAACGTCCTCCTAGCCCGTGTAATCATGTAACGGTGTATGCTTGTAAAACCCTTGGCAAGCTATCTGATGCTGTTGTTGCTGACCACCTACTGAGAGGCAGTGGTCATTCTTGTCTGGTGACTTGATGTTTTGTTTTGAGCCGAAATCTAAAAGTTACTCTTCTAGGCTGATTGTGAGATAAGTCAGGGCCCCCAGAGCTCCCCGGTGGTGAGTTGGTGCTTTTAAAAGTGGAAGGGTGGCGACTCATAAATACAGTGTTGGCACAAGGCATCATGAAACTCCTTCCACCCTCTCCTCTGGGGAGGCTGGCGCCCTTGGGAGGCGTCTAGCCCTAGTGGTGGCATCAGGTAGTAGCCTGACTCAGGGAATCGGAGCCCCCTTCTCTGGGTCCGATAGTGGGCTCACCCAGGATTTGTTACTAATGCCTCTTTTTAATCACAGAGGAATCCAAGAACTAACGGGAACTTTGGGCTGATCAAAAAGTCTACTCGCCTCCATCTACCAGTAGCTCAGACATGTCTTCTTTCTTCTTCTCAGAAGGTGGTGAGGCCGGAAGCCAGGATTAGAGTTTGTCGTATCAATATTCCTCTGGCGCAGTGGTTCTCAACCTGTGGGTCACATCCCCTTTGGGTGTCAAACGTCCCTTTCCCAGGGGTCACCCGATTCCCAACAGTAGCAAAATTACAGTTAGGAAGTAACAATGAAAATAATGCTATGGTTGGGGGTCACAACTTGAGGAACTGTTTGCAAGGGTTGAGAAAAGCAAATTCCCGAGCTGAGTGAGTTTACTAGTTATCAGCCTCCCTGCCCGCTCTCGGTTTCCCCTTGGACTGTAAGGTGCTGCCTCAAATGGCTGTGGTGAGGGGCCATGGCATCATTCCTACCCATGGCGACCCTGTGCACAACCAAATGAAGCACTGTCTCCTGTTCTGTCCTCGCCATTGTTCTTGTGTGTGCGCCCGTTGTCTCAGCCGCTGTGTCAGTCCATTTCATCAGGGATCTTGCTCTTTGGGGCTGCCCCTTCGCTCTATCAAGCAGGACATCCTTCTCCAGGGACCAGTCTCTCCTGCCAACATGTCAGAAGCATATCAGACGGTCTTGCCATCTTCTCCTCTAAGGAGCACTCTGGCCATACTTCTTCCTAGACAGATCAGCCTGTCTCGTAGCGGTCCATGGTGCCTTCAAGATTCTTCACCAGCACCACAGTGCAAATGCATCGGTTCTTCTTTGGTGAAAGCCACTCAGACTGTGTGTTTTAGATGCCCTGAGTGATTCTGACACACCCTCCCTATGGGTTTAGGGTATGCCCAGGTTCCTGTGACATAGCAAACGCTGCGATTTCTTCTGCCTACTCTTAATTCTGGTCATTACCTCAGTCATAGAATTAAGTAGCTGATAAAGTTGAAAAGATCTCACAGTTTACTATGCTAGTCCTTTGCCATTATAAATAGTAGACCCAGGAACGTTGGCGTATTTGCTCTATAGAGTATTGCTAATGAATCATAGCTCTAGAATGATAGGGCCAGAAGTTAGGTCTTCTGGGCACTGGGTTTGATTGTATATAAACGTCCCTTCTCAATGAATGTTCCCTCCGATCAATGCATGCCCCCTCTCTGAAGAGTCTCATGGACTTCTAAGGCTTCCCACACTGGTCATCAGCTCAGGCCCACTCGCTGAAACCCACGCACAGGCAAAGCCATCCGTCTCAAACGTGATGACCAATTCATTGGCACTGAAGATTAAGTATGGGTTGGAATCTCTCATTGGCAACTAACAACAACAATTCTGAGCTCTGGCCATAACCTCACATAACCTCTGATTCGGCAGCATTCCCAGTATCCCGTCTTACCTTCCAAAGCACACCTGGAATCCCTACAGCGGCAGCACTGCAAATACACAAACGTGTGTGCCTCTTTAAGCTGCAGCACCGCGTCATGCTAATGTGCTCGTGCTTTTGTGTATTTGAAGGTTCTGCTACTTATAAAAACTCAAAGGTTCCATGGATCAGTGTTTTCTAAGATTGCCTGATGAGAAGAATCACCAGCCATAATCAGACAAACTGTAGAAATGTGCTGAGTATAATCCTTTCTGCCACTGACTCAAATCCGCTGCACCCACCTCAGCAAGACTCTAGAGAGCATCTGAGTCCAGAGTCCCATTCCTGGTACACGTCTTTCAAGATTTTCTTGACAAAATGACTGTCTGTTCATCTTACATATGCTAGACTTGTCAGGAGAGACCCGCCCTTGGAGAAGGTCAGCACGCTTGGTAGAGGGACAGCGAAAAAGAGGAAGGCCGTGGACAAGAAGGACTGACATAGTAACTGTAGCAATGGGCTGGAGCACAGGAGCAATTGTGAGGGTGTTTCTGGACCGGGCTGTGTCTCCTTCTGTTGAGCGAAGGGTGGCCATGAGCTGGCACCGACTGGATGTCACCTAGCAACATTGTAACATATGGGAAATACATAGGTCAGAACACTGTCTGGATCTAAGAGTCTGCTGCTGGTGGAAAATGGGTGCACTATAATAATTGCATTTTTAAAAGTGCCAGTCTAGAAACGATACCACTTAGTATTGGCTTTGTAATGTCACCTTGAGTTCAAGTCATACCTCCTTCTTTTCTAACTCTGGACAGGCACAGGTAGTAGAAGAAACTTTTAAGGCCCCTGATCTTCCTGCTCCCCTGTGGGATTGACAGTTTGGTGTCTGCTCTATTGATTAATCCCTTCATTGAGCTGCCTTGGCGATGTCAGTGAATGAGGACGTGCGACTACATGGCACCACTTCAAACATCAGCTGCTACATGTTGATCTCATTCCCCTGGGCGAAATGCTTAAAGGCTTAAAATATCTGTGTATGACTGTCCTGCACATTCCAGTTTCCGTTCCAGCGGAGCAGGGTCCCCGCTTCCTCGGCCCCCTCCACTCTGAGTGTCTTTGAGTCACTTGGTCATGGCACTGCAGGAGAAAATTAATTCCCTTTAGATGCAGCCCCCAAATTCAGGGCCTCAGACATCTGCAGCTTGATTATAAGCAACATGTCTTCCCGGGAGTTTGGCTTTCCCAACATTCAATTCAGCTGTCCATTTCCATTTATAACATTGAGCAAACTCAAATTATTATTAGTTATTCATTTATTTTGAACAAAAGCAAGATGAGCTCTAACCTGACTTTGCTGTTACTGAAAACTGGAATTTGCAACCACATCAGAGACTGGCTCTCTTCTCTCCCAGTGTATAGACTAATGATAGCAACCAAAATTGGCATTTGCTTTTGCATCTAGGGTGAACCAGGGTTAAATGGTGTTAAAGGATTGAAGGGTGAACCAGGTCAAAAGGGTGACAGAGGACCCCTTGGTCTTCCAGTAAGTAAAGAAAACTTTCCATTTCAGTGCAAATCTCAGACTTTTCTTTCTGCCTAAAATAACAGCTCTGGTTTACTCCCTGGCTATCCTGCTGTTGAGCTTCCTCTCACTGGAAAACACATATGTGTGAGCAGAGCTCCGTCCCGTTTTGTTTCCTCTGGTGTCTGTTCTTGTGTCAGAAAGAAGATCCCATAACGAATGAGGCTGTGGCATGTCCTGTCCTTCTTCAATTACATACATGCCAACCGTTCTCTCTTAGGGCTGAGGATGGTTTTTCCCAGCTCCCTCCCCGTTAGAAAATATTGTGCTCAGTATTGCACAATTCCTCCTAAATGCTTTCAAAATTTCATACCGTTTACACGCCCCTACCCCAGACTTTTTCTCCATCAAAACCAAAAACTGCAGCCCTTTGCCGGTGGCAGGATGCAACTGGCCATCGTGAATGGCATAGGGGTCCGGGCTGTGGTTCCTGACTCTGGTCAGTCATGCCGTGTTCTCGATGTCCTGTGTTGTTTGGTTTTGGACTGCCCTGTCGTGGGGTTCTTGGGACAGTAGAAACTAGAATGGAAGAAGCATTTTGTCGTTGTTGAGGAATTTTTGGTTTTTTATAACAAAAGGCTGTTCCCTCCTACTTTTTATACCAGTCCCTTCTTCCCACAACTAAAAAGTGTTGTTTTAAAAAATTCCCAGAAATTATTATTAGAATTTAATTTCAAAAGTTTGATGTTCTCCCTGTTGGATGAATGAAGACAAAAGTCCATGAGGAGCATTATGCATTACATTGTCTGACCGTGACAGAAAATGAGTAATTTGAGGGGAAGGAGAAGACAATTGGTGACCACCGAATTCATTTTCTCTTGGTTGTTGTACTTAGAAGTACCACGGTACATACACTTTATTTGATATCCAGTCCTTTACCCAGATCAGGCACATAATAGATGCTCACTGAAAAAAAAAATGCTCACTATCCATTCATTTACTGAATTAGTAAATAAGCAATAAGCCATATGTTCAAATATGGGCTAGATAATTTCAGTTTGATCAATGGACCACAGGCATAAAATCTCTATAACATATGTGAGTCATTTATTTGGCATTCCAGGTGGATATGATATTATCAGGGGAAGATTTTCCCTGTTGCCCCTATTCATTTTCAGATGTTAGATTCCCAGGGACTCTAAAGAGAATATGGGAGAGGGGGGAAAGGGCCTGCCTTTTCTGTTCTATATAAACATTCAGAATGATTCCTCTCAAGTTTGTCTTCATTCCTGATTATGGACCAGTGCTAACTTTTATGCAACCTTTAGCCCAACGTTTTACTTACATAGCATTAACCAAACAAGCCAGAGCAGCAACATAAATATTTTATGTAATTTTTTTTATATTTTAGCCATGGCTAAATGTATTTTTTCAGTCGTAGTATGGATTGTAATACTGTTACATAAAAGGAGTTTTAAAATTAAAAAAATAAAAATACCCCAAATATATATGGCATCACATCATTGGTAAAATTCACAGCTGGAATAGATTTCTCCCCACCCTACCCACCCCTTTGTATTATTAACTGCATCTGAAGCATAAAATGCAGAAACAGTTTGGCAATCTTGCCAAGCGCATTTACAAGATCAATGTGTTGTCTCTTTTAATCACTCCTTGATTTAATTGATATTTTTAAAGGGCTATAAATAAATATCTAGGCTTTGAGGTGCCAAGCCATATCAGAGAAATAACTATGCTGATTCTTGAAACAAGGTTGGAAATCTGTCATTTTTAATGACATTCTTTTGTTATGTTCTGAGTCCTGGTGGTGCGGTGGTTCAAACATTCGCCTGTTAACTGAAAGCAGGGCGCGTGGAACCCGCCCGCCCCTCCTCACCCCCTTTCCCCCCCCCCCCACCCCTCCGAGGGAGAAAGATGTGGCCGGCTAAGCTTCCCCAACTGCTCACAGCCCTTGGGAGCCCCGTGATTCGTTCCACTCTGCAACACGGGGTGACTAGCAGTCAGCATCTACTTGGAGGCCTGAGGGTTGGTCTTTGGTTGGGAGTATTAACATAGAGTCTAGAATTCAAGGTTAAGAGAAACATCATATATTGCCTGAGAACAAACCTAGATGTTCAAAGAAACATCTCTTGTGCAGCCTTTGGTGCCAGGTTTATTTGATAGGAAATATGGAATGATTTCATTTGGGGAAAGGTGTTTTTGTACTTGTTTTGTTTTTTACCGAAAGGTAGTTTATTATTCCATACAGTTAATACTTAAATAAGAACAATGAAAGAGGTACCCAAAACTAGATTACAAGAGTTTTAAAATATTAATGAAAAAAACATCAAGTAATACCTGACCATAAAACAATAAACCTGTATTTCCATATTGCGTCTTCTTTTTTAAAGTTTTATTGGGATATAATCCACATATCATATAATTCAATAGGTCAGTCACATGGAGAAGAGTTGTACAATCATCCCCACAGTCAATTTGAGAACATGATCTGCTTCCTTGTGCTCCTTGGTGTTAGTTCCCCACTTCCCCTTCTCCCCTGCCATACTCCCAAGAAACCATTCATCGCTAGCATGGATTTGGGACAGGGTATTTTTGGTGGTGGTGGTGGTTTTTGCCTGGTCTTTTCCTGTGTCTGGAAGTCCCTCTAGTGGTAACTAGTGTAAATAAAAAGATTAACCAAGAAAATAAGTATTTTATGCATGAAAAACCCACCCACAGCAAGCCTGGCACATTAAAACTCAGCAATGGGTATTCCTGAGCATTATTGTAGCAAGCAAAACTAGAGTTCTTATCTTCTGAAATGCTAAGTGCAGGTGATTATATTATAATGAGCCTTTTCTTAGGAGGTTGGCCATTATTTTTCCACCAAAACTTAGAAAGCATACATTATTAATTATACAGTCTTTAGAGAATATATCTCATACAGAAATTTGATCACAGTATATGACCGTAACCGGCAATTACTCAGTAGCTGGCTTTACAAACCTTGTTAGCTTGATTTCCAAATAAGAATTTGCCAAACAGAAATGTCATTAAAATGCCATCATGTGTGAGATGTTTATTGTCATATCCTTGTTTTATTGTTGGTGTTGTTTAAAAAAAACTAACCATTTGTAGCAATGTGATATTCATCCCAGAATCTTGTGACTGTGTTATTATGTTGTTTGAAGTGTTACATTTGTGCATCGGTACCTCATACTAATCTCTGTTCTTGTCATTCGTGTTACACCACCCACCAACCCTGCCACCAACCAAATCACACACAGGGAGCATCTGGCTTAGACGGAAAGCCAGGATCCCGGGTGAGTCGGTCCCTCATCTTGCTCTGACCTGCTTTATGCCTGTGAATTTCCTGCTTCTAGACAGCTCCCTGTGCCGAATGTCCTCTCACACATCAGCTGGTGAGAGACTGGAGTGAAGGAGGGGGCCAGGAAACAGGACACGGCTGAAACAATCACATCTTTCCAAAGCAGAGGTTCAAATCTGGAGCGTTTGCTAGGCAGTGCCTAATTGAGCTCATGGTTTCAGTATATCAGACCATGATGTTTTCTTAGCAGCAGGACGTCCCCTATCCTACCATGAAAGAAGCGCGCAAAAGAGATGAGAACAAAGATGGACCTCGGTCCTTTGCTTTTAACTCGTTTTTCCTTTATATGTTGCTGTCTGCCTTGGAAGCGTCATGTCTTCCTGGGAACTAACTTGCAGATCTCTGTGGAGAGGAATGGCTTGTCTGTCTCCTGTCATGTTGTCTCTTCACTTAGGTTCTTAATAGCGTCGTCTCTTGAATTTCAGCCCCAGATACTCAGGGTTTTGTAGTCCTTTAAAGACGACTGCAGCATAGGCAGTACGCGAAGGGACCGGGGAACAGGAGGAGGAGTCATCCACGTCAGAATGCATGTAAAACCCTGGGCTCTTTCTCATCACGAGCCCCTGACTGCATGAACCAGGAGAGGAGGACCAGGCACAGGAACACGCTAGCACATGGGTGTCACGGTCATTCCTACATTGGCAAACATTATAATAGATTCTTTGCCAGCCGAGGCATTGTCTTCCTGGAAATGAGTCAATATATGTATCCTTGAAGTCCTTGCTACATTTTGTTAGCATCTAAAACGAACAAACAAAAAACCTCTCCACCCCCAAGGCCTGCTTCCGGCAGTCATGTTCACAGGACTTCAGTGTCTCTGTGGTCACTGAGGTATTACCTCTGCTGCTACAGAAAGCTTCATGTGGAACAGACCGGAAGGCAGCCATGTCATTAAGGCATCTCAGCTGCCTGGTGCAGGAATGGTAAGCCTACTGGGTGCGGACGCTGGCACAGACTCTGTAGCGGTGATTCGTTTCCTGGGTCCCACCTGCCAGCAACAGAACTGCCAGGAGTTTGGACTGAGCCACGGGGCTCATGTGTTCACTCATTCGTTTCGCTGATAGAGACTCTTTGGTCCTCTTGATCTCAGCTGAGAGCGTGGCAGTTTCCGCGCATCTGCTGCCCAGGGGAGTGGAGGGAGGCCGTGGGCATGCAAGGTGGACGTGAGGAAGCGGTGTTGCGGAGGGAGAACAGTTTCCATGTTCTTCTTCAGATTCTGGGAGCATGGGGGAGGAGGCCTTTCTTCCATTTGTAAGGGAGGAAATACATAATTAAGTGTGACAGATGGCTTTGTGTGCATTTCTTTCATTGAAATATGCAGTTATGTAATTCATCCTTTGTGCATGTGTGTCTTGGAAACCACTGACCTGTAAGCATCCAGTATGACGTACTTGGGAAGGAGCTGATCTGCCAGGCTGCATTCAAACTGCTTCTCTTGCAGTCCGTGTGGTGTGTCTCATCCTGTCTCTCTTTTTGTCTTCTTTTAGGGTACAGACGGCCCTATGGGACCCCATGGCCCCGCAGGTCCCAAGGGAGAAAGAGTAAGTCGCTCCTGAAGTTATTACACCGTGTGCTAAATAAATAATCGGAGGGTAGCTTTTCCATTGTGGTTGCACTTTTCTGTGCATCTAGTGGACAAGGAATAAAGGGTTAGCTAATGTTAAAAGGAAACAGATTCCATCTTACGTTCCATTCAGAGCCCCAACACTGAGGGACGGGAGCCTGGGGAATAAACTGCCTTCAGGAAAACAGTACCTGCGTTTCCATAAATAGCTGAGCAAATTCTCTCTTAAGCCACGAGGAAGGTATCTTCATCTGGCCTTCATCCAGAATGTTGAAGTCAATGAGGCTAGCGTTCCGAGGAGCACATATTTTGGTTGATAGTTTTTTTTTATAAAGCTACTGTATTCACTCAGAAGAAGCGATGTGTGTGTGTGTGTGTGTGTGTGTGTTTTAAGGAAACGACAAAACTTGAGCAGTCTCTTGCATGGAGTTACACATGCTCAGGTGTTCTTGCAGAAGGATAGCCTGTGTTGCTCTAAGTATAAGGCAGTAATTCCGGTGCATTGTAAAACAGAAACCTTTCACTAGCCTCTGGATCGCCCGGCCACATTTCCATCTCCTTTGGAGAGGCGAAGAGGGGTGGGGAGGTTTAGAACAAAAGATACCTTTAGATATCTTTAGAACAAAAGATACCTTCCTGACACCAAGAAGTGTGCTGCGGCATCAGCAGCTGGTGACTTGGCTGGACCTTTTCTCCCGCTTTCTTTTTCTCTCCTACTTTTTCTTCTGTTCACCTTGGAAAACTCAGAGTGTGTGTGTGTGTGTGTGTGTGTGTGTGTGTGTGTGTGTGTAGGTAGACTTGTGTCATTGGCTTTCCCAAAATGGGAGGTCGAGAGTGAAGCCTTGACAATGCTGGGGGGATTTCCCTGTGCAAGTGGGAGGCCTTTTAAAGTGAGACTGGTTGTTATCGATCTGGGATCATTTGCTTCGAAAGAGAGCTCTGGGCGGTGATTTCTTGGAAGTGTCTCCCAATCCCATAATTCCATGAAATGATTCTATTCCTTCAGTCAGCCGTTACCAAGTGCTACCAGTTAGAAGCTAGTTGCCCTCACCCTGATTCCAGTGTACGGCACCCCTGCTACATGACAGAGTAGAACTGGAATCCAGAGGCTTTTCAATAGCTGGTTTTTTGACTGCCAGGCCTTTCTTCTGAGTTGCCAATGGATGGGCTCAAATCCCCAGCCTTTTTGAGGTCAGCCAAGCATGCTAACTATTTACACCACCCAGGGACTCCTCCCTGAATGTTACTATGTGCAGGGGGGCGGGGGCAGGGGTCGAAATCATTAGCCACTTCGAGGGCGAAAGATGAGGCTATTGCTCTAGTAAAGACTGACAGCCTGAGAAACCCTCTACAGGGCTGCGATGAGTCTGAATCACTTGATGGCAGTGGGTTTGGCTTTTTAGGTTGGAGGTGCAAAATACACGATAACTTTTGAGTGTGAAATAGGAACCCTGTCGTCACACTCCCGGGCTTCTTAGCAAAAAACCTGTTTTGCTCAATGTCGCCAGTGCATTAAATGGTGTCGTCATTATAGTTGATTCATCATCGCACAACTTGCATGAATGCCTTATGCACATTGGCGTGCCCGTGGAAGCAGCTGTTTCCCCAGGCTGAAAAGCCTTTGCAATCTAACTGCAGAGGGGAAGAAATTATATATATGGGTGTGTATATAGATGACCTCACAAGAGAATGAGGCGAGATCAAATACAAACAGCACAGGCTGCACATACATGGTCAAGAAGGCTGGCTGTGTGCACAGATAAATCTAGAAAGGTGTCCTAACGGAAGATGTCATCTGCGAGAAGATAAAGCACCTCCAGGATGCAATCAGTTGCCTTATTCCTGGGATCCGACCACTGCCTTGCGGAGATAACCCGGCTTGAACATAATATCCACAGCTCTCCGAGCCGCAGGGCTGCTGCTGACGCAGGTGTGCTTTCAAAACATTCTATCCACCCCTTGCACTAAAAATGGAGCAGCAAATCTCAGCCCGTCTTTTGGCCAAATGCCCTGGGGCTCAAGAGGGTTTACCGTTTGCTAAATCAGCTGCTACTTCCGATCGATCACTCCAGAGTGTCACAAGGGTATCACGTCTCACTGCTGGGGCAGAAGGGACCAGGGAAGCAAATGAAATTGTGAGGAATTTGGGACGGCATAGTTTAGTCACATGGCGTGTGGTGTGAAGTGCTGCACTTGTATTTCCTCAGCAGGATAGCTATCTGGACGGGATCAGATGTCGGCTCTCTGTAAGTGCCCCTCACGCCAAGTGCCTAAGTGGAGGGGGAGTCTCAGAGTTCATTAACTGAGGCTCCGCTTGGGTTTTCTTCACCGAGTTTCTATTTTGAAGAGGTAGGAATCAGCAAATGGGGGCATTCTAGAATCATTCCTGTGTGTGGACAGGCACTCAAGAGTTCGTATCAAATTAGAAGAGCAGGCACTTGGCAGGCAGTGCCCTCCATAATCTGTCAACTGCATAACTGACAGCATCAGGATGCAACCCTTGGGACACCTGATGCTGTCTACCTCCGTCCTTCCGCCTTGTAATTGCTCAGGACTTCGCTCTGGTAGAGTAAATGAAGTTGGAGACATTCAAAAATCCTGAGGCTGTGTGGTGCAAATGGTTAAGCACCTAGTTTCTAACCCAAAGTTCTCAATGGTTCAAATACACCCACTGGTACATCAGAAGAGAAGCTGGACAAATCTACTTCTGAAAGGTTCCTGTCAAACCAGACCTGTTCCTGTGGAGTCAATTCTGACTCAGAGGGACCAAATAGGACAGAGTAGAGTGAAAGCTAAAACCAAGCAGACTGTCAGATTTCACTCCACAGAGAAGCTGGGGGGTTCAAATGGCTGACCTTTCGGGTACCAAGCAAGCAGGCCTTTTGAAGAATGTTAACAGTTACCTGAAATTTACTCAATCAGGGATCTAGAGTATAGATTCTATACTGATCTGTATGTGTATGTATGTATATATAATATATATGTATATGCTATACATCCACCACTTGTCTGTCAGTTTGTCGTCCTGTGGTGGCTTGTGTGTTGCTGTGATATTGGAAGTGATGTCATTAGTATTTCATATACTGGTAGAGTCACCCCAAAGTGAACAGATTTCAGTAGAGTGTCCTGACTAAGAACAGACAACAAAGAAGGAATAGGCTGTCCACTTTGGAGAAATAACCAACGAAAACCTTTTGAATAGCCTCAGAACATTGTCAAATGCTGCAAACCCCATGCATAGCGCAGCAGACCGTTGTCCTGGAAACACTCCAAACATGACTGGGGAAGTCTCTCAAACCAGTCTACCAGAATGACGTGACTGTAGTACAGCTTTGAGGACCTTCATTTGCTGATAAGAAACAGCTGCTAGTGAAGGACACTGGCCCTCCACTCAAGTACTCCCTCAATGCAAGAATACTTTCTTTTAAATTGGCATTCTATGATGCTCACCTTCCTTACACAACCGCTGAAGACAAAGTGGGTAAGTAAGCAAATGTGGTGAAGAAAGCTGATGGTGCCTGGCTATCAAAAGATATAGTGTTTGGGGTCTTAAAGGCTTGAAGGTAAACTAGCAGCCATCTAGCTCAGAAGCAACAAAGTCCAGCCTGTGTGATCACGAGGTGCCGAAGGGATCAGTTATCAGGCATCATCAGAACAAAAAAACTTCCCATAGTGAATGATGGGGGAAGTGCGGACCCAAAACCCATTTGTAAGACACGGGACATCCCCTTACAGAAGGGGGAGACGAGCCAGACAGGGTGCAATGTAGCAACGATGAAGCACACAACTTTCCTCTAGTTCCTAAATGCTTCCTCTTCCCATCCCCCCTCACCCCCACTATCATGATCCCAATTCTACCTTGCAAGTCTGGCTAGACCACAGAATGGACACTGGTACAGATAGGCACCAGAAACACAGGGAATCCAGGGTAGGATGATAACTTCAGGACCAATGGTGTGAGAGGCGATACTGGGAGAGTAGAGGAAGGGTGTGTTGGAAAGGCGGACCCGATTACAATGATCTACATGTGACCACCTCCCTGGGGGATGTACAACAGAAAAGTGGTTGAAGGGAGATATTGGGCAGGGCAAGATAGTACAAAATAATAATTTATAAATTATCAAGGGTTCATGAGGGAGTGGGGAGCAGGGAAGCAGAAGAAAAAATGAGGAGCTGATACCAGGGGCTTAAGTGGAAAGCACATGTTTTGAGAATGATGAGGGCAATGAATGTACAAATGTGCTTTACACAACTGATGTATTATGGATTGTGATAAGAGTTGTATGAACCCCTAATAAAATGATTTAAACATTTTTTAAAAGAAACAGCTGCTAGCACCTGTTAATAACCAGAGCTTGGAATGAACATAGTATGACTTTAGGAAAATTGGAAGACATCAAAAATGAAATGGACACGTGAAGATGATCAATATCCTAGGGGTTAGTGAGCTACAATGGACTAGTGTTGACCATTTTGAATCAGGCAGTCATATGGTTTACTATGCTGGGAATTCTACGTTCAAGAGCAACGGTGTTGAATTCATCATCCAAAAAGACATTCCAAGATCTTCCTTGAAGTATAGTGGTGTCTGTCATAATGTATGTATACCCACAGAAGGACATCAAACTAATAACAACTGTTGGTCAGATTTACCTATGAACCACTATGCTAATGAATAAATTGAAGAATTTTACCAACTTCTTCAGTGTGGAATTGATCAAACATGTGCTGATGACTGGCAATTGGAATGCAAAAGTTGGAAACAAAAGGAAGGACTGGTGGTTGGAAACTGACAGAGTGTGACAAGACCTACAATTTCTTCATCACAAACACCTCTTTCAACCACACAAAAGGCTGCTTTGCTCATAGACTCCTCCAGCTGGAATACACAAATCACATTGACTACATCTGTGGGGAGAGAATGGAGAAGCCCAACACCGACATTTAAGTGAGGTTAGGGGCTAGATTGCTCATATGTGAGTCTAGGTTGAAACTGAACAAAATTAAAACAAATCCATGAGCGCCAATATACAACCTTGAGTCTACCGCCCCTGAATTTTGAGAACGTCTCAAGAACAGATTTGATACATGACTGAACAAAGATCTGGTGAGCTGTGGGAGGACATCAAGAACATCATTCATGAAGAAAGCAAAAGGTCATTCAAAAGACAGGAAAGAAAGAAAAGATCAAAGTAGATGTCAGAAGAGACTCCGAAACTTGCTCTTAATCATGGTAGAGAAGATAAGGCAACTGGAGGAAATGATGAAGTCACAGAGATGAACAGAAAATTTCAAAGGGCAGCTTGAAAATAATATAAAGAGAAAAATGTCAAGCCTCAAGTTCCAATGTTGAAAGATTCTATGGGGGAAATGTTACATCGTTCAGAAAGCAGCAAAAGAAGATGGGAGGAACACACAGTCACTGTGCCCAAGAGAACTCGTCGCCATTCAGCCACTTCAAGAGGAAGCATCTGATGAGGGAGGAAGTCCATGCTGGACTTAAAGCATTATCAACTCAGTAGCAATGGAATTTCTTTTTTTTTAGTTTGATTAATTCACCCAGTAAATATATATTGGCCCAGTTCTATGCACACGGGGTGCAGTAGGAATCAAAACAAGAGGTTCCTGTGCAATGAAGCATGTATTCTCGTGAGGAAGACAGAGAACAAACAGGCTAACATATGTGTGTCTCTCCTTGGGAGCCCTGGTGGTGTAGTGATGACGCATTGGAGTGCTATTCCAAGGTCAGCAGTTCAAAACCACCAGCGACCCTGAGAGAGAGAAATTGGGCTTTCTACTCCCATAAAAAGTTACAATCCTGGAACTTCACAGGGATAGTTCCGCCCTGTCCTACAAGGTCACTATGATTCAGAAATGACTGGGTGGCAGTGAGTTTCATTAGGTTTTTGAAGCTCCCCATGAGGGAAGTGCAATGAAGCAAAACACAGCTCAAAGAGCAAAGGTAGTTTGGCTGAAGAAGAGCTACTTGATAGGTGGGAGGGGGTGGCCGTGTTTTTACATTGTATTTTACCTACCACATTAATAACTTGAATGAATTCTGGCGCACACTGATGCTGAAGAAACCGCGTTACAGTCCTAGGTTTGTCTTTCTTTTGTCGGTGACTTTAGTACAACATGGCTTGGTGAGTTACTGGTACTGTATCACGGCCTGCAGCCCTAAGAGCCCGAATCTTCGGGGCCTCAATAGAATGGGACTCTAAAGAAAATGAAAGAGAGAAGACCATCTGTGGTCAGCTGAGTCAATGTGTGCCCTCAATTAGACCTGATCCCTAGAACTGAGCTGTGAGCCCTATCAGAAGGACCATAGGCCTTTCTTCTTGTGTGCACCCCTAGATGGTTCCCAACTGCCAGCATTATGGCCACGTCACCCAGTGGTTCCTTAGGAAGTCTTACTATACACATGAGTGTGTGTGTGTGTGTGTGTGTGTGTTAGAGAGAGTATATAGGTATGTGTGATTTAAACTTTTTGTCTTTCATTGTAGGGTGAAAAAGGAGCTTTGGGGGAACCAGGACCCAGAGGGCCCTACGGTCTGCCTGTGAGTTCACTGTTACTTGCGGTGTCCCTACCTTCAGCATGACTAGATGACCTGTCACTGGCCTGGTTAACCCTTCCTTCGTGTTACAGGACCAGAGAAAACTGATAATGACTGAAGTACAAAGAAAACCAAGTTCTCTAGAGCTAGGGCAGAGTCCTTGGCCTGCACTCCAGCTGCCCCCATGTCCCTCAGCAGATAGCAGACACAGCCTCACATTCCATGAGCCTGGGAGGTGTACAGGTGTCTGAGCGACAGCAGTGTTAACCTAGAAACAGGATGCAGACTGTTGGAGAGCATCCTCCCTGGGGCTTCTGAGGCCAAGGAATTAACCCTGACCTTGGACACCAAGCCCCAAGCATCAGCAGAGTACTATGACAGGCACTTCCTGGGAAGGAAAACGGGGCGTGGGAGCTTTCCTTGAAAACAGCCTCCTCTCCTCGGAGTTTTACCTGTCCAGGGGCTCAGACAATGGTGAGGATGGGGCAGGCCCGGCAGTGTTTCCTTCTGTCAGTTCTTCGGAGCTGGCTTGACAGCACCTAACAACAGCAAAACGATTCTTGCTAACCATGACTTCTCAGGTTAGCTCGATGTTGAAGCTGATGTTGAGGTTTCTGACTTCTCTCACGGTGGTGACAGCTGAGCTTCAGACTCCCAGGCGCCAACTGAGTTTTATCTCTTGAGATTCAACCCAGGGCTTCATGTTCACTGCAGAAACATTATCTTTGTCACAATTGTTTTATGAGTACAGGGTAGGACCGTGGTGGAAGCGTATACTGTATTAAAGTTTTTAAACTCTCTGTGTACCTTCCACCTTTTATACTTTAGTCATTCAGAACTTTAAAAACAAAGATTTAAAGATGCTGGTTCCCGAATCAATTTCAAAAACCCAATTGATGACTTCACTGCGGCATCTCATAATTTGGGTGGAAGGGTCGTGTGATGCAGTGAGGCGCTGTGTGATCGTCTGTATCGAGGGGCGGATTCGCATCTTTGCTTCGCTGTCTGATGCGTCCTTTGTTGTTTGGGGCAGTCAGTCTTACTCACACAGCCTACTTCCCAACATTAGATTGCTTCTCACCCCCAGTGGAGAAACTGCACATCGAGCCAGATGAAGACTACATTTAGGAAGCCATTTGCACGTCCTTGACTCATTCCTGAGCTACTTGTTGAGCCAGCAAGTTAAAGTAGCGCAGGATATTGATTTGCCAGTTGTTTGTGCTGTGTGGTGTGTTTTTCAATCAACTTAACAGTCTGGTTGCCTTTGACTTAACCGTGAACTAATCACTTGGATACCAAGCATCCGACATCAGCAGAATAGCTTCCATCTGTTGAACCCTCTCAGTCATGAAAACGTTCGTGAGCCACCCCTGCTATGGTTAACAGTGATGTCACTGGTGAAAGAACTTCACGGCGTTACTAATCATTTCCGAATCGTGCCCACGTTTCTGAAGGAGCTCTGCTAACATTAGTGTTGCATGGCCAAGCTGCCTTAACCGAAACAAAGAACCTAACCTAACCTATCCATGAAACTTAAAAACTCTAATGTAGTCACTATGATTCTTTGGCAGGGCAAAGATGGAGAGCCCGGGCTCGATGTAAGTAATACGTGCAATAAACACCTTCCAGTGCTAAGCGATGCCAATGGTCTCCATCCTCAATAGCAGCAAGGCTGCTCCTTGATTTTCCTGTGCCGACAGCCTGTATTGCTGTGCGTGTAGACAGCAATATAAAACGCACCACCACAATTTGCATGGGGTAAACATAAAGTAGAAAACATGATTAGTGGAGAGCCAATTAATAACTGACAGGGGAAGGTGGCACTTCAAATAATTTCCCAGATGAGGGCCTGGAGGTGGCCAACTACTCATGCAAAAAAAATAGATAGATGGATAGATAGATAGACAGATAGATCATTAGATAGATAGATAGATAGATAGATAGATAGATAGATAGATAGATAAAACATGGCTCTGTCTCATGTGCTACCGCTAGGGGATAGATTATTATATTTATTTGCCACATTGTTAGGCAATACTTTCCTTGGCCATAAAGACTATAGCTTATTCCCACACTTGTATAAAAATAGAAGCTATCAAAAGCTCGATCAAAGAACGCTCCCTGCTCGCCCTGTATCATGTGAATTATAAAGCACCATCAGAAGCCGGAGTCTCGGACTGCTGAGCACTTACTATGTGCAGGCACCGTGCTGATACTCTAGATGCCTTATCTCACGTCATGCTCACCCCCATCGCACAGGTGAGTGACATGCCCAAAGCCACACAAATTGGTGATCTTGCTGGGATGCAAATGGTGCCCCGGTAGTCTGTCCACTTGACATTTCTTAGAGAGAAGAGGCAGGGAAATCTGTTAAGCCACAAAGGACTCCTACGAGGCTTCCAGTTGATCCATGCAGGGCTGTACTCCAACCACAGTGGATGGAAGTGAAGCCTGTCTCTGTCATCAACGGGTGACTGCAGACACTGTGAGAAAGACACTTGTCTTGTCTCCTGAGGGAACCTGCAAAATCAAGTGTCAACACAGGCAGGAGGTGGGGCAAGAGCTGCTGCAGGGCTGGCAGTCAATGTGATGAAGCTGGCTATGTGTGTGTTGTTGAGTGCAAAATCAATGTGCTCTATAAACTTTATAGAGACCTAAATCACAATAATTTTCAGGAAAAAAATTTTTAAGAGTCGAATCAAAATAGTGATTTCCGAAGGGATCCACTGGACTGGTTCAATTCAAGGTAGAGAAGCAGTGGGGAAAGTTACGGCAATTGTGTGCTTGTATTCCAAAGGGCCACTCTGACAGATTTTTCCTGAAGGACACTGACAACACTGGGATTTATTAAGAAGTTTCCAGAAAACTGGAAAATTGAGTTGTTGAGGGGGGCAAACAACCAGAACTGTTGCACTGGGGAATGTATCCCCCCTTCATGACAGTGTACCTGCTCCTGCTTCAGGGTTACACGGGTTGGCCTTTGAACGTTTCATTGGGAAACTTTACCCATTGGCCCTACAGCCCCAACCTTGTCCCTTTAGACTTCTTTTGGCTTCTTAAAACTCAAAGAACACAACTGGGTTCCCTTGAAAATATATAAACTGCCCTTTTGGCATGGGGTCAATCAAAGAACACAGAGCACTTCAGGGAAGAGTGAAGGGATGGAAACACCACCTCCAGAGTTGTATAGACCTAGAGGGAGGGTGTGTTGAGAACGACTAGCTTCACAGTTTGTTATATTTGTTTAATAAGTTTTCGGATTTTGCTGCAATACTTTTTGACTTTCCTTTGTATATCGATCATTTGCCATGATGGGACACGGTTCATTTCTAAGGGCCAGTTTCCTTCTCTAAGTATTGAGACCGGCTGGATGGCATTTTTCTTTGTAACTGAGTTCAGAAGCAAGAAACTCTGGTTTTTTTCTTCAACATACCTTCACTACAGTTAAACAGAGATCTCTTCGGTGTGTTTTTTATCTTGTAGGGCTTCCCTGGTCCACGTGGCGAGAAGGGCGATCTAGGAGAGAAAGGAGAAAAGGTGACCTCCCCACCCTCGCATGTGCCTGGCTCCACTCTCCTCATGCTGTCGGTTTGGCTGTCCAGTCTGTGTGGCTCCACTGTACTCCTGACCTCGCTCCTTCCTGTGCACCAAACACGCATCATTGCCCGAACTAAAGCGCAGTGCCTTCCAGAGGAAGGAGAAAGCCTACACTGGCCAGAAGGAGGGCTCTGTAGAGCACAGAAGGAAAAACCAATCGCAAGTCTGAGTTTCAAACTGCAGTCTCTCAACTGCCTGACACTAGTTTGCAGAAAATGTCATGCCCCAGAAATTTTTGAAAATGAAAAATACTCAGACATGAATTGAATTAAAAGGAACTTTGGGAATGGTCAGAGCACACCTAGCTATGCAAAGCCAGTTGTCATATTTATCATCCCCACAGCCTCCATACAGAGACAGAAGATATGTCCTCTAGCTAGAATTTTGGGTGGAAAACAGAGACAGTGGGTCTGCCCCTTGAAGACCCGAGGCTGTCTGAGAACTGTCGATTTTATAAGATCAACATAAATGGAGTATTTTATATCCTTGATGTTTAGTCTCAGGACCATCACTTCTAGGGTCTCTAAGACCCTCTATCTGACCCTAAAATCTGATGGTGGATTTTAATGATCATGTCTTTCTTCCCTTCCCTTGTTTCCTCCACTTCTCTCCCTCTTCCTCTCTCTCCGTATGTGGATTGAGAGTTGACCTGACTAGATCTAAGGAAGATTTTTTTTTTTCACACAGCAAAACAAGCACAAACTCCATAGCTAGTCTGTTCGTGGAATTCTTGACGTTTGGTGGGTGAAATGGCACGCTCATGGTGCACATTCAAGCCAGCTTTGTTTCTCAGATGCACTCCGATCTGGCCCTACTCAACCCCGTTTGTAGGACTGCAGACAGTCTCTCGAACGATGATGTTCATCACTCCCGAACAGCAGCGAGAGCTGTCAGAAGCATGAACACAGAGCCTGTGTGGTTTTCTTCAAACCTTAAACTTGACGGGGCCTCTCCTCCATAAGGTCGTCCACAGAAGTGGTTCTTCAAGGTACCACCGACATCCTCATCATCATCGTCACATCCATTGAGCACGTAATAGATGGTGTCCCAAGAGCTTTAGATGTGATGCTTTTAAACTTCTGAGTGGGAGCTGTTATCATCCCCATTTCTCAAGGAAACCGAACCATGAAAAAGATTTTTTTTTTTCTGGCAGGAAAGCCCAAGATTTTTTTTTAAATCTGAGTTATGAAAAATGATATGTAGCTCTACATCTATCATCCTTGAATGTGGGAAATAAAAGTTATGAAGAGCCCTCCCCGGCTCATTCCCACAAGATAGATGGGTTTGTGTTCCATGGAAATCACTACCTAGGGCTGATTAATGGCTTTGAGCCATTTCTTTTCTGTATACAGGGCCATTTTCCATGAAGCTTCAGATTAACCGACAGTTTACTGCAAAAATGATCCTCCTACTCTGTCACCACCAGCATCCAGGGGACACCTTTTTCTGTGCCGTGGTGAATCTGTGATGATTTACCAATCAAATAGTGAATCAACCTATTAGCAATGCCCAACACACCTGGCCTCAGTCACGCCTGTGTGGGGTGGGGAGTGGGGGGAGCCCATTGCCTCTTGGAAAGAAAGAGCTCATCCGAACAAGTGTAAATCAGTATTGTGTGGGATGGTGCTGAAAAGTAATTTGCTCAAGAAGGAAGTTGATTCATTTCACATGAATGAGCACTTTACTTCTGAATGGGCCTCCGGCTGATTCCTGTCACACCTGCTCCTCTTCCCCCCAGTCGTCCCCCACCTTCCTCTCAGCTGCTGGGCTCCTAGCAAACACACCACCCAGGGTTTCTCCCTTCTCTTGGCATTCAAGAACCCCCAGGTTCTGAGTCTCAGCCTTCTGATGCAATCGTTTTTTGGCACATGGGAGAAACAGGAGGAGCTTCCTTCCACTCATTCTATCAGAATGAATGCATCCGTGTGACTAGAAATCACATACACTTTCTGCTACATTTGACCTCCATCTTTGCCTAATCGTGTTTTTTTGCTTCAGAAACTACTTCAGCTGTATTGGAACTCTCACCTGATTGGAGTACACTCAATTAAATGTGTATCCCATAATGCTTTGCATTCCATTTGGCACCAACTCCCCTGTCTGTCTATGCATTTGCTGAGATACTTGGATACCGTGAAACTGTCTAGGCGCATTCCTTCCTTCTCCTCCTTTTGCCTCCTTTCCTTCATCCCTCCATCGCTGAGACCCATGCAGATGCCCCACACCCATACCTCGATTCCTCAATACTAATTTCCATGGCTACATTCCCACTCTATAATTATCCTGCTGACGCCTCCTGAGTGTCAGACCCACTGCGTCCAAACTGCTTTTCCCCTTGAACAGAATTTGTTCATTCTGCTCTTGTCAGATTCTGGTAAGCTGGAAACTCATTTACCACTGTCATCACCTGGGGTGACATTTGTAAGCGCCTGAATGAAACAGGATTCCTGGGCTTACCAATAAGGCTCCTTCTCCAGCTGCCACTGCTGAGAATTATAAGCCGCTACTTGTTTTCATGTTCTTAATTTGTTTACCTGGCTTAAAGGAAATTGTTTGCTTTCAGTTTCCCAAAATAGAATGTTCAAAGGAACAGAAACACTTTTTTTAATGAGGTGGATCTATATATGTATATATATATGTATAAACTATAGACCATTTTATAAATGGGATATATTTTGAAAAGAGAGAAGCTGTTACTTTTCTTTCCTGTCCTCTGGCTCAAAGTAGCTCTCATCTTTTACAGAACTTGGAAAGAGAATATTTTTTTTTCTTTAAGCAAGCTAGCAGGTACTGGAAATCAGGTGAATTAGCCATTAATCCTCTGAGCATTGCTAATGCAATTAGTTTCTGTCGCCCTATCCTGGTTGGCAGCAGGCACACCTTGCTCATCGGTGACTACAACGCTGTGGCCTTGATACAGCCCTTCTGTTCCGATGCACCCACCTGCCATCGTGTGGGTACCTAAAATTCAGCTCACCTGTCGCTGCCCAAGATCATCCATGCATGTGTCACCCTGAAAGGGTAGCTCGTATTTTACATAGTATCATGCCTCACCTAAACCAGAAAACAGTGGTAAATGCCCTTCCAGGCTTGGACAGGCAAAACCAACTTTTGAAGCACAGTTCTATTTTCCCCTCAAATAAAACCTGTCTTTTATTTAAACCCTTGTATCCACAGGGGGAAAAGGGAAAGAAAGGCAAAAAGGGCCCCAAAGGGGAGAAAGGAGAACAGGGTGCCCCTGGATTAGATGCACCTTGCCCGTTGGTATGTCTGACTTGTGAAACTCTTGGCTCTGGGTGTCCAATGTAAGGGGAGAAGATGGGAGAAGAGCCACCTGTGGGGACCAGTCAGGACTCCTCTTTGAGGTCCCGTAATATTTCGGTTAAGCCCCCCAGAAACATCGCCTATTGGTTAGCCTGGGATGTTCCTCGCCTTGTCCCTGGCCACCAGCCCTGCCTGGTTTCTTACGTGTCAAGTGTTTATTGATGTGCAAGCAGAACCTGAATATACGATGTGAAGAGGAACCAGCACCGTCCAACACACTTCACAAAAGCAGGCCACCATTTGCAAACAAGCCCTAGGCCAGGCGTGCCCGTCTGGCTCCGTGGAATCCCCTCCTTCCACAGAGGTTGCTTGTCGCCGCAGAGTTGCTCTTCTCCCGTCTTTTGTCATAACGGTTTTTTCCTGCAGCAGAATCTGTGTTTCCATGATTTCTCGTGTTAGTAACGTTATGAGTTAATCTTTACAAACAGGGATTCCGTGGCGTTAAGGGGGAAAAAGGGGAGCCAGGCCAACCTGGCCTGGATGGGCTGGATGCCCCTTGCCAATTGGTACAGTATTTCTCTTTCCTACCACCCTGCATGCGAGCCCTGTGTTTATTATACATTCGTCACTGTCACTGTAAAGCGTGCTTCATGCAGCGAGCTTTACATGATACACTTACTCCAGTGCATGCGCATGAACGAGCGCCTTCCGCGATGTTTTTACAACATGAAGAGAGCAAGCGCGGTGTCTCTCCGTGAATGCAAACTAACCTCTTGGCGTTGTCCTCACCACCGACGTGGCCTCGCCGACCTGTGTTCTTTGCCATTTGAACTGAGTCAGTATGTGTTTAAAGAGTGCATTGAACGTTACATAAAGATGTTCTATGTAAAGGCACTACCAGACCTTCCATTTTATTTCCACCCTTAAGTATAGCTCTTTGTGTCCACCCACACCCACCCCCACCTCCCCTACTTCTCTCTCTCCAAAAAACATGAAGAACTCCTGGTTTCTGTCACAAAATTTCTGCTAGGCGATCAATAAGACCACACCTACAGATTTAAGCCCCTGTGGCTAGGCGTAACCAACTCAAGAGAGTGCTGATAAGAGACCTTGCGGAAGAGAACCAAAGGACACTGAGCTTCTAAAGATAATAGTCTGCAGCCCAAACCCTCTTCTTTGCCACATAACATGTTCCACTTAATGGTCTCTCCTTTCGAAACTCACTTTCCTGAAGTAGACCGATCTCCCCTACCTCCATTGGCATGACCTCAAGATCCTCCTTATACTAAAATCTAAAATTCTACTCGTGATCCTTCTCCTTGTACCAATCTGGCATTACCCATATTTCCCCCCCAATATTTTATCAAGTTTCTTCAGAGGGTTTTTGTTTAGTGGCGTGTGAACATTTAAAAGGAAAGCATATTCGTATCTTCTGAGGTACTGGGGGTGGGGGGCGGGAACACTTTCATGGTTGAGTTGATGGTTATCTCTTGTCTGCATGTTCTTAAAGGCAGTCCCCGGGTTGCAAATGCCTGACTTAATAATAGCCAGGACTCAGCCTCCTAAAGGCTCACTCACTCGCTCCCCCTCTGCTCACAGTAACTCCATGGGGCAGAGCGGAACTGCTCCACGGGGTTTCCTAGACCTGATGGGGCAGGAGCACACCGCCTCCTCTTTCTCCCGTGGATCAAATGGTGGGACTGAACTCTGACCGACCGTATGGTTAGTCACCCAGTGCTTAACCCACTGTGACACCACCTGCAAAAGCTATTATGTCAAAAATATAGGCGCAGACAATGACTTTTAGGAACAAACAGGTGCTGCTTTGCAACATGCATCAAAACACTCTTATTATTATTATTACTACTACTGTATTAATATATTAAAGATGTTTTAGTATATTTAAAAGTAATGTTTTTAATGCATAGAATGGTACACTATCAGGGATCTTCAAAACGCCTGGGGAAAATTGTATTAGCTTTGACTTCCATTTTTCCTTTAAAATTTTTAGCCCCTTTTTATACTATATACTAAGACAAACCTTTGACTGACTAATGTTAGATCCAAATGCTATCTCAGTGTCCCAGCATACACATAAATTTGACTTAAGGACAGAGTTCTGAACAAAACTTGTCCATAATCCGGGGACTGCCTGAATATTCTTCTTCAATTCTAAGCATGAGGGTTTTTTTTAAAGATAAATTTAAACTTCTCAAGTCTTGGAAGAGGTTGTATTTATAGGGGGTGGTGTTTACACAACAATTATTGGTTAGAAAATCTGATTGTATGCTGTGCTCAGCCTTCTCCTTTTGTTTGCTTGGTATTGATGATAAATCGTATTTTACACTCATCTTAGTGCAGCGGAACATAAGCATGCCTTCATATCATACCAGCTCCCCCTGCCTTGTTTGTGTCATTTGTATCTGAAGAATGTTTGCACTTTGCAACATTGAGGGCCCCCTATGTGTTCACAGTTTGTTTACTGACTTGTGAGGTATTGTGATAGAAAAACTATTGAATGCCATGGTTAACATTCCACTATAAAAGTGTAGGTGGGCTGCCTGTCTTTATAGTCAATGGCATCCATTAATGGAATCTACTGAAGCTACTAAATAATTTGCTGCCATTGAGCCAATTCTGACCCATAGTGACCCAATAGGACAGAGTGTAGAACCGCGACTGTGATTTTCTGAGAAAACATGAATCTTGCTGAGATCAGAAAGCCTCATTTTTCTCCAATGCATTGGCTGGTGGTTTCAAACTGCTGCCCTTGCGGTTAGCGGCCTTCCTTATAACCGACCAGGGCCCCTTACATTAACAAAAGGCAAGTGAACGTGGAAAACAGTCGCTGCTTGAGAGCTGTGAACTTCAGACAGAAATGGATCCTTGTGATGGGTCAACACTACCGCATGTCCAACCAGAGAGCACCGTGGCTGGGAAGAGCAGGGACCTTCATTTATTGTTAATAAGGAGAATTGTGAGATGTGTTTTATGAAATACCAGAATTGCTGTACAGCTTCCGAGTTGACCACTCTGCTCTGTGGATTGCTCTTCTGGCAGATGTTTTTCTACGTATATTTAAAAACTTTTATACTTATGCTAGAAAACATCTGAATTCATTTCACCTGAACTAACATTGCGTAAGATCTCAAGAGTTGCTAATTAGAGGGGAAAAAAATAAAAGATGGCTGTGAATGAAATCACCTAACAGGTAGAGAATACTACTGCTTAAGCCTCTGAGTATGTGTATTATGAAGCACCATCACTCCTGTGCGGCCTGAGGAATGCCTTTTCTTCTCTTCAAAACAGGGACCAGATGGATTGCCCATGCCTGGCTGTTGGCAAAAGGTAGGCTTCTTTATTATTATTTTTCTTTAATTGCATTCTCTTTTGCTTTTGACCTGGGCTAGCCTTTTCCATTCAGAACAGATGATTTCAGTTTGACGTTCATGAAAATTATTTGGGGATTAAAAAGGAGAAGATTCCATCTTCCAGATTGTTTCTGATGAACATGTTGACTGCTGGTTTCTCACTCAGCTGAGGGGGAATGCCATAATCAGGAACATCCCCATCTAAGACTCTCTTTGGAATATGGAAAAGGCCAGCGTGTCTTGATAACAGATGGCTTGTTTTTCAATAAACTTCCTTTGTCCTCTCACTGTCTATAACTTCGTAATCATCTGCAATTATACTTGGTTATATTTAATTACTTAGATAAATATGCTAGTAGATGGTAGAGCCCTGACAACATGAGCCACATAACTGAGAAAGCAGAAAATATAAGCATAACAACCAATTGTTTTTCATCATCATTGTCTTCACTAATTTACTTAGAAACCTGGTTATATGAAATTTTAATATATGAGACCTGGTTATGTTTAAAATGTTCTCATTTATGATATCAAGTTCATGTCTAGCCACTTCATGCAGTTATTTATAATCACCAGGATGTATACAGTAGGAAAGGGTTTTATTATATATATATATGAAAGTTACATACATATCTATGTACAAAGGATGGGTAATAAGCCCTGTTGTCTAGAGGATATCATTGTATTTATTCCTCAGAAGAACCCTGTAAAGTTATTATGATCTTCAACAATACTGGTGAGGAAACAAGTTCAGAGAGACTAAGTAACTTTCAAAGGCACAAAACTAATATATTACAGAACTATCAGAGTGAGAAACCACTACAGATCTATAAGCCAGTCTGTGTGCTATTCAGAGAATGCCAAACCTTTACGCAAGAAGGGTGAGAATCTGATTTTAAAGAAATGTGCGTATTTTACTAAAGGATAAAGACATGTCATTAATGCAAAAATGAGCATGGGAAATAAGTGTGATGCTTTGATCATTTTTTAAAATTTTCTCCAGCTTTGATCATTAAAAAAATTCCAGTGCCTTATAGTTTATTCAGTAATTTTTAACATATCAGTTTCATTAGGTTTAAAGATTACAATAATAATAAACTTATATATATTTGAGTTTATATGTTTAGCACTGAGAAGGCTGTGTGAGCAGGTGCAGTGTCATGGTGGCAAAACCAGTCCCCCGTCTGCCACAAATCAGGCCTTTTTTGTCACACGCTGCTTCTCAATCTTTCCAGAACCTCTAAGTAGAAAGCTTGATTAACAGTCTGACCTGGTGGAATAAACTCCAAATTCACTATCCCCCCACATCAACAAAATAAATGAACATCACTTTGATCTTTGATTTCACTTGATGAGCTTTTGGGGGGAGGAGGTGCTCATGGTGCCTCCCACTGGTTTGATTGATGTTTGCTTTAAGGGTTGTGAGAGCAGCGCCATGTCTCGTTACCAGGAATGACCTTGGGAAAAAGTCTGGGTCGTTTCAGAGCTGTTCTTTCAAAGCACAGCATGTTTCCATTTGACACTCTTTCCTGGTCAGTGAGAACCCAAGGCACAAATTTCGCTGCAAGCCTTCACTTTCCCAAATCTTCCATTAAAATTCACTGATCTGAGCACCAAGATAGTCCAGATAACTTTCCCATCTTCAATGGCCCGTCATCACAGCTTGAGCCCAAGTGCACAAATTCTGCTGACATGTTTGTTAGTTTGGGAAGTTGTCAGATGTCCAGAATGAGGCACAGAATGAGTGTGAGGAGACACTACAGCAACCAACAGTTGTTTTTCACACTGGCACACACAAGTGGAATTCATTCTGAACCTCTCTCCTACCAAAAGAAAACTGAAGAGAAAGAAGGGAGAATTAGAATAATAAAATGTTCCAAATCCTTCATGTGATCAACTTCACCATCTCAGATATACTCAGTATAATTGTTTTTTCAATGGCATTTTAAGTACAAATCCTATAGATTATTTTTAATAATTCTATTTCATATGAGCTGCCCTTTGTGCACCATTCAGTACATTCTAGGACATAATTTCCCAAAGTTATTTGACCTATTTCCCCCTGTTTAAAAAAATAAAAAAGACTCAGCACCATCTGGGCAATTAAAAATGTTTGCACTATACCCCATAATCCAGGGTAAAGTGTACCTATCTGCTTCTGCAGCCTTCCCCTCGAAGATTATTCGACTTTGGGAAACCCTGTTCTAGAGCACAGTGGCAGATACTTGTTTCACTTAAAATCCAGATTGTGGCAGGAGTGTACATCACAGTGATTAGTTAATAAATCTGTTTGGACTGGTGGTCCTATAGGTGAGCTATGGGGCTGCTCACTCAAACCCGCCGGCCACTCCATGGGAGAAGGGTGAGGCTATATGTGCTCCACTGAATAACCAGTTCAGTCAGAACCGAGTCCATGCAGTGAGCGCTTAGCCATGTAACTCTCGATGAAGATTTCTTCACGCAGAACTACCTGATATTGGTTTACATTGCGCTTCTTTCTCGGAAAGGTTCCAGATCCTAAATTTACCATGGCAAGAAGTTGTTAAACTGGAACTGAAAAATGATGGACCAGTTCATCATAGAAATCACATAGTGGACAAAGGGCAGTCTTTATTGTTAGGGAAATGCCTCTCGGCTACTAAGATGCATTTGGCTGACTTATCTAGGGAAGCAATATCAGTGGTTATATAAAGAGAAAAACGATTCTATATCAAGAAAGTAGCTCGCACAGTTGTAGAAGTGGTTAAGTCCAGTCTTACTCAAGCCCGTAGGACAGATATTAAACTGGACACTTTTTCTGACTCACAAAGCTGCCAGGACTGGCAAACCAGGAAGCAGGAAGAGAAACAAGGAAGCAGAAAAAAACAAAGGCTGGTGGAAGCAGAAGCACATGCGTTTGAGGTCAGCAAGGCAGGCTCATGACAGCAGAGTCTGATGAATTCGAGGTCGGAAGGCAACATGGCAGATCAATGAGCCAGATGCAAGGTTAGGACCAGCAGGAAGGGAGTTGGCGTCCTCATGGCATCAATTTAAATAGGTGTAGGTGGAGGTTTCACCCCTGAGGGGCTTCCTTATATTAGGACTGTGATCTGTTTAAGGGACTAATCATCTACCCTAATCTTCTCACAACTGTTTGGCTACTCACAGCAGAGCCCAGCATAGACTTTATAACAATATTTTTTATCAGCTCGTCGGGGAGGCTCCAACTGCCAAGCTGAGGATCTTGGCCCAGCAAAGTTGACCCAAAAGCTAACTATCATCCTCAGGTTTAATAACTATTTAATATGAAAAGATTCTATAGCCCTTTTCTGTATTCTACCTTCATCTCTTTCAATGTTTCAAATTAATTTTGTTTTTCCATATAGGGATGGTAGGTTTGTGACTGAGATATTCTAAAACAAGGTGACTTTTTTTTAAATGAATTTTAAAATCTAAAGAAATCTCAAGGGAACAAATGAGAGTTTAAAAAAAACAAACCTGTAGATTATTTTTAAAACACTGGGGTTGGGACCTAAAATTGAATTGCATTTGAAACTGAGGGAAGTGAGAGTTAGAGAAAAGGGCGCATTTGCGGTGTTCTTGTGCATGAATGCTCTCTCTGCAGAGCACCATGTACCTGCCGCCCTGCACACATCTAAGACAATGTAAGTGCTGCTGATCAATGAATTAGAAGGTGACTCCGTGGAAGAGCCACCGTCCTGGACGGGTGGACTAAGAGGCCTTTATCCTTCTTCTCTGTACCTTAGGCTGAAGAAGTACATTCTGTTTGTCTCACTAATTTTTCTTTGAGTAAAAGTCAAGGAGGTTTGCAAACCCTGCTGCATAAGTCTGAAGACCCTCAGACTGACATGCAGTTTTGGGAAAACAGCAGAGCACCATGGTTGTCTAACTGAAAGCAAGAGATCTGTCCACCCTAGACCACAGTGAGCTTGTTAACGGGCAGGGCTACCTCATTCACAGCAGGACAGGGCATGAGAGAGGAGGAGGTGAGAACGCTGAGAGAAGAGAGACTTATAGTTAGGGGTCAGCAAAACCAACACTGCTGATTCTTCTGCCTCTTCACCGGTTGGTTTTATTGTTGTCTCAAACTATAAGCCTCATGATTTCATTCAAACATCATTTTTAATGCCAAAAAGATGGCTTTGCCTAGAAATGTTATTGAATAATTGGTTGCAATAACATAAACTATCAATTTCATAACATACATACAAAATATTAACAATGGTAAGGAAATGGCAAGTTGTATTTTAATAGCTATGGGAAGATTCAGTCAGGCAACCAGGGGAAATGCATTTTCATGTATCGTATGTTTAACATTGTTGTGTATACCCATCAAGTTGATCCCACTCATGGCGTGAGGAGGAGAACTCCTCTATAGGGAGATCCTTCGGCATCTCTTCTGAGATTCCTCTGACCCAAAACCAAACTCACTGCCATCCAATCAGTGCCAACTCACAGTGACTCTATAGGACACGACCACCCTCAGTGAGCTTCTAAAACTGTGACTCTTCACAGGAGTAGAAATCCCTGACTTTCGCCAGCAGAGCTGCTAGTGGGTTCAAACTGCTGAGCTTGTGGATTGTGGCCCGACACTAACCACTGGGCTAGTAGAGCTGCTTAAGGTTACTCTAGGCGGGTCCAGTCCACAAGCCTTTCACTTAGTAGCTGAGAGTTATGACCGTGCATGCCATCCAGAGACCGTTGTTTTGTGGTTGTAAGAAATCTGAATTTTCTGCTTTCCCAGAAGGTACTGAAATAAACACCCCAGACTTATCAGTGGCCAAACAAAAGTGTGGGCTGAACCTCGGATGAAAATGTCCATGACATCCCGGAGGTTGTAACAGTACTGTATGGGACACATTGGGGGGTCATTTGGCTGCTGAATAAAATATGGTGTTCAAGGCTCTACTCATTTTCTTAAAATAGGTGTTCATTTGGAATCTTCATCCTGAATTACTAATACTATGTATTTGTCTTTTTTATTGTTGTTTGTTTTCTGCAGTGATGTCTCTAACCTTCCAAGCATGAAGTTGTGTATATAACGGTCCACCTTTTATATTTATAGTTGAAAACTGAGTGGCAGATTTTACACGTCTGAGATATGTTTACATATAGCTGCTTCTTCCTGCTCGCAGTAGTCCCCGTGTGCATCATTTCTTCAGTTACTTCAGAAATTGGGCAGGATATGAAACCAGTGAGAAGCCTGCAAAAACAATAATAAACAAAAAATTAGAGCTTTCTTTCTTACATGAAGATATAGGTATTTATATGGACATCTCAGTGATAGAGAGTAATTGGGATTTGGCTGGGGTGGGGTTGTTTGGTTTTTGTTTTGTTTTGTTTTTACTTTGGGCTTGCTACTTGCATGGACAGAAAGTGCCATGAAATCGTTTACATGAAATTGTGACCAAATATGAACTCAGAGCTACGAAAATGTACTGCGCTGACCAACTTAGGGTTATGGTCCCCTGCTGAGTCCCCTTCGTCATCAGTGTCGACTCACACCCACACCGCCCCGTGAAATGGACTAAAAAGGCATGCCTGTGTGACCAGCATGCTTGCTGTACAACGTCGCGTGCTAGCATGCAGCTTGATGCGCCCTTTGATCCCGTCTGAACCGCTATTTCTTTTGTCATCTCAAGGGGGTCACGCCGTGGCTCATAGCCAAAAAGAGATAAGGTGGCAGAAAGGACACACCCAACTTGTCTTGTATTTTGAGGGAGCTGCAGCCCCGATTGCGCAGCTACGGCGTCCAGTCCCGTGGGCTCACGTAGCCACCTTGATTGAAATGCCGAGGGGGTGCTGCGACCAGGTTTCCATGGGCCGCCCCTGCGGGGGGACACCGCAAGAGGACCTGTCCGGCATCTTCTCCTGTGACCAAGGAGAGAAGAGGTTTACAAATGCAAACACCCAGAACCGCAGACAGACAGACAAACTGAATTCCAGCAAACGTTGAAGATGGGTGCTTTGGGAAAATGACATAGGCTTACAGTACTACTTTGGGGGTATGAGATTCTTGAAATGGCACCCCTGTTTTTGAAGGCATAGGATGTGCGCTCCCCGCCCCCAAGCTCTGGTTGCTGGAGCAATGGGCAGCACATGCTCAGAACAGAACGGGGTCCCCAGGACACTTCTCCTGCAGACGGTGGGGGGCCCCTCTTGAAGGGGGAAGCCGCGGGCTTGTGCTGAGAGTCAGCCCAGCTCGGCCAAGGTCTGCAACGTTCTGGAAACGGGAAGCTCTTTCTTCTTCCTTGTCGTTTTTTAATTTTTTTAGAGTCTCAGTAACATCTAGAAAAGATTTGCTTTTTTTTGGGGGGGGGGGTCACATTTGATTTGAATACATTTTCAAAGGAAACTCTTCAACTCATAATTTGTTGCCAATATTTTGCTAACTTCTCACCCGTTTTGCTTATTGGAAGGGAATACAAAGGATTCTCTGTTCAGTCATTACAAACAGCGATGTTAAGGTTGGTTTTATCCTCAGTACTTTTTGCTACACGACAGATATGCACGGACATGATTATCAGTTACCATAAACTCGAAATGTGGCCACATTTAATAACATACGCTCATTTCTGCACCTTGTTCTACATGCAGCCACATTAGTCTGCATTTAGATTTCTTTAGCTTTTTTTTACATTTCTAAATGTTCGTTTTCTCCTCTTACGCACAGACCAAATCTGAGATCTCAGAAAGCTGTGAAATAAAGTTGCCAAAAAGTTTTGTTTTTCATCTACTTGCTGAAAATCCACCGAGCCAGAGGGGGCTGAGCATTTCGTTGCTTATTGAAAAGGTGGTAGTGTGTTTTCAATTGGCTTACCCTAAGTGGAAGGGTGACCTTAAGAGCAACACGGTTGATATCGACTTGATGTCAGTGAGTTTGATTTTGGAGTTTTGGAATCCCACTTTGAGATTCCAGAATACCTTTCATTTTCTGCTGGTATAATGCCATTTTATGGGAATATTTCGATTGTCATGCATAGGTTTTCACCAACAAAACAAAAATTGACTTACCTTTGATTGTAATAACAATGAAGACATGATTGTAAGACAAGGATCCTAAATCTCACATTATGTACCTAAAAGCTCAACTACACAAAGATCGGGAAGGTGTTCAAACTATTTAATCAGTCTAATTGGCCATATTTCCAGCAACATTTCACATTCCAAGCCAATTTATCATTTTAAATATGACTGGGTGTTTTCTAGCAAACTCTTGTATGACATAGTTAAGATTCGATGTTTGAAAAATTTGTCTTAAGATGGTTTGAGAAAGATGAACTAAAGCAAGTGGGACTACTGTCTCCTCAAGAAAACAAACCATGATGTCTTGAGAAAAAGTCCGGTCGCTGTATGTCTTCCTTCCCAACTTCCTTTCTGCTCTTCTAGTAGAGGAGGGATGGGGATGGATCACCAGGATCACCAAGTAAAACCTGCATGGCCTCAAAAAAAAAGAATACCTCAACTTCAAAAGAGAAATATTTCACTAAGAATATATATATTTTTTTCTAACATAGCCCTGGAACATAAACTCTTCTGATATGTGTATGTCAGGTTTTTTGCTCGATTACTGGCTCGACAAAGATTGGCATTTATTCTATGGTTAAAGGGCAGTGTAAATGTTCGTTACATTTATTTCCTTGGGAAAAACAAAGAGATGATGGGGCTCCTCTTTATTGCCATTGGTGACCTTAAAGTTTCGGTTACTAATGAATGGACAAGTGTCCATTTTGACATCAATGACAATAATCCTCAATTTCCCAGTAAACTAATGAATTACACTTGGAGTTATATATGTTGGATGATAGATGTTTTTCTTAAACATCTTTTCTTTTCATTTATATTACTGGACTGGGGATTTAGAAAAATAAATACATGAAAGGCACGTTGGTGATAAGTCAAAATCAAGTACTATTTCTGAAAAATTGTACTATGAGGATGCTGAATTTGTGTTTTATCTTTAAATCGTCTTCTCTTCGTGTTGGTGCTAATGCCTTCCCTTCCTTTAATGAATGGACAAAGCTATTTCTCACGGGCAATTTCATCTCTCTATTTAGTAGCATTCCTAACTCAGCATGTGATCTTTATTTTGGAAGTTGGAAGAACTTGCTGTAATTTTTAATGACTGGTCTTTCTCCTGGAAGTTGAAGAATTTGCTGTAATTTTTAATGACCAGTTTTTCTTAATGTAAAACAGATCTAAAGAGTCACCCGTAAGTGCTTCCTTGGATTATGGGTCCCCTTATTACATGTACAGCTCACATCTGCCATTATCAACTTTCAGTCTCGTCTTTCAGCTTATATACTTTGATTAAGGACAGAAATCAGCTTTAGACATGTCTGCACTCTGCACTGAGTTCCTGCTGCATGAAGATGCCTTGATTTTTCTTCTAGTTTCATTTTTTATTATAAAAAATAGTCTTTGAGGATTTTTTCTGGCTCACATTATTTTGTATGGGGAAAAATGAGAATCTCTTTCATTTCTACAAAAATATTGTTTGTTCTTGAACTTACTGCCTGTGCATGGTGTCCTAATGGGACAGCAAAAATGTATGTATCATGTAGTCCATAATATCCTTTGTCAACAATATGTACATATACTTGCTAGTTTACATAATGATCAAATCAGCATGTCTAACTCTTCGGAAAATTTGTTTTGGGTATCACTTTTTTTAATTAGAAAAAATTAGATTACTACTATACCATAAAAATTAGCATTTTAATCCTGTTTTGCAACTCTATATCATGTTACGCTGAAATGTAAATACTTGTATGTCTTGTCATAACACCTTCAAATAAGAGGTCATAGGGAAAAAAAAGGTCAATAAGGAACTTTTTATTTTTGAAACCAGTTTTCCCTTTTCTTAATCAGATTAATATTTTTATATTTGGCATTGCCAAAAATAAACCTAATTTCTATCCCCCCCACCAAAAAAATAAACAAAAACCCTGCTGTCTCTAGGAAATCAAGTCCATAAGAACCTAGTTATCATCTCAAAAGAAGAGCAACTTCTTGAGATTCTGGTGTTACAAGCACACGCCTTTACTGGCATGAACATACCTGCTGAATTACACATCTGCTGGGTTATTTTTGAACATAAGAATCTTCAGCCACTTCTTTTCATCCCTTTTGTGAAAATATCTTCACATTGGCTCTCATCTCTCATATGCCAGAGCAATGACACCCTGCAAATTAAATTTTCAGTCAATTTTTACATAATCAAATGTTGATTTAAAATTTAAATGGGATTTCTGATTTCTTTTTAAAAATGCATAAAATCGCCTATGCTGCTCATTGCCGGACCTGTCATTTGGGGAGTAAACTCATCATTGATAACTAATACCATTTTTTTCCAAATGCAATGATATTCTCTCATCTTGGAAATGTTCATTGGATTCACAAAATAATGTCTTATATATTGTTGACATTTATGTGAATATTCTTTATATTGTTGTAAATGTTTCATGCAACATAACATTTTTGAAGGATGTATGTATCTGATTTACTTTAAGATGTATGTATCTGATTTTCTCTTAGAAAATATATTTTTATTTGTATTTCTTACATTTTAAGATTCATCTCTATGTGCAGCTATTTTTATATTTCTAAAAAGATCACATAAGTACAAGATAAAAGTACCAAAAAAATATTTTGGCAAACATGCACTGCATTTTTTTAATGTTTTTTTGGTCAGTCTCATGTAGTTGGTTATCCTAAGAATATGTGTGTCTTATTCACTGTAAATATGACACAAGCCTAGTTTTTCCAATAGTGTAAATAATTGAAATATTGAATTCTCCCTGTTTCATTTCTTGTTTCAATTTCATTGTCATTTCTCCAGCTGGCAGTGTTGATCAAAAGACCCATTTGGTTTTTGATTTGGAGTTTGGAGATAATTGCCTTGTTTCAGCTTCTGTCTTTGATTTTTTTAAACTTGTTTTCAGGGTTCCTAGTTTGTGAGAAGTTGATCTTCAGAATTATTTTTACACTATTTATGACTTATTTTCGTAATGTAAAAAGTGTGCAATTACTACAGTATTAATCCAAACAATGATAATGAATTGTATTGTTTGTTATAAAGCTTTATTGATGGTCATGAAAGTCTTGGCCTGTTTTCTCTGATTTCAACAGTCTATAAAATTTTATTCCAGTCTTGTGTAATACGATCGCCTCAGCATTCAGCTCAGTGCACACTTACCTGTAGCAACGTTCTACAACTAGGATATTCTGTTTCTTAAGTCGTAATGCTTCCACACTAAGCTTCCTCGTCAAACGCTTGTTTTCTTCCCGAATTCCCCATCATGATGAACTAAATACTGTATAAACAAGTGACTCTTACTCACCCCCATCAAATCAATCATCCCATAAGACTAGGATGTGGTACATATGATCACTTAACATTTATTGAATGTTCCTTGAATGGCGAATGACTGGATACCCCCAGCAAGGTCACCAAGAATTTACATCTGAAATGAAACCAGACCCTTCTCAGCCCTCGAGTGTCTTACTCTCCACCATTAGATGCAGCTGATCGCTGCCCCTCTTACACACTTGTCTCTGATGACCATGTCTCTTTGCTCACTTGGTCTCCCTCTGTAAGATTTCCATGTATAGCTCTCAGAGGGCACAATCTGCAAAGAGAAAACATAGAGAAAGGGGGAGACACAGTTGAGGCACAGGGAAGCCTGCAGCAGAGATGCTTCAGGGTGTGGAGCTCTATTCAAGACAGGTTGATGCACACTCCCTGTCATGAAGCCTACATCTCATGACCAGTCTCAACACAAGGGGACAGTTGACATTTGAGGGCATACAAAGAAACCATACATCAGCCATGCTGTTCATGGACAGAAGGGGAGGATAAAGTGGGGAACAAGGAGCGACTGATATTTTGTAGATTGCTGCATGTCAGCAGCTTTGCTAAGGAATAGGAGGCAAAGTGTCCATCTTTTCTTAGGCAGAGAGTCAAGCCAGCCATTGCTTCATCAGCTCCCATGTCGAGCCTCAGCATTTTCTCGTGGACCTTGCCTGAACGGTGGAAGGTGGTGGTCCTGCCCCATTTGCCTAAGGAACAAACATTGCCCCACATCCACTTCCCTTTCTCGGTTTCCTCTCAGTTCCTCCTCTCCCCAGTCATTGCATGATGGGTCTGGGGACGCTGGTCTTCCACCCTTTCTTCTGCATTTGCTCTTCTCTGCCACACACTGTCACACTAGGAAAGCTTGTTCATTCCTCAGTATGATTTTCAGACCAACTCTTGGAGGCATGTTCATATCGATCTCTGAGAAGTGAAGCATCATGTATACCTTGACACCTTCTAACCCACAAAACGCTCTGGATAATCTTAGACATTGCTCACCTCTCATCATCATCACACACACACACACACACACACACACACACACTAAATAACCATTGCTAAGTCCCTTCAATTTTACCTGGTGAATCACTGTCAGATCACTTCCATCACCCCTCCATTGCCTTAGCTTAAGCTCTCCTGCTCTCTCTCTGGGAATTCCTCCCTGATTTCCCTGCCTCTAACAAACACCCCCCCCCCCCCATTCATTTCCTGCTTTGAGAGTCAGGACTCAAGAAAGCAGCCCTGGCAGCCTTTTTTTTTTTTTTCCAAACATTTTATTAGGGGCTCATACAACTCTTATCACAATCCATACATATACATACATCAATTGTGTAAAGCACATCTGTACATTCTTTGCCCTCGTCAATTTCAAAGCATTTGCTCTCCACTTAAGCCCTTTGCATCAGGTCCTCTTTTTCCCCCTCCCTCCCTGCTCCCCCCTCCCTCATGAGCCATTGATAATTTATAAATTATTATTTTGTCATATCTTGCCCTGTCCGACGTCTCCCTTCACCCCCTTTTCTGTTGTCCGTCCCCCAGGGAGGAGGTCACATGCACATCCTTGTAATCGGTTCCCTCTTTCCAACCCACTCACCCTCCACCCTCCCAGTATCGCCCCTCACACCCCTGGTCCTGAAGGTATCATCCACCCTGGATTCCCTGTGCCTCCAGCTCCTATTTGTACCAGTGTATATCCTCTGCTCTATCCAGACTTGCAAGATAGAATTCGGATCATGGTAGTTGTGGGGGAGTGGGGGGAAGAGGGGAGGAAGCATTTAGGAACTGGAGGAAAGCTGTATCCTTCATTGGTACTACATTGCACCCTGACTGACTCATTTCCACTCTGCACTTCCCCCTACATTCACTATGGTAATATTTTTTTCTGATGATGCCTTATACCTGATCCCTTCGACACCTCATGATCGCACAGGCTGGTGTGCTTCTTCCATGTGGACTTTGTTGCTTCTGAGCTAGATGGCCGCTTGTTTACCTTCAAGCCTTTAAGACCCCAGACACTATCTCTTTTGATAGCCGGACACCATCAACTTTCTTCGCCACATTTTCTTATGCACCCGTTTGTCCTCGGCAATCATATCATGGAGGTGTGCACCCAATGATATGATTTTTTGTTCTTTGGTGCCTGGTAAGTGATCCCTTCGGAACCACGTGATCACACAGGCTGGTGTGTTCTTCCATGTGGGCTTTGTTGCTTGTGAGCTAGATGGTCACTTGTTTATCTTCAAGCCTTTAAGACGCCAGATGCTATCTCTTTTGATAGCCGGGCACCATCAGCTTTCTTCACCACATTTGCTTGTTCACCCGCTGTGGCTTCAGCGGTTGTGTCGGGAAGATGAGCATCATAGAATGCCAATTTAATAGAAGGAAGTATCATGCATTGAGGGAGTGCTTGAGTAGAGGTCCAAGGTCCTTCCGCCGCCTTAATACTAAACCTATAAATATAGGCACATGGATCTATTTCCCCTTCCTCATATATATTTGTATATATACATGTCTTTGTCTAGACCTCTATAAATGCCCTTTGCCTCCCAGCTCTTTCCTCTATTTCCCTGGACTTTCCTCCTGTCCCACTAGCATGCTCCGTCCCCACCTGGGTTTCAACTATACCTCTTCGTTACCTTACCCTTGATCATTCCCTACCAGGCCTGCCACTTCCCCCTCACCACCAATTTAGATCCCTTGTTGTTCCCTTGTCCCTGGGTTTGTTAACACTACTTCCTTACCCCCCCCCCCAATCCCAAGTCCTCCGGAACTGTCGGTCCCATTGTTTTTCCTCCAGATAGTTCATCCAGCCTGTCTTATTTAGACAGACCTGTGGAGATAATGGCATGCACAAAAACAAGACAGAGGAAAACAAAGCAACAGTATACAACAAAACAACAACAAACCACTGACAAAGAACAAAACAAAACACCTCAAGAAAGAAAAGCTTGTAGTTAGTTCAAGGATCGTTTGTTGGCCTTTAGGAGTGTTTTCCAGTCCAGTCTGTTGGGGCACCACACCCTGGCCCACAGTCCACTTTCAGCATTCCCTGGGGACCTTGCCGCTCCATTCCCTTGCTGTTCCGCTGCACTCCCCCAGTGCTTTGCCTTGGTGTGGTGGGATCAGGTCTGGTACAATTACCACACTGTGTATCTGGTGCTGTCCCCATAGCGCCATGGGTCAATGAGAGGTGTCATGTTTCATAGTGGGGCCAGCCATGTTGTTCTCTCTGTCGACTGGCTGCTCTAATCAGGAACATCGTCCTAAAGGCCTAGTGGGCCAGGCTGTGCTCCACTCTCTCCTCCTGCCCCTTCATCTGCTCCCGTGTGCTCTGATCAGATATGTCCCTCCCCCGGAGCTGCAGATTCAATGTCGACCTTTGAAACAAATTCTTCCACAAGGAGGGGCAGGCATCCTCACCGTCTTTTATATGAATATATTCCCCCATTACATTTCACTTAGGATTTTGGGCATATTAAAAAATATTTATGGAAAATTTTAAATGTAAGGGTAAAGAACACCATATATAAACGAAGTTTAAAAGCAGAGAACGTGATGCTGTAAAGCTGCCTTCCAACTCAAAGCAGTCCTACGCAACAGAAGGAAAGAGCACGGTCTGCTCTTGCACCGTCCTCACGCGTGCTGGGTTTGAGCCTGTGATTGCAGCTGTTACATCGATCCATTTCAAGGAGAACTCCCTCTTTTTGCTCACCGTCTCTCAAGCCTGATGGCCAGCTTCTTGGTAACATGGTCAAGTACATCTCTTCATCTGAGCTCTGAGGAGCATCGCAGCTCTACAGTTCCAATACATTTATTTCTTCATTCTCCTTGCAGTTGTTTTCCTTTCAGAGTTCTTCATCAATACCATAATTCACAGGCATAAATTCTTCTCTTAAAAAATTCTTCAATCTCTCCTATTCACTCCTCAGTGTTCACAAGCATATTGGCTACTGACAATGCTAAGGCTTAAGTCAGGCACCACAGTGACAGTGTTTCTTTCCAACACACTAAAGAGGTTAGAGTAGCATTGACCAATGGAATACATTTCTAATAAAGGGAAGTGAATTTTCGAATGCCTCTACAATAAATAAAATAGCAGGTAATTATGGTGTTCCAAATAGATGTGCCAACCCCAACTTTATGAAAATAAATTCCTAAGAGAAATGTAAGCATGCTCTTCCTCTGCTCAACATTCCCCAAGAGTTCCCCAACACCACACAGATCCTTTGATGCAGGGGACAAAGCTCATTGGGACTCTACTCTGCCTAACTGTGTGAGTATATATTGCTGGTCAGCCACCCTTGGCTTTTCCCAATGAAGATCCATCCCTTTGGCTGCTCCATTGGTCTGAATTCATTTCCTCTCTCTTCCCATAATCTAACTGAAGAAGTTTCCAAATTCAACATTGTCATCTTTTTATTAAGCACCTCTTCCTGCAAAGATGGTTCTTTTCTCTCCAGTGCTTGTCACTGATAACACACTTACCAAAGTATTAACTGCATGTGTATGTTCTCTAGATGATGAATAAAGCCCAACTTAATATTGTTATATGGATACATGCATAACAAAATCTGCAACAACTACAAGGACTTAGCAATTTTACCAATAAGCATAGTGAAAAAAGTAGCTCAGAACGGCAGCTAGTTTCTCGCAGGTTATGTAGACTTCAAACAAGGAAGGTTGACACAACATTCTCCAAGTCCAAGTGTTGTGTGAAGTAAGGGGACAAGAGGAAGTAAACATTGAAACAAGAGACAGTGTCGATTACAGAGAAAATGAGCAAGCAAGAAAGCACATCAGGACTGGGTGACTCAGCAGAGCAGTTAAGCTGAGAACTATGATTGTGTTGTCATCTATTTAAGCACCATTTTTTTGCCTTCAAAATCTCCTTCCTCATGATTTGTGCTTTCATTGTTCTTTCACCATAGAACCTTAAATTGGTTCATTTTGTGGACTCCCTGCTAATGATTTAGATGTCAACCTCAGATGAACTGAAACAGAACTTAGAGTTTAACAAGATCCCCCAGGTGATTCTTAAAGATGCCAAGGCGATTCCAACTTCCACATCCATTGGCATCAGCTGAAGATCTGAATTCGGGGCTTCACTTCCTGGTTTTCAGATACAATCCATCTGGGTTAAACTAGAGGCTTGATATTTCTAGCAACCGCCTAGGTGATGGTGTTGCAGCTGGCTCACTCTGAGACCTCCTCTCATCTGGTCCGCCTCTGGTGAATGTTAGTGCCACAGTACAATGGTCGCAATACGGCTTTGACTATGCCTCTCAGAGGCCGCTGGTGCTCCCACAGCCTTCATCCCCCAAAGGTGAAAATACATATGGCCGTCCACAATTCTTCTTGTTACCAGTTCCAAACAATTAATTGCCCAGCCGTATATACAAAGCCCTTCCTCTTTGGGGCTCATATTAATTATTAGCACTCTCACTCATTGCTTCTCACAGCCATCTACTAATCGTCTAGCTATCCCCCCTTATTCTCTAGAGACATTCACACCCAGTTCATGGTGTGCTTCCCGTAAGGGCTACCCTTATCATAAACCCACTGAACCAAACCCACTGCCATGGAGGCAGTTTTACCTCCTCGCCACCCTGTGGATGGTTTCTGAGACTGAACATACAGAAGCAGGTGACCTCACATTTCTTCCACAGAGAGGCTGCTGGGTTAGGTTCCACAACTGACCTGGTGGACCATTAGCAGTGCATCACAGGGGACGAAAACGTCAACATGAATAATGTATCTAACTCAATCCTTTATCTTCTTAGGCCTCATTAAAAAAACTTGAGAATAAACACAGCACATCATAGACCAATTCTAGTTCTGCATGTCCACTTCTGTGATCTTGATCACATGCTTAGAGGCGTGCAACCATTCTCCCCCCTCTTTGTGAGCTATTCCTCCCCAACGGAAGCTGTCAACTTTAATGGAGTAGACAGTCTCATCTTTATGCCAAAGAGTGACTGCTGAGTTTGATCTACCAACCTTGAGGCTAGCAGCCCAACACCTAATACAGCATCACCAGAGCTCCTTAATGTCCCTCCACCAATAACAGAAAAAGCATCCTCAGTCAAAGTCTTAATTCCTTTCTTTTACTCTATTACAATTGACAACAGCGTGTTTCCTACTACTGAGGGTTAACTTCCAATCTAGCTGTCCTCCTTCAGCCCTGACTTCTCAGGGACCTCCCGTTATCAGATCCACTTCCCTCCATACTATGTCCTGCTCACGTTTAAATATTTTCAGACCCCTTTAATGCTTATAAAATGCTCTCCTCAACCTCAGGTGCCCCTTCAGCTGCTGCCACCCTCTTTCCTATTTCCTCTTCAAGCAGAACACTGCTGGCAAGTGAGTTATATATTCACCATACCCACTTTCTCATCTCTCACTCATCAAAATGTGATTAACCTCTGTCCTCACCATTCTACCAAATGATTCTCTCCTGAAATTACACAGACTAAGCTAATCATCACTATGACACAGTCTCTCTTCCCAACTTGCTTCACCCTGCAGTTGTGCACTTTGAGATGATCGGCAGGCTCCGCAAACTCAACATGTGCAGAAGTAAGTCCCCTTTGCCCCTCTGACCTTGTTCCTCTCCTGTGTCCCATCTCTGAGGACGGCGTCATCACTCAAGTGCCCTTGGAGCTAAAACGCTTAGCTGTCTTCTCTGAGCCGGTCCTCTCCCTCACTCTCCGGCCTTGATCACTCTCTAAGAGCCTGGTATCAGCGACTGATTCTACTGGCTGATACCAGGCCCACCAACTTCACACCACCTGCATGTCTCTAACCGAAGGCCAGGTAGCAGTACCTCTCATCTGCTGGTAGGCGCTCTCACCTAGGTTCTTATAGATTAATGTGTCTCGCAATATGTCTTGCCCGAAACTATCACCTAAAAGGTCTTTACTTAATTAAACTCTTTACATTCAAGCTCTTATTTTTTTTCTCAGGAAAAATCCCAAATCTCCTGTTGTGGATTATAAAGACCTTCTGTGCTCAGGTGTATGTGTTTCTCTGGTCTGACTTCTCATCATTCCCTCCTTTGTACCTGCTCTGATTTCCAGTCATGTAACCAGGCTTTTCTCTGCCACTTCTAGGTTATCACTCTGCCTGGTTTTAATCCCTTCTTTCCCTACAACCTAATTTTTCTCCCCAGCACCTACCGATCCTCTATGTCCTAACTAAGGTAAACTTCACTCACAATGAAAATCTTAGTCAGTCACCTCTCTGAAGTCCTCTTGCATTCTGTACCTGATATATCATTAAAAATTTTACATGCTTTTACCTCTTAAAGTGATATCCATATCTGCGTTGTTTGTGTCTGGCACATATTGGCGCTCAATAAGTCGTTGTTGAACAAGTCGGTGACTGAAAGCATGTACTCAAAGGGACACAAATCGAGCCGGCCAAGGGGAATATAAGCCCCCTGTGGGAAGACATAGCTCAAGAATAAGCATATAGTTCACGTAAAAATGTGCATGAATGTTCCACTGACTTGGAAAGGATAAAATTGAATCCTTAGATAGAAGGGGCATACGTCTATAGAGTTTTTCATTTATATCCTTTTACAAATTGTAGTATCAACACCAAATGCAGATAGGAAAAAATACAGGAGAGCTATTCGTCGCTTCTGAACAAAGCTGTGTTCTCTACAATACAAAATTCTATGAAGTAACAGGCATTTTATACAATGAGTCAATGAATATAAGAATGTGAATACATCTGTAAAAAAACAAAGTCATTTAAGGGTGGTATCTAACATCCTTCAAATATACAACAGGAAACAACATCACCATCATTGGCATCAGCTGCCCAAGGCCAATTCCTACGAGGCTGAGGTCAGGCCAGTCACATCCTCCAAGCTTCCTACCAATTCTGACGGCAAGTGTCCTTCCCAAAGCATTCTCTCCTCCTCTCCTGGGTCCTAGAATTCATTGCAGTGGCCAAACAGAACTCACTGGCAATGCTTACAAGTGTGGTTGTTATTAGTGAAATGTACAGGTCACAATTCAGAGACACTTGTTCAGTCAGGACAGTTTCTTCTCATGGGCCTGCCCTTTGTCCTGCTCAGGCAATGTTATAAAGCTATTTAGGGTTGCCAATAAATGTCCATAGGGGATACTACTCTTCTGTAGTCCTCAGCCTGAAGGCATTTAGCTCCATCGCCATAGGTCAGCAAAACCCAACTCCCACTTAAGTGCCCAGAGACACCTCACTCCTAAAGCCAGCCTCCTGCCCCACAGAACTCAGCCTTACCTGCTCTGTGGCTGGGAGGTCCACACCTCTGTCTCACATTCTGGCCTCTGGTTCTGCTGTCTCGGCCCTTCCGCCACTCCTTTGATGTCAACACTTGGATTGAGTTTCAAAGTGCGGGGATCTCAGGATCCAAAGGACACACTCGAGCTCTTAATGGTAATGAGCGCCTCTTCCTGTTTTTGAGATGGCTCATTTATCCTGGACGATGGAAATCACAATTAACCCTGTTAACAATCACTCACAGCTGATGCAGGCAGCGCCTTCCCTTCCCTTTTCACTCACACCCATCAGGAAAATGATGCTTTTCTGCTGGGAGTAACCAAGGCTATGACTAGAGGAGCCACCGGACCCTGGTGGCACAGGGGTTACACATGGGGCTGCTAACCACAAGGCCAGCAGTTGAGGCTCTCTACTCCTGTAAGGGGTTACAATCACAGAAACCCACGGGGGCATTTCTCCCCTGTTCTATAAGGTCATGATGAGTCAGAATACACTCGATGGCAGTGAGTTTGGATTGAGAGGAGACACATAAAATAATGAACTACATTGCAGGTACGGACTGCTCTGATGAAATTATAATAGACTATCCTGAACAAACTGGGGGGGATGTAAAACAAATATCCAAATCACCAGAAAGACTGGACTTTCTGCTCTGATTAAGACTATGCCTCAACCCCACCCTGAGAACAACTCTCAGCCAAACAGTTGATAGGCCTATAAAATGGAAAATAACACTCATGAGGAACATACTCCTGAGAACAATCAAACACACCAGACCAAAAGGTAACATTTTCTGTGCTAGTCTTGGTAAACTAGAGAAAGAAATCCATAGACACCCATATGTATATAATAAAGAGGCTTATATATAAGAGCAATTGAATATTGGGAAACTCCCAACCCAGTCCAGATCAAGTCCATAACTCCAATATTAGCCCATATGTCTAATACCAATCTATAAACTCCTCTTAAGACTCATGAAATATATGCAATGATGCTGAATGCAGGAGGATCACAGGCCAGTGGGTTGGAAGTCTTGTGGACCCAGTGGCATTGTAAGCATCTCAGCATGGAGGCAGTCAATATTGGCTTGGCATTCCTAGCACAGCAGTAGATCCAAAGAGTGATACTCTCAAAGCTGTGTTTGGGGGAACACCCATTTTGGCTCTCTTTTCCACTTCTTTTCATCTTTCTTGCCACACTCACTTTTCTCATATCTGTGCTCCAAAGTGCATGAGGATTCACATGTCAACTTGAATTGGAGCAAATATTCAACCTTTCCATTATCACTCATTTTGGTGTCCACCTGAATCACAACTGCCAAGAATGACAAGCTCTAATTTCAGACAAGTTTTAATAGAATAATGGTAGGCTGTCAAGCAACGACTTTTCTTACAGAATTACAAGTATATCATTACAAATTAAAGGAGGATTGAAATATGAGAGCTTAGAAAATGAAGCCATATTAATATTGAGTCAGTATATGAAGTCATTGAGGACAAAGGAAGGCTCAAAGGGTCAAATTGCAGAAATAACTGTCATTTAGCTGTTTATCATCAATGGGTGGAACATTTGGTAGATGGAGTAGGTCTCAAATATCTTAGTCATTTTGGTGTTGAATAAATGAAGCTTTCTATTTCATCAAAGAAAATAGAAACTAATGTAAACAAAGATAGTGAAAATGGAAAGCTTGAATATTTGCAGGAAAGTTATCTTTAGATGTTTCAGCCATATATGATATACAATTTACTATTTTTAATTACTGACCATAACTCATTGTCTATAATTTGTTTCCCTCTTTTTCTTAAAATTTCTAATAATGTTTATATTTCTCTGAGAATATAACAATAGAAACATCTTCTACTTTTTAGACTAAAATCCCCAAAAGACCAAAACAAACTAAAAGTCACACACAGCAAACAGTCAATGCTGATTCATTAAGGTCATAAGGGACAGGGTGGCTTGTGAGTTCCAGACTATAACTCTTTAAGGGGGCAGAGTCCCATCTATCACCCATGGAGCAGCTGCTGGTTTCAAGCTGTTTACCTTGTAATTAGCAGGCCCAACAAATATCCATTATGCCACCAGGACTCCTTTTTAGGACCAGAGGATTTCTTAATTTTAAACCAGTAATTGTCCCCTGTGTTAGACCAGGTTGACTAGAAAAACAAACCCAGAGACACTCATATGTGTGTAAGAGAGAGTTTTATTAAGAAAATGGCATTCTGTGATGCTCACCCTCCCAGCACAATTGCTGAAGACAAAATGGGTACATAAGCAAATGCAGTGAAGAAAGCAGATGGTGCCCAGCTATCAAAAGATAGTGTCTGGGGTCTTAAAGGCTTGAAGTTAAACAAGCAGCCATCTATCAGGGAAGCAGCAAGCCCACAGGGAAAAAGCACACCTGCCTGTGCAATCATAAGGTGTCATTGGGACTGGGTAACAGGCATCAGAAGACCCATAACAAACAAACAAAACACATATTGTTGAAAACGAGGGGTGTTGGAACAGAGGTCCAAAGTCCATCTGTAGACAATGGGACATCTCCTCACAGAGGGATCAAACGGAGGGGGTGAGTCAATCAGGGCTCAGTAAAGCACTGATGAAACACTCAATATTCCTCTGTGTGGAGGCTTGAGGCTTCCTCAATCCCCACTATCATGACCCCAACAGGCTCAGATAAAAGATAATAGCTCACAAGACACAGAATCCAGAATCAGGAATGGGAATAGAGATACCAGAAGAGAAAGGGGTAAGAGGGAACAGATCTCAATGATCGACACATAAACATACTCCCCCCTCCAGGGGAAAAAACAACAGAAACCATGGGGGAAGGGAGACAGTGGTTGATATAAGATATGAAATAAAAATAATTTGTAATTTATCACAGAGTCACGAGGTTTGGGGTGGGAGGAGGGAAAAACGAGAAGCTGATACTAAAGGGCTCAATAGAAAGTAAATGTCTAGAAAAGAGTGATGGCAACATATGTACAAATATGCTAGCTACAATTGATGCATGGGTTGTTATAAGAGTTACAAATGCCACCAATAAAATAATCTTTTAATTAGAAAGAAAAGAAGGGTAAAAAGAAAATATCTCATTAAATCCCTAAGTCCAATATTAGCCCATATGTCTCATGCAAGTCTATGTAGTCTTCTTCAGACTCACGCAACACATGCAATGATGCCGAGTGCAGGAAGATCACAGGGTAGAAAGTTTTGTGGCTCCGGTGGCATTGGAAGCATCTCCAGGGCTCTGGCTGCCCTCAGTGTGACTCCATGTAGCTTGTCAACAGGAAGGTGAAGCAGAGAGAGTGTGTGTCCCACCTCCAAGGAGGAAGACAGGAATTCCCAGAATCCTCAGGAGAAGGCCACGCCCAATCAACTCGCCTCTCAGACACAAATGCTGAAGACTAAAAGGGTGTGTGCGTTATTAGGTAAGCAGTGCCAGGAATATGCAATATGGAAGAACTTGGACTGGACTGAAGGTTTCTAACATGACCTTTGCTCTGTTTAACAGAGCTATTCATCTGCTCTATGTCAGGATACCTGTTAGTCTTGTGACTATCTGTATGCTTGCTTGCTTGGGGTGTTACAAGATAGGCAATCTTACAGAAACAGCCACTGGGTTGACAGCCCCTGGGCCATGGGAGGGGAGCCAACTAAGAGGGTGCAAGGGAACAGTAAGTGTTCTAGCATAGCAAGGAGGGTTTCGCTCTGAATTGCTGAGAAGTGGCGATGGGAAAACATAGTAGAAGGGCAGGAAGAAAGAAAAACAAAAAGAAGAAAGAAAGAAGCCCCTAATAAAATGTAAAAATAATTAATTAATTAATTTTTTAAAAATTTAAAAAAAGAAAAGGGAAAAAAAGAAAGAAAGAAAAGAAAATGATTAGGGCAAAGAATGTACAGATGTGCTTTATACAATTGATGTATGTATATGTATGGACTGTGATAAGAGTTGTATGAGCCCCTAATAAAACGTTTAAAAAAAAAGAATAAAAATAAAAACTAAAAAAAAAAGAAGAAAGAAAGAAATATATATATGTGTGTGTGTGTGTTTTATTTTTAATTATTTTATTAGGGGACATACAACTCTTATCACAATCCATACATACATCAATTGTGTAAAGCACATCTGTACATTCTTTGCTCTCATCATTCTCAAAACATTTGCTCTCCACTTAAGCCCCTGGAATCAGGTCCTCATTTTTCCCCTCCCTCCCTGCTCCCCCTCCCTCATGAACCCTTGATAATTTATGAAGTATTATTGTGTCATATCTTGCCCTGTCCGACGTCTCCCTTCACCCACTTTTCTGGTGTCTCTCCCCCAGGGAGGAGGTCACATGCAGATCCTTGTAATCGGGTCCCCCTTTCCAACCCACCCTCTCTCTACATTCCCAGTATTGCCACTCACACCACTGGTCCTGAAGAGATCATCTGCCCTGATTCCCTGTGTTTCTGGTTCCTATCTGTACCAGTGTCCATCCTCTGGTCTAGCCAAACTTGCCAGGAAGAATTGGGATCATGATTGGGCAGGGGTGGGTAGGAACTAAAGGAAAGTTGTATTTTTCATCATTGCTACATCACACCCTGTCTGGCTTGTCTCCTCCCTGAGGCCCCTCTGCAAGGGAATCTCCAGTGGCCTACAACTGGGTTTTGGCTCTCCACTCCACACTCCCCTGCTCATTCACTATTCACTATGGTAAGATTTTTTGTTCTGATGATTCCTGATACCTTAGCCCTTCAACACCTCATGATCGCACAAGGTGGTGTGCTTCTTCCATGTGGACTATATGCAAATGCAGGAAGGAAACAGATGGACTTTGGGCCTCAACTTAAATCTCACCTCAGTTCAAGAATGATTTGTTCTAATAATGTGACAATGTATGATACTCACCTTCCTGTTACAATCACTGAAGACAAATGGGTGCATAGCAAATGTGGTGGAGAAAGCTGATGGTGCCCAGCTACTAAAAACATAGCACCTGGGTCTTAAAGACTAGTAGTTAAACAAGTGACCATCTGACATCTGTGCCCTTTTCAGCATGCCCTTCCTCCACCTTCAAAGTTTTCAATATCTAACTGAGTCTTATGATGCTGTTTTCTGTTTCTGCCTGTTTTATTCTTAAGGGCCCTTTTGATTATACTTGGCCCTGGATATTCCAATATAAAATCCTTATCTTAAGGTCAACTGACCAGCAACCCTAATTACATCTGCAACCTTAATTCCTGTTTGCAAATAATATAATTTCACAAATCCCAGAAATGAGGACATTGCCATCTTTTGAGAGAGGGGGAGTCATAATCAAAGTGAAATCAATTCTATCCACCAGACTTAACAACAATTTTTAAGTTTTTTTAAAAGACACTCCTTAGAGAAACAAAGCTTGCATCAAGTATTTAGGGCTTTATCTAATTGGTAATGTTCAGAAATTTGTATGGAGAATATGTGTAGATTTCACTATTAATCATTCTATTCTATATCCAAGGCTATTGTTGCTTTTGTCACACGTCATCCTGTCAATTCCAATTCATACAACCCTATAGAACAAAGTAGGACTGCCTGTAGGGCTTCCTGGGTGGAAATAATTCCTGAAGAACATCTCCAGATCTTTTCTCCTTCGCAGCTATGAATAGGTTCAAATCCCCTGCCATTCAGTTAGCAGCCAGGAGCAGATTGTCTCATCTTTCTCCCAACAAGCAGCTGATGGGTTCAAACTGCTGACCTTGTGGTTAGCCACCCAATGCGTAATTTGCTAAGTCACCAGCCCTCCAAAATTAGACGCACTGCCTCCAAGTCTATTCCAATTCGTAGCAACCCTGCAGGTCAAAGCAGAACCGCTGCATAGGGTTTCTGAGACTAAATCACTAAGGCGGCAAACAGCCTCATCTTTCTCCCATGGAGCTACTGGTACATTTGAATCACCAACCTTTCTGTTAACAACCAAATGCTTCGCCCACAGAACCACCAAGGCTCCTCAAGAAGGGGACTCTTGCCTACCACTACATCAGAAACACGTGTGTGTGCGTGTGTGCGTGCGTGTGTGTGTGTGCATGTATGTGTGTGTTGTGTGTGTGCGTGTGTGCATGCGTGTGTGTGTGTTCAGGAAACCAGAACTCTGTCACTTTGATAACAAAGCAGCAAAACTGTCCTCTTTCCTTCACATTTAGATGTTCGTTCCACACTAAATTTGAGAATTACTTTCTAGGGTTGGGCTTTTTAGAGAATTTGCCTTTCTTGGATCTTTCTAAAGCATACAGGAAATGTTTCCTAAAAATAAGAGCTTCCTTTATACAAACATATATCAAAGGTGTACATAGCGTTTAATAAAATTATGTCAGTTAACATAAACAGTTTGGAGACAATACAACTGACTTATGGATTGTACTATGTAAGTCTGTTTCCTAGGTACAGGTCAACTAGTTGAAAGGTTGGCGGTTCAAACCCCACCAGTGTATCCCAGAAAACATATCTCAGGAAAAATCACATCCCTGTAAACCCTGTGGAGCAGTTCAATTCTGCATGAATAGGGCCACTATTAATTAGAATCAATGAAATGTTAAATAACAAGTACAACACGTCTGTACACTGGAATATTAAGTAGCCACTTTAAATAACTCTTCAGAGCAAGAGTATTCACACAAAACTAAATGAAAAACAAAAGCTGCATAATAAGATATTCAAGATGATCCTATTTCGTTTTTAAAAATTGGAAAATACATTTAGCCTAATATATGAAAGTTGCATTAGATAAATCTGCTGTACAAGACCTCTTTAGACCATTGAAAAGCAATGATGTTACTGTGAGAACTAAGGTGTGCCTGCCCCAAGCCCTGGTATTTTCCATTTCCTCAAATGCATGTGAAAGTTGGACATTGAATAAGGAAGACTGAAGAAGAATCAATGCATTTGAATTGAGCTGCTGGAAAAGAATATTGAAAGTACCCTGGACTGCTAACAGGGCAAATCTGTCTTGGAAGAAGGATGGCCAGAGTGCTCTTTCGAGGCAAAGATGGTGAGACTTCATCTTATATACTTGGACATGTTGTTAGGAGAGGCCAGTCCCTGGAGGAGGACATCACGCTTGCTAAAGTGGAGGGGCAGTGACAACAGGAAGGCCCTCAAGGAGAGGGACTGACCCATGGCTGCAACCATGGACCCAAGCACAGGAACAATTGGGAGGATGGTGCTGGACTGGGCAGTGGTTCCTTCTATTGTACAAGAGTCGCTATGGGTTAGAACGGGCTTCATGGCACCTAACAACAACCACAGCATATTAAGAGTAGTTCTACTGAGGTGTGGGAAACAGAAAATTTTCTCCTAAGTCGTCTACCCCAAATATATGTTAGACTTAGGACACTGTTTGCAGCTAATGGTAAATGCTTGTCAAGTTACTTCCCTGAAGGCAGCCAGCTGCCAGACTACTGTCTGGTCCCACCACAAGTAGGGCCAACTCCCTGCTGTTAAGGACAATGGGCTACTTCTCCCTAAAGGCTTGCAGTCATCTTGGTCCCTGTAGGTGGGGTTTATACCCGACTGATAATAGCTTCTATGGAGATCCAGAGAACAGGTCAAACCTACTCAGTGACATCCAAAGTTAGGCTGCCATCTTGAATCTAGGATCCGCCCATCTTGTCACATGTGTACCCACATTACCTCCCCTTCCTATTACGTGGATACCCCTAGATCATTCACCTAGATCATTACTGTATTACCTGTAGCACAACCTGTTCCTGTGATGTGTGTCCTCACCTGTAATTAGGGGGCTTGCATGTCCCCAGGAAATGTAAATGCCTTGGTTAGCAATAAAGCTCTCTCTCTCTCCATGTGGACCACCAAGCGAGGCTGAGGTGAGCATGCTACCATGAAATGTGTCTGACTCCATTATTTGTATCTCTCATGCTCTGTAGGACTTTACTGTAATCTTTACTTATTATTGCTGTACAATTGCGCCTACCGGACCTGTGATGATGTGCTAGGGGCTGGTTTCCTGACACTGAGGGAGTGGAATTTAGAGAACCATAAAATTATTTCGTTGCTACTTCATCACTCTAATTTTGCTACTGTTATGAATTGGGCTTCCCCTATGAAAGGGTCATTCAACCCCCAAAGGGGTCATGACCCACAGGTTGAGAACCGCTGCTCTAGACTAAGAACAGACTACAAGGAAAGACTAGGCTGCCCACGTCAGAGGAATCAGCCACTGAAACCCTTATGAAAATCAGCGCAACATTGTAAGACACTGATACATGATGAATAGTCACAGAATAGTGTCAGAAAAAGTACTGAAGATGAGGTCAGAAAGTCACTCGAAATATGCCCGAGGAAGAGCTGCCTTCTCAAAGTGTACAATGAGGTGCCAAAACAAGAAAGAAAAAACAACAGAATTGTGCTGGGCAGAGCGGAGCTTTCATAGTGTGCATTCCCCCCACTAGGCGAGCATCCAGCCACTTGCTCGGAGTGAGGGCACCCAGTGACATCACCTGGCAAGGTTCTCTCTGGTCACAATGATTTTTTTGTAAAAGCAGTTTCGCTTGAACCTCATTTTTGGTGATGGCCAAGAAGAGCGTGCAGCTGTGAAATGTTGTTTCCTGCTCAGGAAAAATGGTGCAGAAACTGTTGTACTATTGAACACAGCACTATGGGAAAAACTCAAGTGTACAAGTGGTTTTATCATTTCAAAAAAAGTGAAACATCAATTGATGACAAACCTCATTCTGGACGTCTGTCAACTACCCAAAAGGACAAAAATGTCGATGACTAGTGCATTTGGAGTGTGTACCACCAGGTCCGACTGTTAATCAAGCTTTCTATTTAGAGCTTCTGAAAAACAACAAAATGGCCTGATTTGTGGCAGATGAGGGACTGACTTTGCCACCGTGACAATACACTGCTCACACAGCCTTCTCAGTGCACCAGTTTTTGGCATAAAAACAGCATGTCTCTCTTGCCCCACACACCTGACTCAGCCGACCTCGCTCTATGGGACTTCTTTATTGTTTCCAGGAATGCAGAGGGACATGAAAGGACATGATTTGATGACATAGAAGAGATGAAGAAAAAAAGGGGAGGTGCTTCCGGCCATACAAACAGATGAGTTTGAGAAATGTTTCCAAGAATGGAATCACAGATTCGACAAATGTATTACGTATAATAGAGTGTGATCAGGTTGCATTGTACTCAAAATTTAAATACATAGCATTGGGGAAAAAATCCAGGTTATTTTTTTGGTACCCCTCATACTCTACCACATGATAAAAATGAAGGAAAGCCTTTGGGACCTTCACTTGCCCATGGGCCATAAAACAACATGAGAAGGAGCAGCTGCAAGCATCTATTAATAATTGGAACTTGGAATCGATGAAGCAGGAATCCAGGAAAAGGAGAAGTTCTCCAAAATGAAATGGAATGCATAAAAATACATATTCTAGACCTTAGAGAGCTGAAATGGGTTGGATGGACCATTTTGAATAAAAAAGTCATTGTCTACTGTGCCAAGAATGAGAAATCCAAGAGCAATGATGTTGCATTCATCATTAAAAAAGGACATTTCAAGATCGATCTTGAAGTATAATACTCTCTGTTATAGGATAATATCTCTAGGGATACAAGGAAATCCAGTCAATTATTCAAATTTATGTACCAACCGTTAAAGCTAGCAATGAAGACATTGAAGAATTCTACAAAAATATTCAGTCTGATATTGATCAAATCAGACAGTGCAATCAAGATGCATTGATAATTATGGGCAATTGGAATGCAAAAGTTGGAAAAAACGAGGAAGAATGGTAGTTGGAAAATATGACCCTGGTGATAGAAATAAATCTGGAGACAGCATGATAGAATTTTGCATCACCAATGACTGATTTATAGTAAGCACTTTATTTTTGTTAGTGGTAGTTCTTTGGTTTTTTGTGTGTGTGTGAAATCTAGGAAATCGTTGTTGTTGTTGTTAGGTTCCATTGAGTCGACTCTGCACAAGAGAATGAAACAAGGCACTGTCTCCTTAGTGAAAGGCTAATGAAAGAACAATAGTACTAAACCCAATCTAGTACCTGGGATTGAATGCCCACAAAGGGAAAGGACACGCTTGGAAAACCCAGGGAGAGCTAAAAAACAAAAAAAGACTAGACTGTTGTTGATAGGCGCCAACCAGTCAGTATTCCCTTGTTCTTCATACAACTTGCCCTTGATCTGGGTGCAAGTTCCGAAGGAGCTCAATGAAGTGTTCTGGAATGCCCATTCTTCTCAATGCTATCCACAGTTTATCATGGCCACACAGTCGAATGCCTTTGCACAGTCAACAAAACACAAGTAAACATCTTTCTGGTATCCCCTGCTTTCAGCCGAGATCCATCTGACATCAGCAATGATACCTATGGTTCCACAGCCTCTTCTGAATGCAGTCCAAACTTCTGGTAGTTTCCTGTCAATGTACGGTTGAACTATTGTTGGATGATCTTAAGCAAAATTTTACTTGTGTGTGATATCAGTGATATCATTCTAGAATTTGAGCATTCTGTTGGGTCACCTTTCTTTGGGATGGATACAGATATGGATCTCTTCCAGTCAGTTGGCCAAGAAGCTGTCTTCAAATTTCCTGGCATAGATGAGTGAGTGCTTCCAGGGCTTCCCCTGCTTTCTGAAACAGTTCAATGGTTATTCCACCAGTTCCTGGAGCCTGGTCGTTGGCTAATGCATTCAGGGCACTTTGAACTTATTTCAGTACCATTGGTTCTTGTTCATATGCTGCCTCTTAAAATGCTGGAATATCGACTTGTTTTCTCTTGTACAGTGACTCTGTATTCTTTCCATCTTCTCTTGATGCTTCCAGCATCATTCAATATTTTGCTTATGGAATTTTTCACAATTATAACTCAAGACATGAATTTTTCCTTACTTAAGTTCTTTCAGTTTCGGATATGCTGAGCATTTTATTCCCTTTTGATTTTCTAATTCTAGGTTCTTGCACATTGACCTATAAAATTGACTTTGAAAAGAATACACATATTTGGCTTTGTCTTCTCGAGCTGCCCTTTGACATTTTCTATTCAGTTCCCTGACTTCATCCTTTCTGCCATTTGCTATGATTAAGAAGAACAAGTGTCAGAGTGTCTTCTGACATCCACTCTGAGCTTTTTTTGCTTTCCTGTCTTTTTAATGACCTTTTGCTTTCTTCATGAATGATGGTCTTGATGTCCTCCCACAGCTCACCAGATCTCTGTCATTTGTGTTCAGTACAGCAAATCTGTTCTTGAGATATTTTTTAAATTCAGGGGGGATAGACTCAAGGTTGTATTTTGACTCATAGTTTTGCTCTCATTTTCTTCAGCTGTATCCTGAGCTTACATATGCGCAATTGGTGGTCTCTTCCACAGTTGGCCCTGGTCTGGTTTTTGCTGCCATAGTGAGATTCTCCATTGTGTCTTCCCAGAGATGCACTCAGTTTGATTTCTGTGTATTCTATCTGGGGAAGTCCATATGCATAGTCATCCTTTGTGGTGTTGAAAAAAGGTATTTGCTATGAACACATCATTGGTTTTGCAAAATTCTATCATGGCATCTCCAGCTTCATTTATGTCACCAAGTCCGTATTTTCCTACTACTGTTCCTCTTCATTTCCAACTTTGACATTCCAATCACCAATAACTATCAATGCATCCTGATTACTTATTTGATCAATTACTAACTGAAGTTATTGGTAGAATTTTTCAATTTCTTCATCACTATCTTTTGTGGTTGGTGCAAAGAGTTGAATTGATTGGATTTCCTTGAAGGGAGGTAGATATAATCCTCTGGCAAACAACACTTTACTTCATGATCGATTTAGAAAGATCCTTTCTGACAGTGAATGATGGCATGTCATTCCTCTTGTGTTATTGGAAGTATAGTGAATAATATGATTTTCTGATTCAAAATGGCCAATACCAGTCCCCTTCAGCTCACTAATGCCGATTATATTGATCTTCATGTGTTCATTTAATTTTTGATTGCTTCCAATTTTCCAAATTCGGACTTTGCTTATTCCAAGTTCCCAACTTTAGAAGATTTTTGCAGCTGTTTCTATTTATCTTGAGTCCTGCCCCACCAGTAAATGAAGGTGCTGAAGGCTCCACTCCTACAGGCTTTATCAAACTCACTTCACCATGGTCGAGTCCCCTCCAACAAATCACCTCTCCAATCACATTTCGAGCACCCTACTACCTGAGGAGCCGAACCACCAGCAGTATCTCTGACCGTGCTTTGCTTTCTTAGCTTTGGCTTTCAATATTTGACCGTGCTTCAAAGCTATGCATAAGCTTTTCAGCACCATTTGCCTCTGACATGGGGAGCCAAGTTGTTCTCGGTTCTTCATAAAGACAATGATAGAATTAATGGTTCCTTGGGGGTGTGACCGGGGAAGTTGAGGGGCAATAGGGAGCTAATAATGATAAGTGATAAGTAAGAGAATGAAGGAAATGTTCTAAGGTTGATGGTGGTAATGTCTGCACAACTCTTGTTGATATGAATAAGTTAGTGAATTGTATGATATATGAATTATATGGCAATAAAACATATTTTAAAGGACATAGATCAATTAATAATTAAGTAAACATGGAATGTAAAAAAAACAATCCAATACAGGTATCTCAGAAGAAGTACAGCCAGTAAAGATGGTGAGACTTCATCTCATTTGCTTTGGACAAGTCAGAGGCCAGTTCATGGGAAAGGACATGATGCTTGGTAAAGTAGCCTGGTAGCAAAAAAGAGGAAGGCCCCTGACAAGTTGGATTGACTTGTCAATGGCTGTAACAATGAGCTAAGCATAGAACAATTGTGAGCACGGAGCAGGACTGGGTGGTGGTTCATTCTGCTGAGCATTGGGTCACTGAGTCAAACCGACTGGACTGCTCCTAACTACAACAATATAGTATTTGTCTTAATGCCATCCAAATTGGTCCACGTTATGAGGTGCTTGACAGTTTCATCATTGTTTTTAAAGGACGACTAAAATTCCATTGTGTGTTTATACCAGAGGGTTGTTTTTTTTTTTTATCAATTTCTCCACTGATGGATATTTTACTTGTTTCCATCTTTTTGTTATTGTGGACAGTACTGCAATAAGCATGGGTATGCACGTATCTGCATTTTGCTCTTTATTTCTTAGAGGTACATGCCAAATAGAGAATTAAGGGGGACCGTATGGCATTTCTATTCAAATTTGAATTTTAAACACTTTTCATATCAATTATATCTGATTTTCCCAATAATTGAACAAAATTAATTTTATAATAACTATATAACAGTGGCCATGTATGATTATATATTATAAGATTAATAGTCCAGTATTATTATGTTCATTTGAGGAAAGGATTCAATGATTATGAATGTCTCAATCAAAGTGCACAACCACAGAGAGCAGAGCCCACAGCAAGAACCTCCTAATTCTTAGAACATTGTCCTTTAACCAAGAAATAGAGCATGAAATTCCTGAAAAGTGTATATAGGGCTTCAAACCCTCTCTGATATATTTTCCATCCAATTTTCTTTATTCATGTGAAAATCTGTTCTAGATTCTCATTATTTTCCCTTTTTTAATATTAGGAATAAGTCATTTCTATAACATTCTTAAATGATTATGTAAAGTGTTTCTTGGTGTTTAAAAGATACATCATATAGTGTTAAGGACCCCAGTGCTCGTGTCGAATGGCCTCTATTTTAATCCTATTTGTGTTAGACAGGGTTCTCCAGAGAGACAAATTAGATTTCTAGTGATTATATATGAATATATTTTTAAAGATAGATATATAATGCAAGAAGTGAACCATTAAATTATATACAGATAGATAATATAAGAAATTAACAGTTAAATTATAAAGCAGTGAGACACTAGCAGTCCTTTAAGGCTTGAGAGCCACCAGTTGCCAGTCCCCTTCTGTAGAGAGAGCTGGGCTATATATATCCAGGCAGCAAATAGCAAGGCAGGTCCCCAACTGCCATCAACTGTCAGTCCCCAGCTCCAGAGATGAACATTCCAATCGTTTGGGCTTAAAGGGACCTCAACTTACAGCAACACAGTCCACAGGCTACGCATCCCACAGGTAGTGTACCCCTTTAAATTGAGGCATAGAACAAGCAAGGCGAGGCTCACCGAGCCATTTATCCCTCTGCCCTTCAGTTAATCCTACTTGTGTTTATCGGCCAGGCTGGCACAATAAACTATCGCACTATTCAACCCACACTTCCTAAGACAAGTCGCCTGACTAACCTTTCGGGTCCTCAGTTCTTAATTTATAAAACTTATAATAATAAAAGAATGGGCACCTAGAAGGTGATTTAATGCATGGACACTTATACATGCTCAGGACTTGGTTCAGAGTCCATACTCAATCAACCACCAGCTACTTAACCTCTTCAGAACAAAAGCTATGATCTTAGTGAAAAGTTGTACTTTATTCAAAGCTTTCATTCTCTATTAAGAAAGTGAAATATCTGTTCTTAAAAGCTAAAAGCATCACGCATCCACCCCCACCGCCTTTGGCTTTCAAGGCAAATATCCCCAAAGAATATGACTCATCATGCATACCGAGAGACTTAAGCAACGATGCTAATGTGAAAGTTAATGAGATAGACAAAGATCTTCTTCTGATCACTTAAGTTCAAAAGCAGTCCAGTCAACATCACCATCTTCCAAGATACCTGACAAGTGCCCTTGTGGACTCCTGACAGGACAAAAATTTGAGACACTCAAGAACAAACTATTAGAGACAAGACCTCCAGATGCAAATCTCTCAAAACCAGTAAAACGGAGGCGATTTGCCACATCCATGCTGTGTGTTCAGAAGGAGCCTGGTGCGGTAGTGCCTACACATTGGGCTGCTAACAGCTGGGCCAGCAGGTTGAAACCTTCAGTTGCTGCATCCGCGAAAGACAAGGCTTTCTATTCCCATAAAGAGGTATAGTCCGTCTCAGAAACTCACAGGGCAGTTCTACCCTGTCTTACAGGGTTGCTAGGGGTCACCCTTGACTCAGTGGGGTGAGTTTGCTCAGTCTTCTCAAGCAGCTGGAAGCTAGAGCTCCAAGTGTCTTGTTTAAGCAATTGCTCCTGCCAGAACCCTTATAGAACCCTGCACTTTGTACCCTAAGCCTAACACTGGGCAGGGTATTATAATATTAACAAAGAGATGATGAACACCTGGCTTAGGGGAATGAGTCTTCATGAATCGGTCTCTTCCGGTTTCATTTCAGTAAAGCACAAAGTGATTCACTCGCCAATGTTGTCACAGATAACTTCTGCACTGGACCTTAAGTCGTCTAACTCCTTAGTCACTAGTATGGTTGTGTGCTCCTAAAAATGCGCATGCTGACTAAAATGTAGCTAGCACTAAAGCATTGCAGGCAGTCAGTAAGCAACCCTGGCGGTGTGTCTCTAACTCACAGGCGCTTCTGATGCTTTTTCTCATACCGCCGATAGTTTTACAAAGAGCAAATACTCTGATTCAAGGTCCTGAGGCCAGTAGCACATTTAAAGAGATCCACTAACATGTTCCAACGTAACTAATTCCTGGGCTCTAGATCGCTTAGGCGGAAGACCTGATGATGTAGTAGTTATATACTGGGCTGTTAACCATAGGTGAGCAGTTCAAGACCATCAGCCGCAACCTGGGAGAAAGACGAGGATTTCTACTCCCGTAAATAATAACAGTCTCAGAAACCCACAGGCGCAATTATACCCAGGCTTATAGGGTTGCTATGAGTTGGTATTTTGAGATGTGAATATAACTCATATATTTTATATGAATATATTGAGTTGGTATTATACAAATATAAGTTTGAGTGGCCAAACTTAACCCAATGAGTTGAACTTCATTTGCGATGGCAGACTGCTGCTAGGCTCTGCACAAATAAGATATAAAGGAATTCATGGTCTACATCATAGGTTCTCAAATTTATCTGGGCTACCAACCCCTTTTCAGAAAAAAGAAATTACTCGGTGCCCCCTAGCAATTTGCTTTCCTATAGCCCATTTGTTTTGGATGATTCCCATTTAACAAAATACCACTAATTGGTGCTTGTCCCACGCCATTGTGTTAACCCATCCCCACACATCGTGTCATTTAAGACCAGTCTGTGGGGTTAGGGATTTTATCTCATTATCATCTCACATTACACACTGTTGTTGTTGTTGTTGGGTGCCATGAATCACCCTAAGACCAACATAGCAGAGCACCGCCTGGTCCGGCACCATCCTCACAATGGTTCTTATGTTGAACCCACTGTTGCAGCCACTGGGTCAAGCCATCTTGTAGAGGACCTTCCTCTTTCCCAAGAACCTATCTCTTCTGACAAAATGTCCAAAGGACTTGAGCTAATGTCTCATCATTCTTGCCTCTAAAGAGCATTCTGGCTGTACTTCTTCCAAGACAGATTCACTTGTTCATTTGGCAGTCCATGCTACTTTCAATATTCTTCATCATAGTTCAAGCGCATCAATTCTGCTCTTGAGTCAATTCTGTCTCATATTGACCCTCCAGGACATGATAGAACTGCGCCCCTGTAACTCTTTCTGCCACCAGAGAGCTTCATCTGTCACCCATGAAGCCACTGGTAGTTTTGAACTGCTGACCTTGAGGTTGGCAGCCCAGCACATAACCACTACAGCACCAGGGCGCCAAGGCTGCTTTACACATTAGAAAACCCAAACTTCTGAGGTTAAATTAAGTACTCAAGGTCACACAGCTAGAAAGTAGAAAAGATAGGATTTGAAATGAAGTTCTCTGGAAGACAAGGCTAAACCTAACAGCTCACCCGAAGTCAATGCAACATGTGAGACACACACAGGGGCCATCGGGGCACACAGGAGGACCTGGGTAAGACTAACCCCATTTCTCACTCTGTAGATCAAGAGTACTAAAGAGGGACATGACTGGGTCCTTGGCAAGCCATGGCTGTCTAGTCAATTCTGACTCTTAGCAGCCCTCCATGACAAAGCAGAACGGTTCCATTGGGTTTCCAAGACTAATCATCAGGAAAGCAGACTGCCATGCCTTTCTCCCCTGGAGCAGCAGGCGGATGTGATCCACCGACTTCTCAATTAACAGCTGAGCGTAGTGCCACTAAGCCAAGGGTTCTTGGATTCATGGCCAAACAAAACAAAACAAAACCTACTGCCATCTAGTGGATTGCAACTCATATCGACTGTATATAGGTTTCCAAGACTGTAAATCTTTAAAAGGATCAGACAGCTGCATCTGTCTCCTTTCTCCTGCACTTTCTCCTGCGACTGCTGACCCTGCGCTGAGCAGCCCCGTGCCTGGCCCACCGTGCATCCAATACTCATTACTCACTCACTCATTCTCTCACTCACTCACTCACCACCATCCAGTCGTTTTCCATCAGTGACCCAAAAGGACAACGAAGAACTGCTTCTGTGGGTTTCCCAGACGATCACATTTTACAGAAGTAGAGAATCTCCTTTCTCCCATGGAGTGAGTGGCTGGAGACTGAACTGCTGACCATGTGGTGAGCAGTCCAGTACCTATCCCACAGTACCACCAGAGCTCCTTGGTAGGAGTCCACAAATCCACCAGAAGGAGACAGAGGTTCTCCCCGAGGTCTGGTCCCAAAGTTGGAACTGACCCACACAGGAAGAGGAGGGTGAACTTGTCTCTTGTACTCTGAGAAACAAGCAAAAAATTAAGTATTGTGATGCTTGCTAAAAATACTTTCTGTCCCCCCCTCATCTATACAAATCCAAGAAAGACTTGATCCATGCCCCCATTTCTAAAAGGTGACCTCAGCTCAATACACCCCTCCTTAGATAAAATGTGTGTGTGTGAGAGTTTTTTAATTGGCAGTCAGAAGAGGATAATAATTTGAGATTAACTGACACAAAATGTTGAATCTGACTACATTTCAAAGTGCTTAAAATATATCAGTATATGAGTGTGTATGCAGTGTACTGAAAGGAGCATCTCTTCAGTAAGCTATCAACTGCAAAGCCAAGGGAGAAAGAGGAGACCGTGTGGCCCTATAAGGATTTATAAAGTGTCAGAAACCCTACATAGGGTCACTATCAGCGAGACTTAGCTCAATGGTAGTAGATTGGGTAAGTGTATCTCTCTCTGTCTCTCTCTCTGTCTCTCTCTCGCTCACTGTGTGTCGGGGGGGAGGTGTGTGCAGGGGCTGGTGGTGTCAAGAGTTATGTGTTGAGCTGCAAACTGCAAGGCCAGTAGTTCTAACCCATCAGCCTCTTCTCAGAAAAGACGAGGCTTGCTGTTCACTTAAAAATTTCCATCCTAAGAAACCCTAGTTCTACTTTGCCTTCATGAGTCAGGACAAATATATGGCGGTGGGTTTCTTTTGTTGCTTTAAGTGAAGAATAAACCTTATTTCATGATTAAGATGATTCTTGCTCTATTTACCTTTCACTGGAAATACATTATCATTTACACTAAAGTCACTAATGACAGCTTTGAATCAGATCAGAGAAAGGGATGTCCATGATGGAATGACCCTAATATTATCTCTAAAGAATTAACCTTTTCACAGTGAGGGAGAAGATAGTAATTATATATATATATATATATATATATATATATATATATATATATAATGATGCTGATACCATGTACAGTAGATTAATAATAAATACTTCCATTTCGTATCTATAAGGGATATATGTAAACTACCTAAGACTGGTTTCTTACAGAGTTTCTTAAACAATAATTGGACTTTGAATTTATATTGTCCTTATCTTCTGAAGTACTGTGGGTACCTGCAAAGATAAAATGGAAGCAATCAGAACCTAAATGGGGGAAAGTAGCATAACTTCAGTGAAATATAAGAAGGAATAATTTGTTATGTTTTCCATGACACTAGTGGGTGTAATATTCCGATTTTCTAAAAACCAAATTATGGAAAGAGGTGAGAAATAAAAATAATGAATAGACACAAGTGCTGCTCCACAGAATAGACTTACAAATCAACAGAAAGACAGCATCGCAATGAGTTTGGATATATATATATATATTGGATTTTTTAGTTCACACTACATAGGTTAAAAAAAACCATTTTAGGCCCAGAGAACTGTATGAACAGGATTCAGTCCTGTAACCTTTTACACATCATGTTCTCAGGATTGCTGGAAGACACACAATGGAAGTGACTTGACACTACCTGGTCTTCAGAAGCAGATGGATTCACACATGTGTTCCGCTCCTTTAAGGACCATTGTTTGATATCACACACCAGAACAGGGACGAGGAGGGAGGGAGGGAGGGAGGGAGGGAGAGGGAGAGGGAGAGAGAGAGAGAGAGAGAGAGAGAGAGAGAGAGAGAGAGAGAGAGAGAGAGAGCTTACAAGTAGAACAGACATCACCCTCCACCACGTGCCTGGCATTTTGTCAGACTGTGGTGGTTCAAGCCCACTTTCTACTCCCAGAAAGAGTCACAGTCTTGGAAACTCGCAGGGGTGGTTATCCTGTCCTATAGGGCGGGTCTGAGTCGTAATCAACTCAATGACAGTGAGTTAGGCTTCGGACCGAGGGCTCCAAAAGTTATAGTAATCTGCTCCCATGGTGACTCCAAGTGCAGCCTAGAAAAGCCTGCGAGACATTTCTTCTGTGTCATATGGAGATGCCTGATGACACCTGCCAACAACTTTACAGGAATTAGGAGTCCCTGGCTGGCACACATGCCTAAGTACTCAACTGTTGGCTTAAAGTGTGGAAGTTAGAACCCACCCAGAAACACCTCGGAAGAATGGACTGGCTGTCTACGTCAGCAAGGTCAGCCTTGAACGCAGAGCAGGCTCAGTGCTACTCTGTGCACCGAGCGTCACCATGTGTCAGAGCCAACTCGACTGCAGCTAACAACTTAGAAATCTGCATATGTTTTAGACTTCCCTGAAGCCTAAAAAAACACTGGGGGAATAAGTAGATAGCATACAAGTTTGTATATGAATGACTAAAACATTTTTAAAATTATGAGCATGCCAACGTGTGAGTCTTGTTAATTTCCAGAGCCCATTCATACAGCATTTACCCCATCTCTCACGGCCATCAAGTCAATTCTGACTTACAGTGCCCGTTACAAGAACTGCCCCTGCGTGTTTCTGAGACTGTAACTCTTTACAAGATTAGAAAACCTAATTTCCCCCCCCCAGAGTTGGCTTGTGGTTTTGAATTGTCGACCATGCAGATAGCAGTCCAAGGCATAACCGCTATACCACCAGGCCTTCCTATGTCCCCCACACACCCACACGCACTCACTGCCATCGAGTCAATACTGGCTCATAGCAGGGCTTCCCAATCTGTCACTGTTTACAAGAGTAGAAAGCCCAGTCTTTCTCCCTAAGAGCTGCTGGTGGTTTCAAACTACTGAACATGTGGATCACAGCCTAACACATACCCACTACACCACCAGGGCTCCCAAAGGCAGTATTAAACGAAGTTCTCTCTCGCCCAAGACTTTATGCTATATTGATTTTTAATGCAAAAGAAAGTCTCGTATAAGAAAAGAATGTAAAATCATTCGTGTGTTTAATATTTATGCACTGCTATTTTGTATAACAGTTTCGCTATGCTCATTGTTTAACCAAGTTATCGCTAATTGTTTAATTATGCCATATAATGACTTCCGTGTTCGATTGCTTTTGTCGTTAGGTGCCTTTGAGTCAATTTCAAATTAGGGCAACCTAGAGTACAGCTGAATGAAATACCACCTAGTCCTCGAGCACACCACCCAGATACTCACCTTCCTGACTTTAAACCAAGCCGTGTCCCCCTGTGCTGTTGAAATGACTGTCTCTTGGTCTGTGTACAGTTTCTTCATAAACACAATGAAGTGTTCCAGAATTCCCATTCCTCCCAATAATGCCTTCGATTATTGTTATGATCCGCAAGTAGCTTTGCAGGGTCAGTGAAACACGTGCAAACATCTTTCTGGTATTCTCTGCTTTCATGTCCCAAGGGACTTCAAAAATAGAGGAAAACTGGAATTAAATGATAATAGACACATTTTAATTAAATAAGACATAATAGACTGTTTGAAGCCTATCTTGTAGTCACGGTGTCTGTCCCTCTCCTGTTTATAGCCACTGTATCCATCCATCTCACTGAGGGTCCTCCTCTTTATTTTACTTCTTCAAACATCTGCAGGGCTGGGTCCCCCTTGATTACATGTACAAAGCGTGTGAAACAAAATCTCACCAAATTCATATCCCAGAAGCATTCTGACTACACTTTTTCCAAGATACACTCGTTTCTTCTTCTGAAAATCTTCAATGAATTTAATACTCTTCTCTAAAACCATAATTCAAATGCATCAATGAAATCCTGGTCTTCCTTATTCACTGTCCAACTTTCACATGTATGTGAGGCCATTGAAAATACCCTGGCTTAGGCTTACTAATCAGATTGAGCCTTTTGTACCCTAAGGGCATGGCCCATAGTCACCGTTTGAGTCTGGAAATGAACTCATTCCATGCCTCATTTTTCAACCAAATACTAGCTCTATCAGGGATCGACAACACTCAGGAAATAGCCAAATCTTAGGAAAAATCAAAAGGGCAGCATTAACCCAAAGTCAAAGTCCCGAAAGGGTAGGAGAGAAAGAAGAATGGAAACAGGGAAGACATGGAACAAATGATGCTACATCGAAGTGCTGACACTGAATGAGATGAGGAAAATGTTTATGAATTGTTGGATGTAACACTGGCTTGCTCAATAAACCTTCATAGTGGAAGAAGGAGGAGGAGGAGGAGGAGGAGGAGGAAATACCCTGGCTCGTATCAGGTGCTCCTTAGCCCTCTAAGTGACATTTGCTTTCCACCACTTTAAAGAACTCTTGTGGGGCAGATTTGCCCAATGCAATACATTGCTTGTTTGTTTGTTTTGACTGCTGCTTTCATGAATGTTGATTGTGAATTTAAGTAAAACGAAATCCTTCACAACTTCTGTCTTTCTCTGTTTACCATGAGTTTGTTTGTCAGTCCAGTTGTAAAGACTCTTGTCTGGATAGAGGTGCAGCCTATACTAAGGGTCTTTAATCATCTTCAGTAAGTGCTTTAAATTCTCTTTACTTTCAACAAACAATGTCGTGTCCTCTGCATATTTCAATCAGCCTTCTTCTAATCCTGGTAGGGTCTTCTTCATGTAGTCCAGTTTCTCTGATTATTTGCTCAACATACAGATTGAGTGAGTATTGTGAAAGGACACAACCTGAATGTACACCCTCCCTGATTTTAAGTCAAGCAGCAGCCCCCTGTTCTGCTCAAAGGACTGTCTCTTGATCTGTGTACAAGTTCTGCCTGAGCATGAGGAAGCGCTCTGGAATTCCCGTGCTGGACAATAATGCTCTCCACCCTTTGTTATGAGCCACAGTCAAATACCATTGCAAAGTCGATGAATAACAAGCAACCAGCTTTTGGATATTCCCTTCTTTCATTCAAGACCCATCTGCTGTGAGGTTTCTCCTTCTGCATCCTCTTCTCAAGCCAACCTGAATTCCTGGCAGCTCCCTGTCAATGTCTTGCTACAACTGTTTTTAAATTCTCTTGAGCAAAACTTTACTTGTGTGAGATAGTAAACATATCATTCAATAATTTCCACCTTCTGTTGGATCGCCTGTCTTTGGAATTGGTTCCTTCTACTTGATGGCCAAGGAGCCGTCTTCAAAATTCTCTTGGCATGGACAAGGGAGTGCCTCCAGTTATTGAGACACCTCAGCTGGTCTGCTGCCAATGCAGGAACCTTGTTTTCACCTAAGGCTTTCTGTACCACGCGGACTTCTCCCTTCAATCTCGTTTTATGTGCACCACCTCCTGAAATGGCTGAGTAGCATATAATGCTTTGTTATACAGTGGTTGGGGGTATCCCTTTCATTTTCCATTGATGCTCCTTCCTGTATCATTCAACATTTTGGCCGTGGAACCATTCAACACTGCAACTTGTGGCTTGGATTTTTGTTTAGTTCTTTCAGCTTGAGAAATGGTGTGTTCTTCCCTTTTAGTTTTTCCCTATAATATTTTATTATAAACCCTTAAATATGTAATCTTCTGCACCTTTGTATTTTTCAAAATATTTAAAGTCTTACTGATTAGCTATGTACAATATTGAATTTCACTGGAGGCATTGGAACACAAAAATATCAAGACACATCCCCTCACAGAGGGCTCACAGGGAAGTGATGAGTCAACCAGGGCACAGTAAAGCACTGATGGAACACACAATATTCCTCTGATTCCTTGAGACTGCCTCACCCCCAATATCATGATCCCAGTACTGCTTTTCACTGTGGGTTAGACCAGAGCATGTGTACAGTACAGATAAAGATAAGAACTCATGATATACAGAATCCAGGAACAGGAATGGGAATAGCAATACCACAAGGGGGTGGGGAAAGTGGGGAGAGGAGGGGAGGAAGAGGGAACTGATTGCAATGATTGACACACAACCACACACTTCCCTCCAGGGGGATGAACAACAGAGATCATGGGGGAAAGGGGACATTGGTTGGTGTAAGATATGAAAATAATAATAATTTTTTTTTATCAAGGGGTGGGTCACAGGAAAAAAAAGAGTTGCTGATATGAATGGCTCAATAGAAAATAAATGTCTAGAAAAGAATGATGGCAACATATGTACAAACAGGCCTGATTCAATTGATGTATGGGTTGTGGTAAGAGTTGTAAGAGCCCCCATTAAAATGATCTTTTAATTAAAAATATATCAAGACATATTTATGTAAAATTAAAGCGTACATGAAAAAAATAGTGGAGACCTAGCTGCCACTACCAAGCAAAGGTGTCACTTTGAGGAACTAAGGTGCACTAGGCCCAAGCCATGCATTTTCTGTGGCCTCATATCCATGTGTCTTTGTGATATTGAATAAAGAAGATAGCCCCCCCCAAAAAAATGATGCATTTAAATGATGGTGCTGATGAAGAATACTGAAAGTAACTTGGATCGCCAAAAGAACAAGCTGATCTGTCTTGGCTGAAGAAGAGCCCTTAGACAATGCCAAGATGACAAGATAACATCTCTTGCACTTTGAACATGTCAGGAGAGAGACCCGTCACTGGAAAAGGACGTTCTGGGAAAATTAAAAGGACAGTTAAAAAAAAGACCCTTGATGAACTGGGTTAGCACAGTGACTGCCGCAGGGACTCGAACATAACGCTGAGCGGGCGGTGAGACTGGCGGTGGACAGTGTTCTCTACTGTGGCACAGCCGGTACTAGGAGTTGGAACTCACGCAACGGCACTTCCCTGCAACAACTCTCACTGTAGTAACCTTGGCCAATCCTCGTTTAATTCAAGATTTTAAAAGTAACTATTCTAACTACGAGGGGGTGCCCCCCCAAATGGAGTTTCCCCCAAAGCTATGTATTGAAATTTTTTTTACAAAACAACCTTATCACTTTCAAAGTACTCTCCATTACACATAATACGTTTGTCAAAACTGTATTCCATTCTTGAAAACATTTTTCAAACTCGTTTGGATGGCTGACAGCACCTCCCTTGTTGTTTTTTTCTCCACCTCTCCTATGTTATCAAATCACTGTCCTTTCATGTCCCTCTTCATGCATGGAAACAAAAAGAAGTTGCAGGGAATGAGGTCAGGTGATTCAGGTGCAAGGGGCAAGAAAGACATGATGTTTTTTTGCCCCAAACCGGGCCACCGAGATGGCTGCATGAGCAGATGCATTGTTGTGGCGGTAAAACCTTATCTGCCACAAATCAGGCCGATTTTGTTGCACACTGTTACGCAATCTTTCCAGAACCTCTAAATACAAAGCTTGATTAAAACTCTGATCTGATGGAGTGGATCCACATGCACTCTCTCCCCTCACACGAAAAACAAAACAAATAAGCATTGTCTTGATCTTTGATTTCCCTTGATGAGCTTTTTGGGGGTGAGGTGATGATGGCATCGTCCACTGGCTTGACTGATGCTTGCTTTCCGGGGTCCTAAGAATAGCACCCTGTCTCATCACCAGTAAAGCCCTGGGGGAAAGTCTGCTTCTCTTCGGAGCTGTTGTGTCAAAGCACGGCATGTATCCAGCCGATGCTCTTTTTCCTGGCCAGTCACAACCTGAGGCACAGATTTCGCAGGGACTCTTCTCGTTCCCAAATGTTCCATTAAGATTTGCTGAGCCGAGCTCCAAGATAGTCCTGCTAACTTCCCCATCTCTTCAGTGGTCTGTCATCAGTCTGCAAACACAAGTGTATGAATTGTGTCGACATTTTCATCTGTTTTGGAAGTTGATGGAAGTTCAGAATGAGGTTTCTCACCAATCAACATTTCACCTTTTTAAAAAAGAGAAAACGACTCATGCACTTGAGTTTATTCCCATACCGCTGTCCTGGTCAGCTGTGTTCTACATCACAACAGTTTCTGAGGCAGTTTCCCAAGCAGGACACAAAATTTCACGGCACACTGTGAAATTCTCTCAAATTGGCCATCACAAAAAAACGAGGCTCAACTGAAACTGCTTTTACGTAAAAATTCACTGTGACCAGAGAGATCCTTCCCAGGCAACGCCACGGAGTGCACTAACTCAGAGCCAGTTGCTCGCCTAGCAGGAAAAATGTGTACTAAGGAAGCTCCGTCCGGTGGAGTTTTTTTTTCCATTTGGTGTGGGGGGGAGGTACCCCCTCGTATGCCATTAACAATTGCTGGTGTTTTAGTATCTTTTCTTCCCTAGCTTTCTCCTTTCATTCTTCTCGGATTAGCTATAGACTGAGCAATAACAATGATCTGATAATAAATTCTTAAAGGCTTTTCTACCATACCCATACCCGACTTTCCCATAAACATTATACCTACTCAATAAAATTCATTGTAATCTAGTGCAGAATTTTGAGGGACAAAGGTGTTAATATACACTTCTTACCAATAGAGGGCAGACCCTGAACATCCAGAAAAGTTCTATGTCCTTAAACATTCCTAAATCCAGTTTCCTTACAAGCTCACACCTGATGAAGAATGACAATGTCCAGACTGCAAGACATTTGGGATATATTAGTGACCCCCAATATTATTCATTTATTTGAAACACAATCCCCTTCATCCACACCGCATGCCTTCAGTGACACCCTCCTGTTTTGGAACAAAATGCTCCTACAAATAATACAAGGATAAGAATAGAAGTTTAGACAGGCAATCGTACGCTTTCCCGTCAAATCCTAGGGAAGATAAGTAGTTGGCAAAATGGAGAGAGCTGATTTACATAAAGATTTGCTTATTTACGTAAAGATATGCTTATTTACATAAAAACTTATAATTCAATTAACATTTAAACAAGAAAGAAATGCCTCTTATAAAACTGGCAAAATGGACTTGCCTGGGTGCTATTCAATCTTTGATTTTTAAAACTTAAATTAATGTTATACATGATTTCTTAAAATATTTTCCAGAAAGTATTGTAAAATAGCTAGCAAATTCAAAAATCTCGAAGCTCATTAACTCTATTAAACTGTGTTATAAAGTTTTCCTATGCCTCCCTTCCCATTTTTCTTGCTCTATTTTCTCACCTCCTTTATTCAACTCAAAAGAGAAAGAAAGAAAGAATTAAAAATAGAAGCAAAAACAAAAACTGCTTTAGCACCAATCCTGATGCAAAGCACCAGGATAAGAACCAGAAAACGAGGCTCCTGTCTCAATGTAGAGATAGGAACAACCCAGTGGAAGGACCAGGCAGAATAGAATAAACTCTATTGGTGGCACAAAGAAAGCCGGGTGGAAGAGACCAAGAACTATTAAGTCGTTGTGTTAGTCCAGGTTGACTGGAGAAAAACAATCATGGACACTCATATGTGTATGAGAGAGAGTTAGCCCGTAAATCGGATATTAGCCCGTATGTCTGACACTAGTCCATAAATCCTTCTACAGACTGGCGCAGCACATGCGATGATGAAATGTCTTGTAGAAACATCTCGGCATTGGCATGGTTCTCCATGTGGCTCCTCCGGCTCCAGGGCCCTGGCTACCATCAGGTTCCCAGTCTTATGGCCTTGCCTTCATGAAGAGATAGATCACTGATGGCTTGTCCATGTGGCTCCATGTGGCTTGTCCACAGGAATGTGAAGCAGGAAGAGTGTGTGTCCCCACTCCAGGGAGGAAGATAGGAATTCCCAGAATCCTCGGGAGACAGCCATGCCCACACAGAGGTATCATTGACAGGTTAGACTCCACCCCTTCGCTCAAGTTGACAGCAGATGATGTAACCATCACAGTCCTTCTTGGACTTGTGGTTCTTAAACTGAAGAACAAGTGCTTTCACATAGTCTTCATGGTTTTTAAGACCTGAATGAGACTTGCCATAGAAAATAACTCAATTCTGACTGGAGTTTAACAGAGGTTCGGGCACATGTGCCAATAAATGTGTTCCTGCATGTATAACATGCATGGGTTCAGAAAAATGTCTTTCCGTGTTTATATAAAATATTTACAGACTAAACAGAAAGGAATGGAATGGCCAGATTATTGACAGACACTGTAAGCAGAGCAGTGACTTTCTGGCAATGAATTAAACCTGGGGTGGTCTTCACATTCAAGAGGAAGGGTGGTCCTAAGCTGTGATGACCCTCGAGGTCAGAGAGAGTCAAGAGGGGAGAGAACATCTGTTCATGTGGCCAGGACTTAAGGACACTGACAGGAGATAGACTTCAGCTAAGCAGAACAACTTGTATCTCCCCTTTAACCTCTAGTAATCACTACCTATGTTTACCTTGGTCCAAAATAAGAATTAAGGCAAAGATCCCAAGAGAATTGGTTGTGCTATAAAGGGATGTGATTCTTAAAATTAATTTCTGAGCTTGTCCAGAAGCTCTGATATACAACTTTAAATAAACTTTGTCTACACTGGCCAACAGTGATTAGTGGTTCAGTAGTAGAATTGTTGCCTTCCGTATAGGAGATTTGGCTTTGAAGCCTAGTGGGTGCACTTCAAGCGCAGTTACCACCTGTCAGTCAGTGGAGGCGGGTCTGTGGCTCGAGAATGGTGAACAGGTCTCAGTGGCGCTCCCAGGTGAAGATGGAAGATGAAAGGCAAGGTGACCTATTTCTGACACCCGGCCAAGGAACAGCCCATGGATCACAACAATCAGCTCTGCACACCATCGTGGCGATGGCGTCTGGCCCATCAGAGTTTCATTCAGTAGTGCCTGGGGCCCAGGGCCAGATCAACAGCAGCCACATACTCTCCAGAGAGCTGAACTGACAATGCGAGGATGAGCTAGCACCACAAAATTATCCACCCGCAAACTCCACCTTCCCCTTTAAAATCATGCACCGGGCAAAAACCAAAGATGTTGCAGTTTGTGTTGGGTGCTGTTAAGTTGCTTCTGACTTTTGGCAGCCCCACATCTACCAAGTGGAACACTGTCTGGCCTGGGCCAGGCTCCTGTCCTCATTTGCTATGCTGGGGCCTGTTGCTGCAGCCTCTGTGTCGATTCATCTCGATGATGCTTGCAAAGAGTTACTCAAAAAACTCAATTCTGATGCACACGACCGGGTAGCACTGCCCCTGTGGGTTTCCCAGGCTCTCAATCTTTATGGGGCTGATGGGTTCAAAGGGCTGACCTTTCAGACCAGGTAATCCGCTGATCAAGTAAGCTGCCAAGCACCAACAGGGCTTCTCTAAAAATAATTGAAATGCTTAATTAATATGCATAGTACAACCTTTTTTTTACATAAAGTAACTGTCCAAATTTTAATACCACAATAAAAGGGAAAGAATTGAGTGCTCATGATTATTAATGTTATGTCTCCAAGAAGAAGAAAAATGTCTGTGCATAAATATTGAGGACTGACACGTGAATAAAACAAGTGAAAGTATTGGTGTTAATATAATCACCGACGTGTCACATAAACACTTTTCCAGTTCTACACATTGCAGTTGAGTCTATTCTGACTCCTACTGGCCCCATGGAACAGATAGAACCGCCACCTAGTGTTTCCATGACAGGAATCTTGCTATTTATTTAGTTGTGTTTCAAAATGTAAAACGGTCTCTTTGGCATATAGCTCACATATCATACAGTGCGGTAGCTTGATCATATTAAGAAGAGTTGTACAATCAATTGTAGAGCCTTCTCTTCTGTTGTGCACTCACCGCTGTTGGCAACCCATTTCCCCATCTCCCGGGCCACACCCCGAAGAAATATCAATCCAGTGACTGGCTCTATAGATTTATTTATCTTAGATTTCACATCTAGAAACACAAAAGGAACTAACAACAATATAACAAAGTATTACAGAGAAAAACCTCAGAGCAGAAAATATCTTAGAAGTAAAATGAATTTAAAATGAGTCAAAATTCCTCTGAATATAAATGAATTTAATGAAATTAAATTAATGAACTTAAATGAATTTAAAATGAGTCAAAATCCAATGAAAATGTGTTCAATTTTAACTTCACTGAATTTGTAACAATCTACTCTGCATGACAGCAAGACTATCCACATCCCCGCCTATGACCAGAGGGGCTTCATCAGAGGCTTAACCCACATGTATTTCTCCCTCACTTTCAAAAAAAAACAGAAACAATTTAAAAATGTGTCAAAAGGGGGATAAAATGATAACATATTACATTTTAATCTAACTATATCTTCCATAATAGATTTTATAATGCTCTGTTTGATAGCAAGACTATTATTTATATCTCTAGACTATTGTCAGAGGGCATCCAATGTAGGCTTAATCCAAGGGGACACTGCAAATGAATTGTAGGCTTCCATATCATCTCTGACTGCCATCAAGCCAATGCTGACTCATAGTGACCCCTGTGGGCTTCCGACACTGTAGCTGTTTACAGGAGTACAAAGCCCAGTCTTTCAATCACTGAGCTGCTGGTGGTTTTGAACTGCTGACCATGCAGATCGCAGCCCAACCTGTAACCTCTGCATCACCAGAGATCATTTCCAGCCTTCTGCAAAGCAGGTGTTCACATGAGCGCTAATACCATTTAAATCTTTTACATTTATATTTTATTGCTTACAATCCTTGAGTCACATACACTTCTGTTTCTTCCATGTGGATTTGATTCACACCTCCTGTTGATAGTAGCTTATTTGAAGACAAACTTTTATGACACCCAAAGACTATTCTTTCTGACAGCAAGACACCACCTAGGTTTCACCACACTTTTCTGTAGACCTATATCTTCAGTGATCTTCTCATGAAGGCAAGGCCTTAAGACTGGGGATCTTTATGGGAATAGCCTGCCTCCTCTTTCTTCCACTGAGCAGCTGGGGGGCTTATGGTATGTAAAACCTTACTCAACTTCACATCTATTATTGTACCTGAATCTTACACAATCTGTAGAAACTGAAGCTGTAAGGAGAAATGACTTGCTAAGAGTCCGTCCCCCCTAGAAAGTGAGGGCCAGGGATTAAGAATTCATGTCTCCTGGCTTTAGCTTTGGCCGGAATGACCTTCAGCTCCCATCCAAGAGCTGGGGGTACAAATAATATGGATGTTTTATGAGGAAATCAGAACCGTCTTAACTTGAGACAATTAAGGGAATTCCAGGGTAGTGTCATAACTAGATTATGTGATCTTTTAGTTAACTGCTTGGGGGAAAGGAATGTCAGTCTATTTCTTTAATTTAAAAAGACCAAACATCATTAATTAATGTCCGATCAAGGCCAAGTTGTTTATATAAAAAACAACAACAATAATAACTAACACTGATTAAGTGCTTACTGTTATGCCAACCACTTTCTAAGTGATTGAAGAAGTAACCCCCATCTGACCGCCTGTGGCTTCACTAGCAGGAAGGAGAATGGAACTCCACCCAGCCCAAGGCCAATTCCATCAAGTGAGGTCAGCTATGCTTCCACCCACAGTGTTCTACCCTAATCTAACATGTGCCATCCCTCCCACAGCACATTACTTCTCTGCTGTGTATATATATACACACACACACATATATATGTATGCATGTATATGTATATATATATATAATTTTGTGATAGCCACACATGGCTCACAGACAATACTCATGAATATGCTGGTTTATTGCAGAAGTGAATAAGTCAAAGCAAGATAGAAAACATAGAGGATACAGTCCTTTTGCCCACAGCAACACGTCTTCTCAGCCATGTCCACACACACACACACACACACACTTCTTTCTGGTCCTCAGCCTCTCACTCAAAGGCAATCTGCTCTGTAAACCAGCCTTTGACCCAGAGGCACTCATCCCGTGGGCTGGCACGTCCACCATGTATTCTCACACTTTCAGCACTTTGCCTCTCCAGGCAGGGATCTCAAACACACTTCATTCCTGCATCCTCTTTCTGGGTGTTTGTGGGACTCTGTTCTTACTGAGGTGGTTCACTTTGTACCCAGTGAGATGGCAAACTCTGACCAGGCTCTTCGTTAGAGTTCTCTACCAGGTTTTCATTCTCTAGCTCAGTTATGTGGTGGGAGTTACAAAGACTAGGGACAGAAAAAGCACTCCAAGTAACTTCACTTGACCACAGTGTTTTATTGTATTCCCTCATTTGATCCACTGGCAGCCATTAGTGGTTGACACTATTATTGGGCCCAGTTTTCATGACAAGTGGGTTCAATAACTTACAAAAAATGTAAGCTCTAGGATTTGAAGCAAGCAGACTGATTCAGTACCCAAGCTCGCTCACTTGCTCTGTCTCTCTCTCTCTCTCTAATAAATCATTTTATTGGGGGCTCTTACAGCTCTTATCACAATCTATACATCCATCCATTGTGTCAAGCACATTTGTACATTTGTTGCCATCATCATTTTCAAGACATTTTCTGTCTACTTGAGCCTTTGATATCAGCTCCTCGTTTCCCTCCCTCCCCCTCACATCCTTGTGAACCCTTGATTAATCAAATTATTATTTTCATACATATCTTACACCACCCACTGTATCCATTCACCCATGTTTATGTTGTTTGTCCTCCTGGGAGGTAGGGTGTAGTTATGTGTCGATTATTATGATCAGTTCCCCCTTTCACCACCTACCTTCCCCCTACTCTCACGATATCACTACTCCCATTACTGTTCTTGGAGGGGGGAGTATCTGTCCTGGATTCCATGGGTTGAGAGTTCTTAACTGTACCAGTGTACATGTTCTAGTCATGCTGAGTTTGTAAGGTAGAACTGGAGTCATGATATTGGGGGTGGGGGGAGGAAGCATTAAAGAACTAGAGGAATGTTGTAGGTTTCTATACTGCACCCTGGCTGGCTTGTCCTACCTTTGTGACCCTTCTGTGAGGGGATGTTCTATTGTCCACTCCCACCCTACTCATTTGCATCAATATAATTGTTTTGGGTCAATACCTTGTGATCACACAGATTGGTGTCCTTCCATATGAACTTTGTTATTTTCCTGCTAGATGGTCACTTGTTTAACTTCAATCTTTTAAGACCCCAGGCACTATATCGTTTAAAAGCTGCTGTGGTAGTTACATAATCTGTTGTTAATTTGAGACCTGAGAGTGAAGGGGTGGAGTTTAACCTGTCAATCAGGGCACAGTTTAATGACTTCATTTGGAGGTGCAACGGAAATAAATAGTTTGCTGGAGGTGGGAACATGGTAACTTCCTTCGAGACTTTCCTGCTAAGGAGACAAAGGGAGCTATGCTAGAGCCCTGGTGCTGAAGGAGCCATGTGGAGACCCCTGCCAGCGCAGAGATGCTTCCACTGACACTGCATGCACTAGAGTTTCCACCCACTGGCCTGTGATCTTCCTGCATTTGGCGTCATTGCATGTGTTGCATGAGGCTGAAGAGGAATTTGTAGATTGGTATCAGACGCATGGGTTAATGTTGGATTTATGGACTTGATCTGGACTGGGCTGGGATGTTTTCTCAATATTCAATTGCTCTTGTATATAAAACTCTTATCAACAACAAAAAAAGAAAATGATTAGGGCAAAGAATGTACAGATGTGCTTTATACAATTGATGTATGTATATGCATGGATTGTGATGAGTTGTATGAGCCCGTAATAAAATGTTTTTTAAAAAAAACTCTTATCGACATAGGAAAAGCTATGAATTTATTTCTCTAGTCTACCCAGATGCACACAAGCAGGCACCATCAACTTTCTTCACATATTTGCATATGAACCAATTTTGTGTTTAGCAATTGTGTTGAGAAAGTGAGCATCACAGAATGCCAGGTTATGAAAACAAAGTGTTCTTCTGTTGAGGGAGGTCTTGAGTAGAGGCCCAATGTCTGTCTGCTTCCTTAATACTTAACATATAAATATATGTACATAGGCCTATATTCCAATTGTTATATATTAATATATTTACATATGTACATGTCTATATTTATACCTCTATAAATGTCTTTTGCCTCCTAGTTCTTTCCTCTATTTCCTTTTACTTTCCTCCTGTCCCACTATCATGTTCAGCCTTCATTCAGATCTCATAATTCCTCTCGGCTATATTGCGCTTGATTGAACTACACCCTCCTCGCCATCAGTTTTAGATCTCTTGTTGTTCCCTTGTCTCTGGGTTTGTTGACTCCCCCTCCCTTCCCCATCTCCCCTGTCCCCCCAGAACCACTGGTCCCATGTTTTCCTTCAGGGTTATGTACCTTGCTTATCTGATATAGGTAGACATGAAAAGAAGAAGGAGGAGGAGAAGAAAAACACCTATAAATAGTTGCACATGTGTCTGTTGACCCTTATGTGTGTTTTCTGATTGAGTCTGATGAGGGGCCAACACCTGCCATCTGAGTCTGAAGTCTATTTTGAAGATTCCTCAGGTAATGTGTTGCTTTGCTGCCCTTGCTGCTCTGTTCCACTCCCTCAGTGTTTCGCCCAGTCTCAGGACCTGAACTCTTAACTCATGTAGAATGCTATTTAATGTTACCTACTCCTGAAACCTATACCCCATGAGGTCCTTTCTATGGGAGAGAAAAGTATGGCCTACATGGGTTAAACAGCCAAAACTTAAAGCAGATTAAGATCCAGATCAGTCTTCTCCCAAAATAAAGGAGGCTCAAAGCTGAAGGAATGAGATAAGACCGGGAAACTGCTCCGGGCACTTATACCACAGTGGGCAGCTGGGCGCGGGGTGGGGTGGGTGTCTTCTTTTACAGATCCAGGATTTTAGAGATCTATGAAATATTATCTATGAACTGCTTCCTACATTTGGGAAGAAGTTCAGGGCTTTTCCCTGATTCAAAAGAAAGGTCCTAGACCTGGTTTGTTTGTGTGTTGTTGTTTTTTTCCTTTGAAGCTTCTTCCTCCCCTCCACTGTTTCGTCCATGATTGCCATTGAATCCTAGTTCTCCACACTCTGCTGCGGGCGGGCCAAAGGGTGGAACTCAACCCTTTTCCTTTGATTCCCACTAAACAATCTCATAAATAGATATATGCGTTCTGTGTGTGTGTGTGTGTGTGAGAGAGAGAGAGAGAGAGAGAGAGAGAGAGAGAGAGAGAGAGAGAGAGAGAGAGAGAGAGAGAGAGAGAGATGCATTGCCCTAAGACTTGCTGGGACACAGGGGTTTATATGTCCATGTGAAAGCAAGTAACTCCCCCCTTGTTCTACTGAAAGAAGCCCCCTGGAATCTTTCTTCTGCTCAGGGCCCAGCTTCCCCCATTGCTGGCCCTCCTCTCTCCTCCTGACCCTCCTCTTCACCTGGAGACCTCCGTGTGCTGGACAGCAATCCCTCCCCCGTCTCGGCAGGTAGTGACTGAGTGGTGCAAACAGTTAAGCTGCCAACCAAAGGGCTGATCATTTGTTTGAGTCCACGCAGAAATGTCTCCACAAAAAAAACAATTCCAGGTGATCTACTTATCAAAACTCAGCCACTGAAACCTGACTGGAGAGCTACTTTCAAGGGTCTGGGGCCACCAGGAGTGGAAATTGCTCTCTGGCAACTCTTCTGGTTTCCACCTGGCAGAGCAATTCTACCTCGTGATTCCTTCTACTCAAAATCCTGCTCCAAAGCCCATCATTCACAAGCAGAAACTTCCTCAAGTCGGTGTGCTCGCCACAACAGCTCTTTCCTACACGAAGCGGTCCCCCCACTCCCACCCCCAGGCCTGAAACCACACGGTGAACCCACTGCCAGAGTTGATTTCAGCTCTTGGCAACTGCAGGACACATAGAGCTGCCCTTTTGGGTTTCCACGGAGGTAAAACTTTCAGGCAACAAAAGTGTCCTCTTTCTCCTGCCAAGTGGCTGGTAAGTTTGAAGCCCTGACCTTATGGTTAACCAAAACAAACAAATTCACTGCCACTGAGTAGATGCCGATTCACAGTGACCCTTCTGGGACTGTAAATCTTTACTGGAGTAGGAAGTATCATCTTTCTCCTGTGGTGTGGCTGGTGGATTCCAACTGCTGACCTTATGGTTAGCAGCCCAACTTGTAACCCACTATTCCCCTGGCCCAATTTTAATTCATTATACCACTGGGGTTCCATCGATCTTTATAATCAAGAAAACTTAGGGGCGAAGGAGGAGGTTGGATTAAGTTCAAGGCCACAAAATCCTAAATGTTATCAGAACTTCAGTACATTTAATTTAAAAAATAATAATACATTATAATGCCTAACTGTTTTTGTTACATGCTGTTAAGTCAGTTCTGACTCACAGCAAACCTCTGTACAATTAAACAAAGCACTTCCTGGTCCTGGTCCTGCACCATCACAACAATCACTGTTATGTTTGAGCCCAAGGTTGCCACCACTGTGTCAACCATCTCCTGGGCCCTTCCTTGTTTCTTTGCTGACCTTCTGCTTTACCAAGCATGTTGTCCTTTTTCAGGGACTCCGCTTTCCTGATATTGCCAAGTTAGACAGCTCAGTTACTTCCAGTTTAGAAAGTAGAATATACTTATATAACTGTTGCTCCTGCTGGCCTGCCTCCAAGTTCCTTCCTTCCACATCTCAGAAGCCAACCAGGAAGAAAGGAATTTCTCTGGTCAAGCTCTTGGCAGCCCCATGGCATCCAAGGCCTGCCAGTTCCCAGTGAGGCTGCTTCCTGGCAAAGGTTGCCTAAAGGGGATGGCACCCCCTGCGCCATTTACATGCTTCCAATGCCACCCATCCATTGTTTCTGTACTTGCTCACCTGAGAGACTTACTAGCATTGCTGGACTTCTTTACTATCGATAGGAGCTGACACTTCAGCTGCATATTGCTGCCCAGTTGGTTTGCAAAACTTCAAGTCCCTCAATTTGACTGTGACCTCAAAGGTAGAATTTTCTCCAGGAAAAGCAATGCCTGGTGTCTGCCTCTGCCATGTCTGCACGGAGCTTTGAAGAAGAGCATACACACAGAGTTTCTAAGAAAAGGACGTTTGGAAGAAAGTAGGTCATGTGTGGCACACCGGACAGGGCTGGAGCTGTGGGGCACAAGGGAAGGGACACAGTCTTTAGCATCAACTTGACCTGGGATCTGGTCTGGACTCTAGCCTCCCAGGCAAAACGAGGCCTTAGTAAATGCCATGGCCTTTAGGTCTGCTTCTTTTCCTAAAAAGGAAGATAGTACTGTTTACCTTGCAGGGTGCAGACTGGCGATAGGTTAATCAAAGCACGCAGCAGAGGTCAACCAGCTGGGGCAGGAGGAAAGGACGCACATTTGTAACCATGATTACTATTACGCTAATTGCTACATTTGAAATGCATCGTTTAAATACTTATTGAGTACCTACTGTATTCCAGGTACTGGACTAAACACTAGATATACAGTAGGAAGCAAGTCTGATAGGGTATTCCCCCCTTAAAGCTTTTATTCTCAAGAGAAAGGATACATAATATTTACTCACTATTTCTATTAATTTCATTTAAGGAGCCCTGGTGGCTCAGTGGTTCAGCACTGGGCGGCTGACTGAAGGTCATTACTTAGGTTCAAATCCCTCAGCAGCTGTGTGGGAGAAAGACGTGCCAGTCCTCTCGCATAAAGAGCTCAACTTTGGACACCCCGTGAACCAGTTCTTCTGTTCTAGAGGACTCTATGAATTAGATATGACCTACTGGCACTCAATAGCCATTTCATTAAGAATTGCAATGCTTATTAATTAACCTAATAAGGTATAATTCATTAGTATACTTAATCATTGAAAATGTGTCACTATGAATAAGTAATTCAGATTGTTTATAAAAATGAAATAATTTTATTAAAATAAAAAGTAATTTCGGTTACCTATTCATTGTATAAGGTGTCCCGTTGGTGTAGTAATTATGCATTGGTCTGTGGGCCGCAGGGTTAGCTGTTTGAAACCATCAGCAGCTCCATAGGCGAAAGACTAAGCTTTCTACTCATGTAAACAGTTACTCTCAAAACCTACAGGGGATCACTATGAGTCAGCATCAACTAGATGGCAGTGAGTTTGGTTTGGATTCATTGTAGAAAGATCTCTTGTGTTGTGGGTTAAGCATTGGGTTGCTTACCACAAAGTCATAGGTTCAAACCCAGCAACCTTTCCATGGGAGAAAGATAAGTTTGCCTGCTCCTGGAAAAGGTTGCAGTCTCAGAAACCCAAAGGAACAGTTCTGCTCTGTCCTCTACTTGGTCTCTAATACATGGAGCCTGGGTGTTCCAGTGGTTAAGTGCTCAGCTGCTAACCGAAAGGCTTGGGGTTCTAACCCACCAACCACTGCATGAGAGAAAGATGTAGCTGTCTGCTCCCAGAACAAGTTATGTCTTAGACATAACCAAACACCGTGAGAGAATGATTCATGGAGCCCAGAGGTCCAGGATCATGATCTCAGGAGACATCAAGCTCAATTGGCATAACATAGGCCACAAAGATTCTGTTCTACGTCCTACTTTGGTGAATAGATTTTGAGGGATTAAAAGCTCATGAGCAGCCATCAAAGTTGCAACTCTTCATCCCTCCTCATCTAGAGGAAAGAAGAAAATTGAAGACTTGTGGAAGTCATTAGTCTAATGGACTAATGGACCACTCAAACATCATGACACCAAGATCAGAAAAACTAGATGGTTCCCAGCTGCCTCTACCAACTGTTCTGAAAGAGATCATGTGAGAAGGTCCAAAATAGGAAAAGCAAAAATATGAAACCAAACTCAAAATTGTAAAAAGACCAGGTTCACTGATCTGCTAGAAACTGGTAGAACCCCCAGGTCTATGCCCCCCCCCCACTCACTTTTCAAGTCTAGAAATGAATTTACCCTATAGTTCAATTTTCAATTAAAAAAATAGCCAGGCCTAGAGGGGAACAATAATACTAGGGAGGTACGCAGGCCTCAGAATAATCAACTATTTGAGATCAAATGGTAGCATTTCCCTAAGGACAAAATTCAGAAGAATTGGGGGGAAAGAGGTGGGAGGAGGGGATCAGGAAACATAGGGACCAGTGGGATAATTGGTGTGATATTGTGAGGATTGCCATCAATGAAATGAAACAAAATACATATGAATTACTGGATAAAAACTGCCCTGCCCGATGAAACCTCACCCAATTCACAACAAGTAAAGTTTTGTTTGTTTTTAAAAAGAACTTACAGCATGACAAAATAATAATTTATAAATTATCAAGGGTTCATGAGGGAGGCGGGGATCAGGAAGAGAGGGGGTGGAAATGAGGAGCTGATGCCAGGGGCTTAAGTGCAGAGCAAATGTTTTGAGAATGATGAGGGCAATGAATGTACAAATGTGCTCTACACAATTGATGTATGGATGGATTATGATAAGAGTTGTATGAGCCCCTAATAAAATGATTTTTTTTAAAAAGAACTTACAATTTTGGAAATTCTATGGGCAGTTTTACAGTAACTGTCAGTCAGAATGGAGTCAACAACAATGTTTTGGGTTTGGGTATTGATTGCATTTATTCATTTGTTTTACTAATTAACTACCATTGTGGCAAATGCTTTGAATGAGCAGATTGGGATGCTCTGTGTTAATCTTGGTCGACTAGAGAAACAAATCCAGGACATTCATGTGTGTGAGAGAGAGTTTAATATAAAAGAGCAGCTGTACATTAAGAAAACACCCCAGCCCAGTCCAGATCAAGTCCATAAATCTGATATTAACTCATATGTCTGATGCCAGTCTATAATTTCCTCTTCAGACTCATGCAACACATGCAATGATGCTGAATGCAGGAAGATCACAGGCCAGTGGTTGGAAAGTCTTGTGAATCCCGTGGCGGTGGAAGCATCTCAGTGCTGGCATGGGTCTCCATGTGACTTCTCCAGCTCCAGGAGTCTGGTTCCATCTGGGGTCTGCATGTGGCTTGTTAGCAGGAACTTAAACAGAGTGAGGAGCGTGTATCTGGCCTCCAGTGATCTATTTATCTCCTTAGTGCTTCCAAATGAGGTCATAAAGCTGCGATCTGATTGACAGGTTAGACTCCACCCCTTTGCAAGTTGACAGATTATATAACTGCCACACTCTGCAAAGACTAAACAAGGGAAGGCTGACTAGAACTGACTTGCTAAAAAAGCTAAGCTGATAGAGCCCTGGAGCCAGAGCCCTGGAGCTGGAGGAGCCATGTGGACATGTGGAGACCCACACCAGCACTGAGATGCTTCTACAACCACTGGATCCCAAAGACTTTCCACCCACTGGCCTGTGATCTTCCTATACTCAGTGTCATTACATGGCTGTGTGAGTCTAAAGAGGAATTTATGGACTAGTATCAACATATGGGCTAATATTATACTTATGGACCTGACCTGGATGGGGCTGGGATTTTTCTTAATGTATAATTGCTCTTTGATATAAGATTCCCTCTTATACACATATGAGTGTCCGTGGATTTGTTGCTTCAGGCCACCCAGACTAACACAGCAAGTGACCCGAACTGCTCAGGTAAGGCTTTGTCTTTGCAAAAGAGACTCTCTTTGGATCTAGTGTGTTGTGTCAAAAAAGCACCACACCTAGCACTTGTCTCAGGTAATGTAACCTTTTTAGAAAAGGTGAGTCCTCAAAACAGGTAGGATAACTTAGAGCAGGGCAGCCAAACGGGAAACAATGATGAACGATTCCGATGCCCACATTCCATGTAGAGTGTTAGATAATGAACTGGAAACTACCTATTGTCTGAGCCACCTAGGGTGCTCACTGTCAAGATCCCCACCCTCCCCAACACAACGCTTTAAACCTGCCATTCAGACTCTTCTCATGGGGCTATTGAATAGAGTTCTCATTGCCACAAATGAGTGCAGGTTGAACCTTCTGATTTCAGTCATGCACAGAGTAGTTTGCTTAGCCAAGCCTAGATTATTGAGAAATCTATGACCTTTAGATCCAGGGCTCACTCTGATGCCAATCGATAGGGTCAGGACCAGTCCTGAGTGAACCTTAACTTCTAGGGAGGAGCAGTATTGTAGTATATTCTCCTAACAAATGCTCATACTCTGGTGAAGTCTATGAGAAAATCTACACAAAATACCTTAGAGTGTGCTTTCTGATCAAACATTGTATCCGTTCACTCTTTTCCATCTGAATGTTGGTGCTATGGAGGCGGGGCTGTCTGCGCCTGTAAAAGTCCATGGATAGCCTCAGGGCCCCGCAGGGGCACTTCTACCTGGTGCTATAGGGTCACTGAGTGGAATCAACTCGATGGCAGTGAGTCTGGGTTAGGGGGTACTTAAAGAAGATTCTATGGCCAATCTTATACATTCCATGTTGTGAAATAAGTTAAACGATGAAGAAGGGATATTTTATGCGGTGTTGTTGTTAGGTGCCACGGACCCTATTCCAAATCCCAGCCACCCTGTGCGCAGCAGAGTGCAACACTGCCTGGTCCCGTGACAACCTCACAGTTGTCATGTGGGAGCGCATGGTTGCAGCGACGGTGTCCATCCATCTTGGCAAGGGACTTGTCATTTTTGCTGCCCCTCTACTTCACCGAACATGATGTCCTGCTCCAGGGACTGGTCTCCCGCCAACACGTCCCAAGAACAGGAGACACGTCTCAGCCCCTTTGCTTCTAAGGAGCATTCAGGTGGTGCTTCTTCCTAGACAGATTAGTTCTGTCTGTCTGTCTGTCTGTCTGTCTGTCTGTCTATGTCTGTACACGTAGGTGTGTTGGTGTTCATTTACCCAATCCACACGTATACACAAGCCCACCCATGTGGCCCCATCCCTGTAGGTGCAGAGGAGTTGAGTGTATGTATACAAATATATGTGTATGTCACATGGAAGAGTTGGAGGAAATTGTGTAAAGTGAAGTAAGCCAAGGACAATATGAGTCCACTGAGGTAAGCTTAAAAAGAACAAGGGGCATAGGGGAAAGCCACTAAATTCCCAGGGGGAGTCCCACGCACTCTGGCAGGGGTCAGATCCAACCCAGGGTTGCATATGGCAGCCAACTAAAATGGAGGGGGAAAGAAGAAGATAAAAACAAAGAGGACATGGATAATGGGGGAACGGGCACTAACATCTCCACCAGGAGGGTGTTGTTTATGTCTCCACAGGAAAGGGAGAGAGGGACCAGACCTCAACCTAGTAAGCCAAGTCTTGAGGGCAATATACTCACCTGAAGCAGCAATATAACAGTCTTCAGGCTGGCCCCAATCTCAGCTATGTGGACCCCCTCCCCAGAAGAATGCACTACAGAGGACAGCACTGAAGATACAGCCCGGGAAGTGTGGCAGGTTTGCCCAGACCACACGGAAGCAAACTAAGAGGGAAAGAGAGAGAGACAGAGAGAATGGACCGCAACCTGGCCCATAAAGCCCCAAGGACGACACTCCTGCTCAGAGCAGTCAAGGTACAAAGAGGACCGTAGACCCACCATGAGATATGACGTCCCCTCACTGCCCTTACTGACCCACAGCACTGCAGGAGCAGCACTGGAGACACAGTGTGTGAATTATGCCAGGCCTTCTCTGCCACACCGGGGCAAAACACGAAGGGAGTGCAACAGGGCAGCAAGGGGAACAAAGAAATGAAGTCCCCTAGGAATCCCAAAAATAGACTTCAGACTTGGAGGGCAGGGCTTGGTACCTCATCAGACTTGATTAGAAAACATGCTTAAGGGTCAGCAGAGAGACCTGGAACTATTTAGGTCTCTCTCTCTCTCTCTCTCTCTCTCTCTCTCTCTCTCTCTCTCTCTCTCTCTCTCTCTCTCTCTCTCTCTCTCATATCCATCTATATAAGATAGGCAAGATAAACAATCCCTAGGAGAAAGCAACAGGACCAATGGTTCTGGGAGAAGAGGGGAATTGGGGGACAGGGGCCTGGTCAACAAACCCAGAAACAAGGGAACAATAAGAGATCTAAAATTGAGGAGGAGGAGGAGGAGGAGGGCATAGCATGCCTGGTGGGGTTAGATCAAGGGCAATGGAGCAGAGAGGAATTATGAGAGTCAAATGATTGAACATGATAGTGGGACAGAAGGAAAGTAAAGGGAAATAGAGAAAAGAACTAGGAGGCAAAAACACTTATACAAGTATAAACATAGGCATGTTCATATTTAAATATATAACAAATGTGATATAGGCCTATGTACATGTGGGAAACAGAAAGATTTCTCCCAAGTTGTCTCCCCCAAATATATGCCAAACTCAGCTGCTTGATACACATGGCAAATGACTATACACTTGGAGGTCAGTGGTCAAGAAAAGTAGGCCAGAGGTTATTCTCCCCAAGGATCATCAGCCATCTAGAGCAATCAGACTGATAGTCTGTCCCACCCCAAGTAGGGTCCACTCCCTTCTGATTAGGATAGTAGTAGATTGTTTCCCTGAAGGAAAGCCCATGGAGGTCAAGCCCATTCAAGGGTGACCAAGGTTAGGCAGCCATCATGAATCTAGGGTCCACCCTTCTTATCACATGTATGCCTCTAGTTCCTCCCCTTCCTATCATGTGTACAGCCCTAGCTCATCCCCTTCCTCTTACACCTATGCCCATTGTATAGCCCCTTCCTATTGCTTGTATTACTTATTGTACAGCCCCTTCCTGTGAAGTGTGTCTTTACCTGTAATTAGGAGGCATGGACACCCCCAAAGATATATAAACCTTGATTAGCAATAAATATCTCCTCTCTCTCCCCTGCCCTGTACCACCAAGTGAAGCTAAGGTGAGCATGCTACCATGAAATGTATCTGACTTTTTTGTTTTACTCTCTCCTATTGTTCTTACGCTCTATGACTTTATTATAATCTTTACATATCTCAACCATACAATTGCACTTACTGAACCTGTGATTACTTATGGGAGGCTTGCTTTCCCCCCCCCATATATATATACATACTTATATGTTAAGTATTAAGGAAACAGACAGACATTTGGCCTCTACTCAAGTCCTCCCTCAACACAAGAGCACTTTATTCTCATAACCTGGCATTCTGTGACACTCACCTTCCCGACATGATCACTGAAGACCAAATAGATGCATAAGCAAATGTGGTGAAGAATGCTGATGGTAGCTGGCTATTAAAAGATATAGCAACTGAGGTCTTAACAGCTTGCAGTTAAACAGATGGACATCTAGCAGGGAAGCAGCAAAGCCAAAATGGAAGAAGCACAACAACCTGTGTGATCACGAGGTATCGATAGGATCAGATAAGAGGCATCAGAAGACCCAAAATAATCATACCAATGGGAATGAGTGGGGTCAGATTGGAGACCCATCTATAGACAATTAGACATCCCCTCACAGAAAGGTCACACGGAAGGGAAGAGCCATCCAGGGTACAGTGTAGCACCAGGGAAACACACAACAATCTTCTAGTTCTTTAATGTTTCCTCGCCCCGCCCCTCCACTATCATGACCCCAGTTCTACCTTACAAACCCAGCTAGACTGGAACATGTATACTGGTACAGAGGGAGATCTTGACAATCGGAATCCAGGACAGATGAACCCCCCCCAGGAACAATAATGGGAGTAGTGATACCATAAGGGTAGGGGGAAGGTAGGGGGAGAAAGGGGAAACTGATTGCAAGGATCAATGTATAACTACAAACACACACACATCCAAGGGGGGTGAACAACAGAAACATGCGTGAAGGGAGACAGCAGATGGTGTAAGATATGAAAATAATAATAATTTATAAAGGGTTCACGAGGGTGGGAGTGGGGGAGGGAGGGAAGAAAGAGGCGCTGATACCAAGGGTTCAAGCAGAAAGAAAATGTTTTGGAGATGATGATGGCAACATATGTACAATTGTGTTTGCTACAATTGATGTATGGATGTTATAAGAGCTGTAAGAGCCCCCAATAAAATGATTTCTAAAATAAACAAGTGGGAGCAACCAAATATATGTGTACACACACACACCCTTCAGCACATGCATCCATATATTATGCACCATTGATCTTATCCATAAGAGATTATGAACCTGAGTATTTTTCTCCTAAACAAATAGCTACAACATAAATTGTGAGTCAACACAATTAGACTGAAGCATTTTCAGGGCTATATCATGAGTTTAAAATTTTAATCTTCAAAACAAGATAGTAAATCATTAATCTGTCTTTTCATTTCAACCAGCCATTCAGTCAATTAGTGGACAAACATTTATCAAAGTCTACCACAGGTCAAGGAGCCCTGGTGGCACCGTGGCTCAGTGTGTGGCTAATAGTGAAAAAAAAGTGTTTGCAGCCCACCAGCTGCTTTGGGGGAGAAAGACGGCAGCCTTTGAATCCCTATTGGGCAGTTGTACTCTGTCTCCTAGGGTCATGGTAAATCAGAATCCACTCCCTGTGGACGGGATGCTGTGTGGTTTTAGATGAGTTTCTCTATGTAAAAACTTTCTTTAAACTCAAAACCAAACTCACTGCCCTCAAGGCGATACAGATTGATAGCAACTCTCTTAGACAGTGTAAAAGGGCACCTGTGTGTTCCCGGGACCCTAACTGTTTCGGGGAGTAGAAAGCCCCGCCTGTGTCCTTCAAAACAGCCAGTGTTTTCGAACAGCCAGCCTCTTGGATCTCAGTTTAAAGCCTAACCACTAATCGTAGGGATGAGTCAGGTGTTGCAAACACTTAAGGAATGTGTTGTTATAAACCAATCAGGCTTTCTGTGCTGCCCTATCAAAATCCAGAGACAATGAAAATAATCTAGTTTGAACCCAAGGCTTAAATCGTTGTGTGACTTTGAAAAGGTCTTTCACCTCTCCTGTGCGTCATGGCTTTCATTTACAGAACAGAGAGTTAATCCAGGTGAGTTCTAGCGTCTAAAACAATTTATGACACAATGCTGGGGTTAAGGACTCCGCCTCTGCCTGAATGTGGAAAGTCAAGAGAAGTGTCCGAAGGTCTGTCTTTATGGCTCAGGACACAGCCTCGCTTTGCATTTGTTGAACAACTCTCTCTCACACTCATCCTTCAGGGCTGCTTTGAGGACTCACCGAGATAAAACCATGGGGTTTTCAAGGTTGTGACCTCTCGGAAGCAGAGCGCAAGTCTGTCTCCCGAGGGCCTCTGGGTGGGTTTCCACTGCCCACATTTTGTCTAGTAGCCACCCCAGAAAAATCAGAAGAGTAGCTATTGACACGAGTTGACACAGTGGCCACTGAGAGGCTGGCACAGGACCAGGCTGTGTGTCCTTCTGTTTGTACGAGAGGGTCTTTAGGAAACAGAACTGATCTGAAGGCACCTCGCAACATTTGAAAGAGGTGCCCCGGTGGCAACCTTTGAAAGAGGTGCCCTGGTGGTGCAGTGCTCACGCATTCTGCTGCTGCCCCAATGACCCTTAAGCCCTTCAGCCACGCCCCAGAAGGAGGTCGAAATCTGCTTCCACAAGGATTAGCCTAAACCAAACTCACTGCCGTTGAGCGATTTTCTGACACACAGCCACCCTTTGACAGGCTTGGAAACCTTATGGGGAACCTTGTAGTCAATCCTATACAAAGCAGCTTCCGGAAGTTCGTGGGAAATTGGAGGGCAAAGATCGTGGGATTTCCCCATGAATTTTGTGAAGCCCCCTCTTGTGGTTGCTGTGAGTTTGAACCAACCCAAGGATTTGGGGTGAGCTGAGGAAACGCTGTACATGGGAACACTCCCAAGGAGATCCCTGCCGGAGTCCCAGAGTCAACTGTGACTTTGGCTTGTGCTGAGAAAATGGTTGATCCTGTAAGGGGAACACGCCCACTGCGAGAATGGAGAAAAGTGGAGTTTTGTGATCTCTTGGGAGCACCTATATTTGAATGTTTACAAGGGAAAAAAAGGGGGATTTACGGAAAATGAGGTGGGGGCGGGGCAAGAAGTGGGGAGGGGTGCATGCACAAGCAGGAGGCGAATGGGGAAAGCGAGGCAAAGCTAATAAAATAAAAGGCCAGTTTAAAAGAAATCTTAGGGATGGGGCAGGCGAGTGGTAACTGCAGGGTAGGGAGAGGAGCCAGTTAGACTGGGGCTGTGGGTGGGTGGCCAATGAGTGGCTAGCTCAGTGACTTGCCAAGCAGGCACTAGGCCGATGGAGGAGGGGAGGGGGAGGGTGGGGCTTAGCCAAGGGCAAAAGCAGAGCAAGATATAAAAGGGAGATGACCCTAGTGGGAGATGCCATACCTGATCTCTGGCGCTCAGGACCAGGGGCTCAAAAGACAGAGAAGGAGAGGGCAGCAGGTGCATTGCCAGAGACCGGAGACCCCCTGGGAGCCCCCAGAAGCCCGGTCACCATGTGTGAGCTATACAGTAAACAGGACACCTTGGCGCTGAGGAGAAAGTATATCGGGTAAGGCGTCAGGAAGACAAGCAGGTGGGAGGGCGGGGGAAGCTGGTGCGGAGCTTGGGGTCGGGGCAAGAGAGAAGCTGCGGGAGACCGCGCACAGAGTCAAAGTCACCGGCGGCTCCCAGCCTGCAGCGCGCGCGCTAGCCGCCGCTGCTCTTGGGGCCACCTGGGCTGCAGGCTGCACGTCCGCCCGCTTCCCAGCGGAGCGCTGGGGAGCCTCGGGCAGCGACTGGGTGGCCGCAGGGCAGGGAAACACTCCACAGCCCAGATCTAGCCGGGTCGGCAGCCCGCCACGGTGACTGGGAGCGAGTTGACCCATGAAATGTTCTGGCCCAAGAGGAGAATATTCTGGTAGCATGGGTACTGGGATGCAAAAGAGCTCCCCATTCACTCCCATGCGTAGTTTTGGAAAACTATGAATAGAAATGCTTTTGAAGATCCTGTGAAAACAAAACTGTGAATGACAGGTTTTGTTTAAAGTGAATTTGGCTTCTTGCACGCTTGGTTAAGGGGTAAAAGGTTAAGCCAGGCCATAGGGAAACTTTGAGGCCATCTGCAGTGGGGAAAGACTGGGATCCAGTTAGCAGCCACCTGCTTGGTCTCCAGCGCTATGCCCTCGCTCCGTTTGAAAACGGGACGTTCCCTGCTGGCTGCGTTGGCTTTGCCTGTGTTGGTAACTGCTTGGTAATAGAACGATGAGCACACATGACTGCACATACAGCTCAGCCTGGGCTCTAGTCTTCTGGTGTTTTTATAACTTGCTGATAGAGCGGTTACACTCACGTCTGATAACCATAAGGCCAGTAGTGCAAAATCACCAGCCTATCCACGGGAGAAAGACAGAGCATTTTACTCCTATTAATGGCTAACATTTCGGAAGCTCAGAGGAGCAGTTCTCCCCCGTTCTTGGGTGTTGTAAGAGTCTGTATCTACTAGTTGGCAGTGAGTTTGGGTTTGGGTTGGGCTCTGAAAGCAGGAATCACATTCTACTTCACAGAAGCAAGCCAGTGAGAGTAATAAACAAATTAGTGCTCTATGACAGATATGTTTAGATGTACATAAGTAGAGACGGTGACACCCTGGCCATCCAGTGGTTTGTGACTCAGAGAGACCCCCCCAGTGGTTCTCAAGCTTCCTAACACCGGGACCCTTTCATACAGTTCCTCATGTTGTGGTGACCCCGCCAACCATAAAATTATTTTCATTGTTACTTCATAACTCATTTTGCTACTGTTATGAATCAGGCGACCCCTGTGAAAGGGTTATTCAACCCCAAAGGGGTTGCACGCACAGATTGAGAACCGCTGCTATACTATAGAGTCTATAGGATTTCCAAGGCATTGTAAGCCTTTATCGGAGCAATTGTCTCATCTCTGTCAAGGAGCTCCTTGTGGTTTTGAACTGCTCACCCTGTGGTTTACAGCCCAGTTATAACCCATTATGCCAAATCAGTAGCCAGCACTATTTACATCAAGTATATTCTGCATTAGGGGGCAGTTCTCCTCTTTACTACATAGTTAATATGAGAGTTCACCGGATGACCACTTCATGGAAAAGCTTCTACGATTGCTTCAGGACCCTCGGACCAAGACAGTCAGTGAATGACTCAAGAGGGCAGATTCAAGAGCACTCTGGGGTAAATCCCTAAAGGTTAATCTGGACTCTTCCCTTGGATGGCTAGGGTAGTCATCCACTTTCAGACACATTCTGCCTGAGGGTCTAATGACATCGCCGGTTAATGGTCAGAAAGAACTCACCGGAAAGTAGACCTCCTTGAATGCAAATAGATATAATCCTATCACAGATCTCGCATTGTACTTCAAGGTCTCAGGCAATGTTCTTTCTCTACTGATTTGGCCTACAGTATCTGGCAATGTTTCATGTTATGCATAAGGTTTTCAGTGACCACTTCCTCTAACGAAGACAGCTAATTCTTTCTTTGTATTCCCTTTGACTGACCCTACTGGCATTTGAAATACCAGTGACATCTCTTCCAGCATCACAGCAACACACAAGCCACTGCAATATGGCAAAGTGACAGGCAAATGTTGGTCTAGACTCAAAACAGGGAAGTTAATCAGCAAATAGTAAGTCTGAAACGATTGGTCTCCTTAGCTAGCAGCCGAATCTTTCTCTGGTTCTCAGTCTCTGCACCACATGGTAGCCAAGTCTCTCTCTAGTTCTCAGCTTCTTAGCCATATTTCCCTTGGACATTGCCTCCATGAGCCAAGGAGCCCAGCTGCCTGTCTGCCACATAGTCCCATAGTCTTGAGTCAGCTGAGATGATCCTTGGCGCTCTTCCTCTGAGTGGTCATGCCACAGTATCTGATACATTTGGTCTCAGTGGTCTCTGTCACTAAAGGCAGAGGTCTCTTCCAAGATCCTAGGGGTTACTTTCCATGCTGATGCTTCCAATATGATTCTTCCTTAAAGCAGGTGGTGGGATGGGGTGGGGTAGGGTAGGGACACGTAATTAAACTAGTCAATCCCCTCTATAAGTGTTCCATGCACCCTATTTGTATAGTCCCGTTCAATCATTTGGTGGGAGTTGCAGAGACTTGGGTAGAAAAGCCTTATTAAGAAATGTCACTGCCTTACAGTGTTCTTAACCAAGAATTTTCCTCAAATTCTAATTCATAGATATAAACTAACAGCTGTTGTAGGTATAAAATAACAGCTGAATTAGAACCAATAAAAATTTTCATTAAATATTATTTTCATTTTGGCTGATGATACTGAACATCAGCATCAACATAAAATAGCTAATCTTGGGCAATTTTAAAACATAAGATTGCCTATGGGAATTCTGGCTGTCTTGGAAGAAGTACAGCCAATATGCTCCAAAGAACCATGCATGTCAAGACTTCGCCTCATTCATTTTGAACATGTTCTCAGGAGAGACCAGACCATGGAAAAGGACCCATACTTGATAAAGGGACAGCAAGGGAGGGGCCAAGATGGTAAGCTCGGCAAATATAATATCCAGGCGCTCTACAACAAAGACCTGAAAAATCAAGTAAAATGGCTATTGATGTTCAACTCAGCTTCAAAGGAAAAAATATATAAATAGATCACATAACAATTATAGGAAGAGCATGAACAGGTTATAGGAAACGAATGAAAATGGTGCATAAGGAGGCTGTCAGAGCTGTGAATGACCCTTTTGAATGATTACAAACAGTGTTCTTACCGGGGAAACAGCCGGGGGCTCACCCAGGGCTGCACCAGCAATTTTCAGGCAGAGAGTGTGTGATGGTCCCACCCCCACACAACTTCACATAATCTGCTGGCTAGACTGCACCATACACCAGTAAAACCCCAACCCCATTGCCAGTGTGATGCCACTTTTTTCCTTATCTCTTCACTTAAATTTGTCTTCTTCCTCTTTTACTTCTTCCCTTTGTATTTTCTTCCTCCCACGCCCCTGTGATTTTGATCTGAGGAGTGGCTAGCCCACCTCCAGCCATGCATGCGCAGTCAGTACAGCTTGCTCTCACAGAGCCCCAGGCACTGATCCTCATCTGCATTCCGTGGCGAGTGCTCGTGCTCTTACTGAATTATGCGTTAGTTTGCTTGTTTTCTCTTTCCTCATAGGTCTTCCTTTTCCCCATCCCTTCTGCCCAACATTATACTTGTTCATTTCTCTCTCTCTCTCTCTAATATGATGACAACTGCAAAGCTCAAAGAGGGAATGCATGGTGTAGCTGCCGAACATCCAAGTGGAGGGGAAATCAAGACCATATCAAAATAGAATGGACTGCTGTATACTAAGGGGAATAACAAACCATAGGGTGCTTAGGTGATTGGTCAACGACGCTGAGACATTTAGCTGTACGGATCATGACAGACTATGGAAAGCCTTGAGAAGAACTGGAATTTCAGAAGACGTCATTGTGCTCATGCACAATTTGTACCTGGATCAATAGGCAGTTGTGCCAAAACACACACACACACACACAACCAAACAAGGGAATGCTGCGTGGTTTCTGATCGGGAAAGGTGTGCGTCAAGGTCGATTCCTCACACCATGTGTATTCCATTTGTATGCTGAGCTAATCACAGAGGCTAGATTAAATGAATGTGGCATCAGAATTAAGGGAACGCTTAACAACCTGTGATATGTAAATGATACAACCTTGCTTGCTGAAATTGAGAAGGCCTTGAAGCACATGCAGCTGAAGAACAAGGATTGAAGATTTCAGTACGAATTACAACACGCTGTTAAGAAAACCCAAATCCTCGCAACTGGACCAGTTGGTAATAACCAAATAAATGGAGAAAAGGTTGGAGATGTCAAGAATTTCATCTTGCTTGGCTCCACAATCAGTGCTCAAGGAAGCAGCCGTCAAGAGATCAAACAATGCATTGCGTTTGGATAAATCTGCAGCACAAGACCTCTTTAGAGTGTTGTGAAGCAAGGAATGTTACATTGAGGAGTAAAGTGTGCCTCACGCAAGCCGTGTATTTTCCATGGCACCACAGGTGCATGAAAGTTGGACACGATGTAGAAGACCGGAGAAGAAGGATGTATTTGAACTGAGATGCTAGCAAAGAGTATTGAAAGCACAAGAGACTGCCAAAAACCAAACTCGAATTAGTGCCAACTCATGGCAACCCTGTAAGACAGGGTGGAACTGCCTGTGGGGGTTGCCAACTGTAACTCTTTATGGGAATGGAAAACTTCACCTGTCTCCCATAGAGCAGCCGGCGGTTTCCAAACGCTGAGTAACCACCATGCCACCAAGGCACAGTGTGGGCTCCCAAAAGGACAAACAAATATTCCTTGGAAGCACAGCTGTAAAGCTGCCTAGAAGCAGCAATGGTGAGACTTCAACTAATGCATTTTGGACTTAGTATCAGGAAAGAACAGACCCTGGAGAAATACATCCTGCTTGGTAAAGTAGAGAGGCAGCTTGACAGGATGGGTTGACATAGTTGCTGTAACCATGGCTCAGCATATCAATCGTGAGGAAGGTAGAGGGTCCGGTACTATTTCTCTCTGTTGTACATTGAGTCACTCTGCCTCAGAACTGCCGCGGAGGCTCCTAATAACAATAGGTTCTTCCAAATAGCCCAAAAGTCATGAAAGATCTTGTCGTATGGTCTAAAGAGTGGATCAATAGTTTAGATCAGGGGTCTATTAGCTTTTGAGACTGAAGAGACACTCTTGTCCCTCACGACAATTTAAAATTTATTTGAGAGTCGTACATTAATTTTTATAGACAAATGAAATCACCATTATCTGAATAATACCCTTTAATTTTTGTCAAGTCTATTTCACAGATACATGTAGGCATCCAAGGAATCACATACGGCTCGAGAACTGCAGTGTGCCAACCCCTGGTTTAGATAAATAATTGAACTTCATGACTTTATAAATGGGAAATCCAATTGATGAAAGATGAGTACCACTTTGAACCATAGACCTGGTCTTCTAGAAAATTTGTACGAATCATTTCTTTGTAAATTAAGTCTTTAGAGTCATGCATTTCTTTACATATTAGATTGCAGCGAGGAGGCAGGGGAGAAGGTAATTCAATCAATGACAAGAAAAAAGCTTCAATTTTTGGTTTTCTCAACTTCCTGTGGATCTTTCACAAGTTTGTTCACTTTCTGTGCCGTGTCCCCCTCACCTATGAAACTGAGAGTGCTAATAACTTCATATTTATAGGACTCTTAGGAGAATTAAATGGTGTTATGATTTTGTTTCCTTTTTCCCTGATACAACCAGATTCCCCACAGGAAAATTAGTCAGTTGTGTGGGTCATTAGGACTGACACAGACTTGATGTACATGCCTATAAGTAGTGTCATCAAATCCTGGCCAACTAACTAGAACAACCAGAAGAGATCGGAAGGGTGTCATGAATGGAGCATTAAGATCAAGTGTTCTGGGCTGATATGGGGAGGAAAAAAATGGCCCATCACCCAAATGCTTTCCCTTCCCTCTAAGGATCTGTAACTTTCCATTGAGATGACTTTTCTTGAGCAGGGAAATTACTGAGCCATCCTACTGGGACAGACTGTGTGCTTTCCTTTCTAGGCCCTCCTGTAAGGTTTTCTTTGCTGCGGATCCCATCAAAATAGTGCGAGCCCAGGGGCAGTTCATGTTTGATGAGGACGGCGAGCAGTACTTGGACTGCATCAACAACGTCGCTCATGGTAAGTGTCCTGGCCCTGCTGAGCTGGGAAGAGACGTCGATGGAGCACGGCAGACATGGACTGTCTGTTAATATCTGCCCCAGGAATGTCGGTGGCTGCAATTTCTGTAATGGACAGTCAGCCAAAGGGAGAAATTACAGCAAAAGCCGTAGAGGGGACCACACCAGGCTTGGCCGTTTGCTTTCTCTCTTTCCTTCCCTGCTTCCGAATGCCCCTCGCTTCCCAGGCTCTGGGGCTGTAACGTGTTTCTTGGGCTTGCATCTCCTCCATTTCAGTGGGACATTGTCACCCCGAGGTGGTCAAAGCCGCTGCGAAACAGATGGAATTGCTCAACACAAACTCACGGTTCCTCCATGACAGCATCGTGGAGTATGCCAAGCGCCTTTCAGCGACCCTGCCGGAGACACTGTGTGTTTGCTATTTTACAAACTCAGGGTATGTGTCTGGCTTACCTGTCCATCCCCCTTCCCACCAATCTCAAAGTCAAGTTGGCTCACATACAGCTCTCTTCCTGAGGCCTGGTGGAACACAGATGTCTAAAAACTTTCTGAGATCTTTGCCATTTATTAAGATACCACACCTCCGAGATCGGATCTTTCTGGTTCCTATTTTATTTCTGGTTTCTATTTTAGATCAGAGAGCAGATAATCTGTCCCAAGGCTTTTGAATAAACCTAGTACCGCAGTCTGGTGGTTAACCTGTGTGTGGCACTATGGTTTATTTGGAGGAATATGGGGGAACATGCCCTTCAGTACCCCCATAGACAAGATACTTAGGTAGTGACCCTGGCCAAAATGGTCACATCTGCTATTTACTTAAGAAAATCTAACTAGTCAAAAATGCTCATCTTTTTGGGCAATTGACTAAGTAGATAAAGTTTTATGGGCGAAGATGGTTCTTCCAAATGCTGAATGAGGAATGTGAGGAATGAATGAACTGCAAAACAGGTTGTAACTTTGTAAGATTACTTATGTACTTAGATATTTGTGCATATCCCCCTCCTTCCTGCCAACTCCCCCACACACACCCCAATGGAAAAGAAAACAGGAAGAAATTCAAGGGAATAGATATTGTCTAATTTTCATATTCTGTAAATACAAATTTTTTCATATTCATCCAATAAAATATTATAAAGACATTAAAATGTATGATTTTGAAAACACGTACCTAATGACATGTTGAAAAGTTTGCAATGCAACATTATCAAGAGAAAAAACTAGAGACAGATAAAAATGCATTTCAAAAATATGTGTGGATTAAAATTAGCTATTAGAAATTCTCTAAATGTTTGATTATATGTGATTTATTCTTCTGTTTTCAATGAGCAGTTTTAAAAGCAAATCTATGAACAGAAGATCATTCCCTTTTTATTTGGTGAAAAATTAAGATTGAACTTAACTTACTACCTAAGTATCTCGTCTCCAGGGATCCTGAAGTGCATGTTTCCGCATATTCTTCCAAATAAACCATGGTGATAAAAAGTTGGGTACCATGCACAGGTTAACCACCAGACTGCTGTTTCTAGGTTTATTCAAAAGCCTAGGAACTTAGAGTTTTAGCCTCAATAAATCAAATGTATAATATGTCACCACTTCTGAAGAATCCTATGCTGTTAAAGAGGACGAGTCCCAAACAGTGCTGCCCGCTAAAGACCATGGGTCAGAGATCCTGGGTGAGTTACAAGAACATGGTCCTCAAAGCCATATTCTCTGAAGACTGGGTCTGTCTCTCAAGAGCAGTGAGACCTTTATCTGATCACTTAACCCAAGGTTATTTCCTTCTCCATGGAAAAGAAGGGGTGCTATTTGCCCAGCAGAGTTGATTTGAGAATAACAACAAATAAAATCCTCAGCGTCATTTCTGGCATAGAGCAAACATTCTACAGCGGTTTATTTTCTTCTATGCCTGGAAAGTATATTTTGTCTCTCTGGGCCATATTGGAAAATGGTCTCCTCCATTTGATAGCTTAGGAAACTAACCGAACAGTGGATCAATACAACGTTGTGTGGTAGCCAAAATAATGAGCCCTCCCATTGAGACCAGTCTACAAGCTTCTCACTGCTCTCAAAGATCGTCAACGCCAGCCAGATGGGGCTGCACAGGGCTAAATTTTGAAATGGACGGTATCATTTAGTCGTACTAGGCTAAATGTACATCTGTACATCTCGTTCCTTATTTAAAAATATCTCATTCTTTATTGAACATTGTTTACTAGACTGGTGAGTGAGATCGCACTGTAGGGGGAAGTGGGGTTGCAATTCATTACTTTACAACTTTTCAAAAGCACGTTGAAATATTTTGTAAAGGATTTATGGCACATGACCCCTCTCTGATGTGTTATCTTAATAGATCTGAAGCCAATGACTTAGCCTTACGCCTGGCTCGGCAGTACCGAGGCCACCAAGATGTAATCACCCTGGAACAGTAAGTGTTGGATGCGAGATTTCTATGCAAGACACTCTTTGAAGATATAGTTGCATTGGCACTACGCACACTCACACCGTAAGCACGTCTGGGGAGGAAGGATGTCAACAGCAGTTTAAACTTAGACTCGGGGTGGTCAGTTCTTTCTCAAAACCTGATAATGGGTGATGTACTGAGTGGTCTCATGAGCTGCACACAAATCAGGGCTTTAAAGCGAGCGTTCAAGTGGACTCCTACCGTGTATAATTAATTAATCAACTAATGCTTTTCAAAATAAAATGCAATTCATTTCTCAGCCCAAGTATCCACTTCACTACTGTGATTCTCCACTAGCAAGACTTTGAAAAGTCACCATTAAGAACCAATGTTTAAGAAAACAGTCAAGTAGAATGTAGTACTTCGTCCTTTATGGCCATTGACAGTTGCCTCTGAGGTGGCATTGCAAATATGTATTTGTCACATTTTATTTGGTTCTCTAGAGCTTATCTGGGATTGTAAACCAATGAATGTCACTTTCCTCCCACTAGAAAGCGACAGGAAGCCTGGCAGTTTCCATCTTGACTAGGGAGGTCGTTGTACCCCTCATTCTCCCCTGACTCCACTCCCTCACTGACGGCAGATACAGGATTGAATCAAATTTGGGTCTCCATTCCTTTAGAGGCCCCTCTCCTGTTGTGTACTGGGTGAAGCCTTTGTCTCACTGCTCTAAAACCAAGGAATTAGGAGGTTCTAGAAAAGAAGCCATTCCTCGCATGTTCCAGCTTCTAGCGGCGGCTAGTGATTGGTGACTGGTGGCGCCCTTCTAGCTGCAAAACTCCCAGCGTTCTGAATGGTGCTTCCAGCTTCGTCTCCTCTGACTCCAACCGCACTGCCTTTCTCTCTTTCTTGAGAGCTCCCATGTTGGCATTAGCTCCCAGGATATTGTAGATCGTTTGCCATGGACTACTCTAGCCTGAAGGTTGGTGGTTCAAGCCCGCCTGGCAGTGCCACAGAAAGATTTGGTAATTTTGCTTCCATAATGTTTGCAGCCTAGGGTGGAGTTTCCAATAAGTAAGATGAGCACTGGCTTCCTTGCTAATCTGTAGTGAACAATTTCGTGTTTTTTTCCACCCCATCCAAGATTCTGCTTCTGGATATGGCTGGCATAGGTCTCTCTCCAACAATGGATTCCACACCTCCATGAATGTACAATCCCTTTACCCAATAAGCAGAGTAAGCAAGTATTTGATGTGCTTACCAAGCCAGGTGAAACTTCACTACCCATTAGCAGCTAAAGGCAAGCATGCTTACCTTGTTACTCTGTGCCTGCTTACAGTCTGGAAAACCCTCCAGGCTAATGCCCCTCTGCTGCCCCGGATGAGGAGCAGGTTACCCTGCACTCACTACCGTCGATTCCATGCTTTCTCGTAGCGACCCGACACGACAGGGTCGACCTGCTCCTGTGATGAAAGTCAACAGCCCTGCCTCGCTCCCACTGAGCAGTTTGCAGCTCGCATCCAAACAGGCAAGCCCTACGCCATCAGTGGCCCCTAGACGACCCTAGGCACAAAGTAAACTTGCACCTATCCGCTCATCTTTAGTATAGAGCAATTTGTGTGTTGTTTTACAAAATTGGGAGATGTTTGGTGTTCTTGTCTTTTTTGAAATCTGGAGTGTACTGTACAATGATAGTACATCCTAGTACAGACTGGCTGCACTTCAAATGCTCACTAGACAGGTCCGTATATCAGGGACAATCACATGATGAACAGGGCGGCTATGACTTGCATGGCACATCCTCCAGGGTTTTCAGGTCGTAGTAGTGATCTACATTGCAGGAATGTTCTCATTGTTCTCTGTCAGTGGTTCTCAACCGTCCTTAAGCCTCGAGCCTTTAATCCAGTTCCTCATGTTGTGGTGAACCCCAACCATAAAATTGTTTTCGTTGCTATTTCATAACTGTAATTTTGCTACTGTCATGAATCATAATGTAAATATGTGATATGAAGGATATATTTTGATTGCTATAAATTGAACATAATTAAAGCATAGTAATTAATCACAAAATAATATTTAGTTATATATTGTGAAATATCTATGTGTTTTCCAGTGGTGTTAGGCAACCCCTGTGAAAGGGTCTTTCTACCCCCAAAGGGCTTGTGACCCACAGGTTGAGAACCACTGTCATATATACTCCCCCCAATTTTAAATTATCCAGCTTTCTAATTTGTGCCAGTCTAATTGAGCTAAAATGTTATCTCTTATTGTCCTAATTTCTAGCTTTTTAATGAAGAGTTTGGGTATCTTTTTATGTATTTATTGTGCATTTGTGATTTCTCTTCTGAGAATTAGACCTTTGTTTTCTGTGCCCAGTTTTCAGGATTCCCATGTGTGTAGGTGCGTGTATATTTGCTTTTATATCCTGGATCCAAAGATCTCTGCCTGGACTCGAATGTGGAATTCACTGGGGACATTTTTCTAACATGCCAGTGTCCAGGCTCACCCCGGACTAATTGGACATCACTTCTCCAGGCCTCGGGGAAGAGCAGATGTTCTCACATTCCCGAGTAGTCATAATTTGCATCCAGAACTCAGAACCACCCCTAATTTTAGGTTCTACTCCTTCTGAGTCTGAGACAATTGAAGTCTCTTTATCCAAGTCTTATCATGTGTCTTTCAACTGTGTGCATGAGACCCTGCAAAAAGCAATCTTTGATTTTAATGAAATCTGATAAGGAGAATTCGGGTACGGTTGGTTTTCAAAGCTGTGTTACTGTGGCTCTCGCTAGATCGCAAAGATGTTCTTCTGTGTTTCCCTCTGCTACCTAGAGACCTGCTCGTATTGAATCCACCTGGAGTTCGCTTGATTAACAATTATGCGGACCCTGAGCGCTCCTTCTCGCCCAGTGATCTCTGGGTTCTTGTCCCACACCCAGTTATCCCGGTTACTGTGACAGTTAGTATCGCTCCATCTCTGGTAGGGAAGCACCCTCTCTGACCTTCACCTTTCATAATTTCCCATTTAGACCCCCGCCCCCGAAAAGGGAACATCACATCGCTTGATTACCACTCAATCTTTGTTTTTCTCGAAAAGACTCCTGTTCCTTCCCAACCAATATTTGCCCAACATTTACAATTGGACATCCTTTAGAGATCACCCCTACAGAAACACATGCCCATTTGTGTAAACAGCATGGGGGTGGGGCATACCTGACCCCTCTGGCTGCCCCTTGACACGAGGCAGAGGTCAGACATGCCTCCACCCTCCATCTTTCTTTACCTGCTCTGACATCAAACATTGCTCCTAAGTCACTCTATCTACTTCTCTGCGGAGTTTGATAATTCATTGCCATGGCCATGTAGAAATTAAACAAAATTCACAATCTTTTGGGCTTACTAGGGGAGCTAAAGGCTACCACAAGCCAGGATTCGTTACGAGTAAGAATACAGTAATTGAATGCTCCAGCATCATCTCCCCTCAACCAGTCATTTCTGACCCATAGTGACCCTACAAGACAGGTAGTCTGCCCTTCTGGGTTTCCAGTACTGTAACTATTTATGGATGTAGAAAGCCTTGTCTTTCTAACCCTTGGAGCGGCTGGTGGTTTTGAACTACTGACTTTGTGGTGAACAGTCCAATGCATCACCAGAGCCCTCTCCTATGCCACTTTCTCTGATCTTCAGGCTCTCAGCCACATGGCCCCTTGGTCTCTGCCTCTATGGGTCAGGAAGCCAGTCCACTGTTCTACCTCAGAGTCTCAAAGTCTCAGTGCTGCTCCCTTCTTGCCCTGGCCTCTGGGCTCAGCCACTTTGGACAGCAAACAGATCTCAAATGAGCTGCACTGCTAGCTCTTCTTCCAATGGTCCCGAGATTTTTTGTTCTTCCTGCCAAGACAGCTCATTCTTTTTTTTAATTTATTTTTCAGGTCCACACTCTTTATTATCCACCCCTTGACAGCTCATTCTTATAACCAGGGAAGTGATGACTAAAATGGACCGAGCCCTTCTATTGGTGGTACACACATCTTATTTCATGCTCCCACCCAATCATTTGGTAGGAATTACAGAGACATGTATGGAAGAGCCATATTAAGAAAATGTGCTCTCCCACACCATCCTGCAATATAAAGTTGTCTTTTAAATGTATTGGAATATAACTATCAAATACATTTAAACATATGACACTTTCATCACTATAAAAATACTCCTTTCATATTTAGAAAATTCAATTTATCAGTTCTAACATAATCCAAAGAGATTAGTTGCCTTTTCTTTTTCTTTTTTTTTTTTTTTGTAGTGAGTGGGTGGATGTGTGAGTGAGTGGGTGGGTGAGTGAGTGGGTGGGTGAGTGAGTGAGTGGGTGGGTGAGTGAGTGGATGGGTGAGTGAGTGAGTGAGTGAGTGGGTGAGTCGCCTTTGCTTTTTCTAAGAAGAAATTTTTTGTAAGGACACATACTTTGCTTTTCATGTGTTTTATTACATGTATAGGGAAAATGGGGCAAATTAATAACCCTTCTTATCATATTAGATCCAATAGAGTCAAGTCTGGCATCAACGTTGAGATTCTTACTGCATGATATGCAATCTGATTTTCATGTACCCCCAAATCATCCTTCTTTGAGTGATTTTGTTCACTGATCTTTTTCTTTTCAGTGCTTATCATGGTCACCTGTCATCTTTAATTGACATCAGTCCATATAAGTTTCATACTGGCAAAGATGTTAAGAAAGAATTTGTGCATGTGGTAAGTACTTTCAAACCTGGCCTCAGGTAATTATCATTGGGAAAATGCCTAGTGTTAATGGTTTCTTGAGGACATGGCAGGGGAGGTTAGGGGAAACAGGGAGCTAATAACAAAGAGTCCATTTTTGAATTCTGTGAAGAACTGAATTCTTTGTACTGTGAAGAGCAGTTTGGATTCATTCCCAACAGTTAACAAGGCTGCGTCTAAGTCACATAAGTAGCTGTTGATGTGACATTTTCAAAAATGTTAAGGAAAAAGAATAGCAAAAGACCTTAGACTAACCTCAAACCAAAGTCACCTTTCTGATATGCCTTTATGGGAATATGCCTCTTTTTTTTTTTAAATTAATCCAGTTGCCAAACAGGCAAATAAAGCAAACCTGCATTGTTGTGTTCAGGCCCCACATCCAGATACTTACAGAGGCAAATACAGAGAAGACTATGCCGACCCAGCCACTGCTTATGCAAATGAGGTGAAGAAAATTATCCAGGATGCTCATGACAGCGGAAGGAAGGTTTGTATTCACAGCATCAGAAAGATCGTCACATTTCCTATCAAGTGGATTGAAATGACGGTGACACATGGGAGATCTGAGAAAGGACCAGATCTCAGGCCCCTTTGTTTTCTCTGGTTCATGCATGTCGGCCCGGGGTTATGGGTGAGATCCATTCCTAACTGTTGTGTCCTTAAGTCAGAACAGTTGTGTACTGTTCTTATTGACCCTTACTTTAGTACAAGAAGGAGACCTGGTGGCCCTGTAGGATAAGCATTAGACTGCTAACGACAAGGTCAGTGGTTCAAGTCCACCAGCCCCTCCTTGGGAGAAGGCTGAGGCTAAGCGTTCCTATACAGATTTACAGCTATGAGTCAGAATGGACCTTTATAAGTTGTTTTCGTGTCCTTAATACTACTACTACTGTAACGAACAGTGTGTAGCTTAAGACAAAGACCTTTTTTCCCCAATGACTTAAACACTGCATGTGCAGCAAGTGACAGTGATGAAGAATTTGTTGAGACTAGAGGATAATTCCTTCATTTCAAAATGATGGCTGATGACACGGCATTGAGGGGCAAGTCAGGTTGCTCTTCATGACCAGGGACTGTTTATGTTCCAAGGGCAGCGTTACTATGGTCATGCCTCTAAAAGGTCTACCTCGATTTACTCTGACAATGCAGTCATTCGATCCTTTCCATGAACTTCATCCTCTGACAGCTTCCGTGGGGTGCGCTCTAACCCAGAAGGCCCGGGGAAAGGGAATGATGAGAGGGCTGGCCCAAGGACAGACCACGCCAACTGAGAAAGAAGCATCAGGAGTTAATATGGTAACAGGAAAAAGCAGAGTGACCTCGTGTCACATTACTTAATAAAGCAGAGGTTCTCAACCTGTGGGTCGTGACCCTCTTGGGGCTCAAATGACCCTTTCACGGGGGTTGCCTGATTCCTAACAGTAGCAAAATTACAGTGATGAAGTAGCAATGAAAATAATTTTATGGTTGGGGGTCACCACAATATGAGGAACAGTATGACAGGGTCACAGCCTTAGGAAAGTTGTAATAAGGCAAAATAAGACCAGGGGTTCTTGTGCTTCATTACTAGTCTGTAGTGAACAATTTCACTGTTTTTCACCACATCAGAGATTCTGTTTCTAAGTATTGCTGCCTTCTTTCTCTCTGCCAACTCCACAGCACCTTCCTACAGAATCAACATCTCTTCAAATTTATAATCCCTGTTAGAATCAGGGCATGGGTGGGATTACCCACTAAACAAGGTAAGCACAAGCTTACTTGAGCTTACTTGCTAATTGGGAGTGAAGAATTTCATATAGGCATCATCACTTTTATAATGAAAAGCGTGTGGAATGGGTCACTATAGACCAGTAAGTAAGCACAAATAAGCTCATGCTTACCTTTAGTGGGTAATCCCACCCATGCCCTGACTCCAGACCTGCACAAGAGCCTGGGGACATTCCTTGAACCAGTTCAGCCTTACTGAACATGGAGCCTGGGGATGCTCTGCTCCTGGTTAGGTGAAGGCCGAGGGATATTCTTCCAATGTGCACGTAAACTTCTAAGACAGAACCCAAATCTTTGAGAACAGAAGGAGCTTCCGTTTTCTCCATCTCTACCCTATTTCTCAGTCATTTTGAGATTTTGTATGTGGAGTTCTAATGCATGCTAGCACATTCATTACCTTTAAACGGGTGTATGGCTTACAAGTATCAATAAAAAGACCCTTCATTGAGATAAAATTTGGGCCTTTTCTTTTTCCAGTGAATTTACATATTATTGTCTTGTTGTCTGGAGCATCATTTGTATTCTCATTTTTCTTGTTTTTCCTCCCATTCAATTTTTATAGCTTCCTGTGCAATATAGCTATGCATAGGAAGAAAAAGAGCAAGAAATGGTGGCATAGTGGGCTACACATTGAGCTTCTTATTGCAAGATCAGCAGTTCAAAACCACCATGGCAGAAAGATGACGTTTTCTACTCCCAGAAAGAGTAGCGGTCTTGGAAAACCACAGGGATGATTCCGCTCTGTTTAAGGGTTGCTATGAGTCACGTGCCACTGGAGGGCAGTGAGTCTGGTTTGAGTTTTAAAGTGTTGCTCATCATGGGGAACTTCATACTAGACTTATGCTCCCAAAAGAGAATTGGAGTCATTTTCTGGGATCATTAGCATTCAACAGTTTGGGACTGACGCTGCCCCTTTAGGAGCCATGGGGGCAGCGTGGGTTATGCACGTTCAGCCATTTGAACTCCATCCCAGGAAGAAAGATAAGGTTTTCTACTTCCCAAAACATGTACAGCCTTGAAATCTCAAAGGGCCAGCTCTTCTCTATCCTATAAACTCACGATGAGTTGGAATCGACTGGGTGACAGTAGGTGCGTCAGTATTGTTAACAAATCTTAAAAACAACGCACAAATAGAAGATGGATTCTTCAAAGTATTAAATGGACTTGTAAGGTTATGACACTGCACAGCAGAAATCTCTTTAGCCTAATAGATTAATGTTACAGATAAAGTAAACTGAATAATTTAACAGTGAAGGACAACCCAAGTAATACTGTTTTATCCAGTGTGGTCAGAGGACTAGAACTTTAGCCCCACTGAATTCTTTTCTCCTATGCTGGCTGAGCTTTCTCTTCTCATTTCAACAGTATCTACTTTCTAAACCTACAGGTCACCCTTTGTGAAACTTCCCAATTCTGTTCTGGTTCAGACCAAGAACTTGAAAGTCTGCATAATAAGTGTCATCTTTGGCCACATCCTTCCATTTCCTTAATGCAAAACATAGCCTCACGCAATCCTCCTTCTCCAGTCTAAGAAAGCAGGCACCTGTTGGAATCTGGGTCGTTTTTCTAAAAGTTCCTATCCAAGACAAGTCATCATGTCACTCTTATTTAGTTCTCTGAAAGAAATCTTGGTGATTAGGCATTGGGCTGCTGACTGCGAGGTCGGCGGTGCCAACCCACCAGCCACTCCGCAGGGGAAAGATAAGTTATCTGCGAAAGCCCTCTGCAGGGTTACCATGCACCAGAATTGACTCAAATTGACAGGGCGTTTGGTGTTTGGTTTAATGAAGTATTGCGTTGAAACTCACTGGGGAGAAATGAAAAGCAACCTCTCGCCTTCATCTCCATTTCTCATGGGGGTTTCTTGGATTCTCTACCGTTTCAGAAACAAGTGCTTCGGACCACTAGCCTTTCCCTCATAGACCACTCCTCTCTTCTTTCATCATGTCTCTTTAATCGAAGACCTACGTGTAATTTGCCACTGGTCTATGACTGACTGGTTTTTAAACCCTCTGCTCTCTAAGGAATCCTCTGTTTTCGTGGGCAGAAGGGGGCCTAATGGACACTGACCCCATCTTCTCTTACATAGATTGCTGCCTTTATCGCTGAGTCCATGCAGAGTTGTGGCGGACAAATAATCCCTCCAGCAGGCTACTTCCAGAAAGTGGCAAAGTACGTACGTGGGAGGGCACCATGAGAGTTTTGGGGGGGAGTTTGTTTGTTTCTTTTTTCCCCTACTGAAAACCGAGACAGGTACACTTGAATAGGGCCACCTGGTTTTTAAAATAGTGGGATACTTCCAGATTCACTGGCAATAATCACTCCTGCATTTTAGAAATGCCTCCTCCTATCCCTGATGTAGCAAATGAAGGCTTTATAACTGGGCCCGTGGAGTTGCTGGGTGGTGAAAATGGGTTAACTTGCTTGCCTGCTACAAGAGGTTGGAAGTTGGAACGTCCCCAGAGACCCCTCCAGAGAAAGGGCTCCTGATCTATTTTCCAAGAACCAACTCTTGAAAATCCTATGGAGTGAAGCCTGACTGACACACAGAGGGTCATCACGCTTCAAGGTCAACTCTAAAGCAGAGCTCTTCGTCCCAGAGGGACTGCAGGACTCTGCTCCAGCCTTCCGACTGGTGTCACCTCCAATTGGCTAGGACCCAAGCTTTAATAATTAGTAAATAATTGCAAAATGGTCCTGCTAAAACTGACATCTTGTTCAATTCTTTCTCTTCCCTTGTAAAAGACGACACAGTTTACGTTTAGCAGCACAAAGCCGCGTAATGTGGGACATACCTAATGTAGAAACTGCGTAATGATGTGGAAAATCAATGACATCACATAGATTGCATTGTGAGTTTTGGAGATAAAAATATTTTTAACAGTTTACAGGCTACAAATTAAACTCCTTTTAAGTAGTGGACTTTCAGTGACCTGAAAATGTTAGATTTCTCCATTGCTTTTCAGATACGTACATGGAGCAGGGGGTGTGTTTATAGCTGATGAAGTTCAAGTGGGCTTTGGCCGAGTTGGGAAACATTTCTGGGGCTTCCAGATGTGCGGTGAAGACTTTGTACCTGACATCGTCACTATGGGAAAACCAATGGGCAATGGCCACCCGATGGCATGCGTGGTAACAACCAAAGAAATCGCAGAAGCCTTCAGTAGCTCAGGAATGGAATATTTTAATACGGTAAATTTGAGTCTCTGACTTTAAGGTGAAAAGGAAAACAAATGATGTATGTTCCTCCACTTTCTGTCAATGTGCTGAACATAAAGTTCCATGTGGTTACTTCAGAACCCCAGCCAAACTTTGATCTAAACAAATTTCATTCTGTCTAGTATAATTCTCCCTGGATTAGTCCCTGTGTGCACTCCCACTTGCTAAAAACTCTTATAAATGGTTCTTTGATCATTGGAAGGACATTTGTTGGTACAATGAGGTAAGGGAGAGATTGTTAGCTGTAAGGGCACAAGTTCAAACCCACCAGTTGCTCTTCAAGAAAAAGATGAGGCTTTCTGCTTCTATAAAGATTTACAGTCTTGGAAACTCTCTATTGGGTTGACTTGATAACAGTGGAGGGGGAGAGGGATATGATAGATGGCTTCCTGGCTTATCTCTTGAGAATATATTTCATTTGCAGGTGCTAGAACCTCTTTGTGTGTTTTTTTATCAGACAAATTTAACCTCTCAAAACACCTTTAAGATATTTAGAAGAGTCACTACTATAAATATTATATGGCTCCCAAAAGAGATACTGGTGGGTTATCTTTAGGAAACATTTTATCTCCTTGCTTTTAACCATTCAAAACCATGCTCTTTAAACTTGGGGAAATTATTACAGTCTGCATTGTAAGGTCTGTTGCAATCAGCACAGAATTTGAGTCTAAGTATATAAATTACTTGAAGCAAATGTAATTGCTTCCTGGGTTTTACTAAATTCTCCAAGAACTGAAATCTGTGTTTCTCTTATTGACCCACATGCCACCATCCTTCATTCCCAACACACTGATTGTGTTGCTGTTGCAAATGAACTAATGCATTCCCCCAAGAGGCCCTCACACTAGTCATGCAGCATGGAGAGGAGAATTTGGAATGAACTTGTACTCAATCCTGAATGATAAACCATGCTACATTTTAAAGTTAAGAAATGAATGCCACAAGAGAACATGGTCTTGAAATTGCATCTTCACATATTGGTTATATCTGAGTCAAACTTTTCATGGATGAGGTAATGTTATTAAATCTACCTTTATGTTTCTTCTTCATATTTTCCTATAGTATGGAGGAAATCCCGTGTCATGTGTTGTGGGTCTGACTGTCTTGGATATAATTGAAAATGAAGACCTTCAAGGAAATGCTACCAGAGTAGGGAATTACCTTATTGAGTTACTGAAAGAACAGAAAGCTAAACATACTTTGATAGGAGATATCAGGTATGTTCATCATGTTGTCATTATGTAGTGATCCGTTTTTCCAAAATGAGCATAGCTTAGTTTACCTACTGGATCTAAAATCAATTATATACAAGTAAATCTAAAAGTCACTCCAAAAAGTGTATAAAACCCCAAGTCATTCAAAATCCAGAACTCCCATATCACTCTTAACATCTGAGGCTATCTCCTGCCTAGTTTCTATACCTTTATTTGAATAAACGAATAAACAAGCAAACTAGAATCATTTGCTCACCCAAAAGATTGAAAGAGAAGCATAGAGTGATTCTAAATAGTCTGTTTAAATTTATTTTCATGTGGAGCAGAACGCAAAATCATAAAAGAGACCAGACTTACTGGCGAATAAAGACTGAGGGAGCCCCGAGATGATGGCCCCTTCCTGTCGGGTCTACAACTGACCGCTCCGTAAGAACAATTAACCATCGAACCACTACCCAAGGACCGAATCCAGGGGGCTGGAAGAGAAGGGAGAATGCAAACAGAAAACACGGGGATGGGAGAAGCAATGTTACCTGGAGGGCATTGGAGGAGATGAAGTCAAGCAGCAGAGTATAAATTGTTGAGCGTAAAACAATGATCAACTTTGTAAACCGCCGCCTGCGGCATCATAAAAAGTTTAGAGAAGTTTTAAGTGGTCACCTGGAATACTGGATTTTTTTCCCCCTCCAAAATGTGAATAGACATTGTCCCCTTATCCCAAGGAGGGAGGCAGGCAGAGGAGGCTTGGCACCCCTGGGAAGAGTCACAGCCTCAGGAACCCCCAGAGGCGGCTCTACTCGGTTCGACAGGTTTCTAGGAGCTGCAGTGCTTTGGTCTGGGTTTTATTCGGAGTTGCTTACTAAGCGGCAGACCGCTAACGCACTTTCTTCTAGAATTACATGAGAAACAATAAACGAGACCTGGATGGCAAAGGACTCGTTTCAAAACAAGAAAGAACTGCGAACACAGAGCCGGTATCTTGACTTGGTCAGAATCAATTACAATTATCCCCAAAGGACATCGCAGCTGGCTCCAAATAAAACTGAAATTTGGTGACTAAAGCCAAACTCACTGCCATTCAGTCAATTCTGCCTCATACTACCCCTGTAGAGAACAGAGTACACTTGCCCTTGTGGCTTCCGAGGCTGCTGTAATCTTGACGGGAGTGCCAGGTCTCAGCTTTCTCCCCAAGGAGCGGCTGGTGTGTTTGAACTACTGACCTTGAGTTTCGCATTCTAACTCCTAAATCGCTATGCCACAAGCGTTCTAGAAACTTGGGGAGAGTGCTAATTCTGTTGTGTTTGTGAACAGCGCAGAGCTACCTAGAGCATTTGCTGAGTGTTTTTTTCCCCACCCTCAGGGGCATTGGCCTATTTGTTGGGATTGACTTAGTGAAGGACCAGCAGAAACGGACCCCTGCCACCGCCGAGGCTCAGCACGTCATCTACAAGTAAATCCACCCCATGCCAAGGTCCAGCCACTTGAAACCCCTGTTTGACTTCCTCCCACATCCAAACACGGGGACATTCTAGCTTTAAAAGTGTGTTTCCTGCATGCAGAACCCCTCGCTTCTTGGCTCACGTTGCCCTTGAATAACTAGCCTTTGTGGGCGCTTGCCTTTTCGGCACTCCTTAGGATGAAAGAGAAACAAGTACTTCTCAGCGCCGATGGACCTCATAGAAATGTGCTCAAAATAAAGCCCCCAATGTGCTTCACTGAAGAAGACGCAAAATTCATGGTGGAACAACTCGATGACGTCCTAACAGGTCAGTTCACAGCCTTCCAAGATGCCACCACCACTTGCCTGCCCCTGAGCCTGGTCACCGTGACCTCTGTGTGTCTTGTACCGGAGGTGTGGGAGGGTTGAAAGAAAGGACCGCCCCCTTGCTGCCATGGAGGTGATTCTGTCTCCTATCATGGACCCGGTAGGGCAGGGCAGAACTGCCCCTGTGATGTCCATAGCTGTAAATCTCTACAGGAGCAGACACCTCAACCTTCTGGGTTTGGAATGTTGACCTTGAGGTGGGCAGCCTGCTGCATAACCCACTAATCCAGCCTGGCTCGGTAAAGCAGTAACTGAAAAATCTCAGGTGGCCTTCCTGCTTTGTCTTCACCCTTTCGGTTATGTCTTTCCTGATTTAGATTTAGAAGAAACCATGACCGGGCGTGTCATCTCTGAGAAGACTTCGTACATAACAAAGGTAAGATCCTCTTACTTTTTTCATCCTAGAGGCAAAGGTTACAACTTTGGGGGTTGAGAGGAAAGCAATGTCATTTTAAAGAAGGAAACATAAATAAATAAACAAGTAGATAAATAAAGGCAGTGGCCTTGAGAACAAAACCAGCCTGGGCCAGGCTGGCTTACTGCTGCAATTTTGAGCGCACAATTAAAATATTTCCAGTCCATTGGAAGGAAGGGAAGGAATAACACCAAAGAATCATTCCTGCTGTCCCCAAAGAACTCAAGCCCACAAAGAGGAGCTTCACAATACAGAGGGAGCTGGTAGCCAATGTCTTCTGAGCTCCATCCTGCTTGTCCCAGGCCACCTACCAAGGCTTCTCAGACTTCTCTCTAATACCCACAGACGCACTAGCAGTGTGACCTGAGGTGGCAGCGACTGGTCCTGACAAGAACAAACCAGGGTGCTTCCAGCGGCAGCCTGCGCTGAGAACCATGCGGCACCGAGTGGCCTACTTTCTCCATTTGACGGGCTTCCAGCAGAAGGCCTGTCCGTTCTCTCCCCACACTGCTCGGGTGTGAGAAAGAGCTCCCTGGGTTGGCAGAGCCCACGGGCAACACTGGAGAGGCTTTGTTGGGTAATTTGTTGTTTATTTATGACTGATGAATAAAGGAACACTTACTGTCCAAGCCTGCCTGCACGGCCAGTGTTGTCAGCAGAATCTTTATCATGGTGAGAAAACTGGAGGCCACTTAAATAAGAGCAAATGATTTGCTAGCAGAACTGTTTCTGTCCCTTTCCTAACAATGCCAACCAATGATAGAAATCAATTATTATCCGGTACTCAAGAGCAGGACAGAAAACGGACCAAACATTCAAAACCCAAACCGAAACCAAACCAAAATCACAGTGGTCCCATAGGACAGAATAGAGCTGCTCCGTGGGGCTCCTGAGACGGCAGGTCTTTAAGAAGCAGATCGCCTCCTCTTTCTCCCTTGGAGCAGCTTGTGGATTCCAACCTCTGACCTGTTGGTTAGTCATTGAGCACATAAACACTGTCCCACCAGAAGCTTAGGGATGTTTGCGCCATTAACACGCCTGCTTAGGAAATTTTAGCTTGGTGTTATGGCAACATCTTAGGCCTCTGGGTGGGGCAAACAGCTTTCTCTCAGCTACAAACCTAAAAGTAGGCAGTTGGAAACCCCCTGTGGCACCACTGCAGAAAAGACTGGTGAACCAAGAGAGGCTTCTGGTGCACGCTTTTATTCTGAAACATGTGGGGTCTCTGAGTTGAAATCTATTTGAGAGCACTTAGCAACAACAGAAAAGGTTAAGAAGGAACGGCCAGTGTTGGGTATCCCCTACTGTGTTTGTGTTTGTTGGCTTGGGAACTCAGTGCTGTGGAGACTTGGGTGGTGTGAGATGGGCCACTCACTGGAAGCTAGGTTCCGATTTTGCATGGTTGCCTAACAAAGCACACTGGGAATTGCCCCTTGAAACCAAAGCCAAAGAAACCCCCAGCATAAAGAAATGGGTGCAAGAACAAGCATTCACTGAACATTAAGAGGCTCAAGACCTGAATGGTTAGCATTTAAAACAAGAGGAATGTGCAGGGTGAAAAGGCAATGAGTGCCTGGTCGTCTCCGTTAATGGTTCCGCTGTACCCTCTAAAGGCAGGACTTTCCTTCCAGGTAAATGAGTTTGAGTGCATCCCCTAGCCGGCTAATTTTTTCACCTGAGATTGGTGAAAGTCCTGACCTTTATTAAATGCAAGCTTCCAATTCAACATTAAAGTTGGCATGTGTCTCATGTTTCATTGTTTTAAATTAGAAACAAAGTGCAATCATTTCTGAAACTTTGATGACTTTGTTCAAAATATGAATTCTATAATTTAACTAATTAATTTAATTTGTAATAATATAATTATTTATTATCATTATAATAATTTAAAATGCAATGAGTTTTATAATAATTATGAACTCATGAGTTCACAGCTCATGTGAGGGGATTTTAAAAATCTGTGGGAGGGTCCGTTCTACCCTGCCCTATAGGGTCACTATGAGTCAGCATTGATTTAATGGCAGCAGCAGTGATATCCCAGGGATTGATTGATAATGTTCGCTAACAAAAAATGACAATGGTACCTTTAATGTGAATCAAAGACATATAAATCACAAATACATGAATGAATTCCAGTCTTGCACTTAATGCTAGCCCTAATCTAAGAACAATAATTCTTATGACATGGCCCTGCTTTAAACCCGCCTTCGTGAAGAGATCACTGAAGACAAAGGTGCTATAGCAAAGTGTGGTGAAGAAACTAGATGGTGCCCAACTATCAGAAAGAACAGTGTAGGGGGTCTTAAAGGCTTGGTTTCAAGCAAGCAGCCATATAAGTGAGGCATCAACTAAGTCCACATGGAAAAGGCACACCAGCCTGTATGATCCAAGGATTGTAAATAATATAATCAAAATCTAAAGGAGGGAAAGGAGGGGATACTCAGAGCTTAAACTGAGTATCTGGATTGCAGAAGACTGGGTGACAGTGGAAGTCCAGAATCCATTTGCAGGGTCTGCACATGGATTGAGCATCTGGTGACTCCTCTCTGGTCATAGTGGAGGGATGGGACTAGCCTTGTTATCAGACAGAGAGCATCACAAAGTCAATGATAGCAGACATACTTAGGTTAAAATGTAATATCTTATCACCTGATCCCCCTTTTGACTCATTTTAAAGCTTTTTCCATTGTTTTAAAAAGCAAAAGGGAAATACACATGGGACAAGCTCCTGGTGAATCCCCTTTTTCCATGGACCAGGGTTGTGAATAGTCTTGCTAGCACGTAGAATGCATTGGAAAGTAGATTGTCGCAGATTCACTTAGGTTAAAATTGAGCACCCTGTCATTTGATCTCCCTTATGAGCCATTTAAATTTGTTCTAGTTTATAATATTTTGGGATTTTTTTATTGAGGTTTTTGTCTGTTTTACTTGGCTACTGTTCAGTTTTGGTTTTTTAATTAATGTGTTCTGTATGTGAAATCCAGGATAGGTAAATCTATAGAAACAGTAACTGGATTAATATCTTGGGGACAGAGCCCTGGTGGTGTCGTCATTGTGCATTGGACCGCTGTCCACACAAGCTGGAAATCCAAAACCACTGACTGCTCTGTAGGAAAAAGACAGGGCATTTTACTCCTATAAATAGTCTCAGGAACCCCGGTCCTGTAGAGTCACTATGAGTTAGCATAGACTCAACGACAGGGAGCTGATTTAACTTTGGTTTAGGGGTGAGGCA